>NC_137269.1:27137061-27679561 GCF_053477335.1 Acartia tonsa | reverse complement strand
GATCGAGTCCCTTTGTCACCGATTCGTAATTTCGGCAGTAAGTTTTCGCCACAATCGAAAGAATTCGGATAAAACATTCGTCCCTCAATAAAAAATGAAGTTTTGGGTATGGCATAATATTTTAGAAAACCTGAAGGGTCGAATATCTTAACTTCTGTCCTTCGAAAATGGCAAATTTTCTTATCCATTTTATCGAGCTTTGGTGTTAAAATTCGTGTTTGTCAAAGATTTCGAAAATAGACTTTTATCGAAAGTTTAAAAGAAATGTTTGCTTCCTTGAAAAGCGAGAAATGTGTGTTGACGTTCAAAGTATATGTCCTTGTCTTTTTTGTTTAAGTATTTGGAATAACTATGCCCTAAACAGAAATTCTTATTCTTATTAAACCATACCCAAAACAAAAAACGACTTTTTTCATTTATAAATTCATTAACTTATTTTAAAATAAATTTCACTAGCATTTTATACAAAAATTATCAAATTTTTACAACTATTATTTTATAATACAATCACTGTATTAAAAGCATTCTTTAGCTAACTATACTATTAAATTTAAACGCATTAATTTTTTAGAGATGTTCACTGCTTGGTGGTTAAATTCAAATTGAAGAGAGAGACTTAAATTTTTCACCGACGCCTAGCTAGCTTGCGTGTGTGTGTCTCGGTGTGTGTTCCCGCCATTGTGTCTAAAGTCCTTAGACCACGCGGCGCAAGTAACCCACTGTAATGTACCGTACCGTACCATTACATGGACTACTTGCCTATCCTGCCGGCCTCACGTCCAAAGGTGCTCCCTTTACGTGCAATGCCTGAGCTTTGTGTTATAGCTATTGACCCGGCCCTTCTGGCTTGCCAAACTATACATTCTTAAATAAAACCCATGCCTTCTGTGCGCAAGGGTAAACTAGTGCCTCCTACCGGCGACTTTAGGAACTATTCAACTAAACGTATATGGCCCCTGCCATAACACACAAGTCAGAGACTCTCTGACCCATTGGCCGTACCGCCTGCCTCTTTTCCTAAAGAAGGCCAGGCCGGTACATTACTACCGCACTCTCAACTGCATATACTAACACATATGACCCGTACCGGGTTGCTTTCTATCAATCTACGGTCGACCAGACCTGTGTTCAATATATGCAGAATTTGTACCCTAATCTTTATTTATTTTTCCCGACGAAAAAGTTATATTATCATTCGGTCGATTGTGACGAAAACTGACCGCCTCATAACTAATCTGTTCCTCGAAACTCGATTAGGATCTCCCATGCTTCGAATTATATTACGTCATGAATAGCAAATTCTATTGAATGCCGCTAAAAATCTAAAAACAAAATGTCGCCGTGTGCTATTTAACTTAAAACAAATTTTCTCTTATAAATTTTTCCCCTACTTATTGTATTAAATATGACAGAGAAGATTGAATTTTTCATATAATAATAATAATAATAAACATATATTAATTTTAAATAGTAAATCTTATGGTATTTTATAATTGAGAATATCATAGCATAAAAATATTGTATTCTGACATGGGGAGTTTTGTCAAAGTAGTTTTTATTCACAATCCAGCAACGAACAGCTGATAAGGTTTGTTATTGATTGATTTCTACAGATTTCTACAATACGATCTTCAAACCACCACTTAAGGATTTGGCTTTCCCCCGTTACTAGTCACATTTTTCTCAAAATTTGAGTAAAATTAAATTTCTTTTATCAAGTTGAAAGTCCTCAGAGTAAGTACCATTATTGTTTTTGTTGAATTTTGGTTGCAATATTTACCATCTTGTAATATCTTTATGGAAACAAAAGGTATCAAGACAATTATTAAGTACAGTGCCTTTCGAGACTTACCTATTGGTTTTAAATTATAAAGTTCTGGATTTTGAATCAAATATAATTTAAAATGATTCCCCCCCCCCCCCCCCCCTAGATTGATAATGCTGTAACAATGAGTTACTCATAACTTGAAAATGCCAGTTTCTATGAAACATGATACCGAAATAGCACATGAAATATAATCAACCAAAAGTTAATGCTTAGGATTTCTCCTTATTAAGAGCTAAATGCATCTATAGTAATAAATACGCTACGGTCTACTCTTAAAGGACCACTGGAAACTCCCAATTATTTTGTGGTTTCTTCCATTCAGTCAGATATTCACAGAGATCCAATTATAGAGAAACTGCAATTGTAGATATTAAAGATTCTGAGCATTACAAATCTTTATCATTGAGAAATTCTTCCTACAAAAATTAATCAAACATGACAACCTCCATAAAAGAGAAGCTCCAAAACGATAGGCAAACGAACATTAACACCCGTACTGTTTATAAACTGAGAATTATCAGAATATGAATTTTTAAAAGTCTAATCAAAAGTGTTAATTAATTTGCTGAGAACTGCTAAATATAGGATAAATTTTGAGGACATACTTACATTTTAGCGGACTTGATATAGAGATGCTTCGCTTATAACGTTTTACTGTGTTGTCCTAGGAATCAGTTCCATAAAGTCAGATCAGTCGGATGATAATATCACATGGATTTTGTGTTGGAAAGTAAATAATCAATATGTTTAAAATGGACATACGGGTTTTCTGGTCACGATTATAGAGTCGCTACGTCGGCTAAATTATACCTAATCTAATAGATCACCATGCAAAAGTTGAAATTGATGGAAAATTCTAACATGCTAATTTACCTACCAAAAGATGCTATCCGTTCCAGTCGTACGGAAGGACGTACGGACGGAAGGACCCGACTTAAAGAAAAGCTTTGTTTTTACTAAGCTAACAAATTTTTGATAGTTGAGTAATGATATTTTTGTGTTATGAAAAAATATGTTTGTGAAATGGTTACTACTGCTTATTTGTCATGTTAATATATTTATATTTAAAAAAATGAAAATGTGTTTTAAATAGCGAATCTACTATATAATCTGTCTATCTATAAGAGTAACAAAAAGACCTCTTTTTCTATCGATTAACTAAACAGATAGTTAGATTTCAGATTTTTTATGAAACTTCCTATATTCTTCATTCTTAACTGATTCCTAACTATATTATGTTCGTCTGGCTGTACTTTGCGATATAGCTAGCTAAACTCTTAATGAATTTATATGTGTAATGTAGGACAAATTATGTTTACATTTTAAAACACTGCACTGCATGTGAAAAATTGACCAATGAGCAATTGGTCTTTCACCTATTCTAGATACATACGTACCTAGCTAGCTCTTTTTTAATGAATGTTAATCCAGGGCTTTCTTATGCTAATTGAATTGTTTTTCTAGATGATCCAGCAGACACAACATTTTGTCCAATAAGTAAAAGAAATTTCTATCAGATGAAGATTCAATTCTTTAAAAGTGTAACCAAACAAGCTACAAAATTTTAGGCCAAAATAAAATCTGAAATTACTGCGACAAGTTAAGAATTTTAGCTATTTAAACTTTAGATTATTGATATATGAATATAAATAACGCACACTTTCTTATCAATAATGTGGTAGGATCGACTGTTATATACTATAACTGTGTCATTTTTAATTGTTCATTAAGTTATATTGGGATTCTAGACTTCCTGTAGGTATTGATTTATGTTTAGGCAATTTTTTCAAGCTCGTATATTCTTTATCCTTATATGAAAGTAACAGAAATACTCTCTGTGACGATTGTTCTTTCTGTAATGAAGGATCGATCTTGCCTACTGCTGAACCAATATGGTTCCAGCTTATATCAATAACGAAATAATTCCAAATGAATCACGAATCCTATAGGTACGTATTTTAGCTGTCGTTGGGGGGCAACTTATAATAAAACTGACGACCTCTCCATCTGCCCCCCAATTATTATTTTAGATTTTTTAGCTTTGTTGGTTATACCTTACACCTGATATGGTACTCCTTTACACTGTAGCTTCGCTATAAAAATAGTTTCCTAACTAATACCTAATAATCTATATTATTTTAGACAAAATGTCTATGGTGAAAATCTTTTCAGTTGGTCGTAATAGCGCCCACATTGCTAGGTAAGAAATGTAATTTATATATGATGAAATAATTTAAAAATAATTTATATAAAATGAAATTTTCACTAAGATGTACTACAACCCCCCCTCCCCTCCCCCCCTCATACATACTTACGTGATTATCCTTCTAGGTCCACAGTAGGAGTTAGACATGTGAGTGGTGGAGACTACACCTATGTTAACCCCCCTAAATCAGGAGTTCCTACTTGGGGACAACTCATGGACAAAGGTTCCAACAGCATTATTATCGGTGAAATTGGTAAGTTCTTTTTTTTGTCCAATTTTGTTTACTAAGAGGATAATTTGTATTTTTTTGAAATTAGTACGTAAATTCAAAGATATTCCTAATTTACTGAGAACTTTTTGTATACATTGATTTAATTCGGTTATCTAACTTTCTTAATTTTAGGTCGTGGTTTGGCCGTAACCCTTGGTCATATTTTCAAGGAACCTGCCACTATTAACTATCCTTTTGAGAAGGGACCTCTTTCACCCAGGAACGTTTCTTATATATTATTCTTAATATTTTAAGATTGTAAAAAAAGAACCTAAATATGAAAGTAATTCCGACTAGTGTAAAACAAAAAAAATGTGATAAAGGTTTAGGTATATTTTCCAATGTAGTTGAAATGTTTTTCATTTTATTTCGTGTTCACACATTAATATTAGGGAGAAGGAGTAGAGTTTGTATATATACAAGAACGTTTGTAGATTCCGTGGTGAGCATGCTCTGCGTCGTTACCCAAGTGGTGAGGAGCGTTGTATTGCCTGCAAGCTTTGTGAGGCTGTGTGCCCCGCACAGGAATATATTTTGCATTATTATATACAGTGTGTGTGTGTGTGTGTGTGGGTGTGTAGCCATAGTTTCTTAGTGTTTGGACATAACTAGTCATGGAGTAGGACGAGACACTTTTGTATGCTAGCACTAGGGCCAGCTCAAGGTCCACGCTCAAGTATAAGTACTTGACCCGCTGTCTCAAGGGACCTACTCTTTATTTCCTCACCCTCGCCGAGTATGGCAGGTGTCCCAAATTAAGTCACCGCAATGAATGGCGCTCTCCACAGAGGAGCTTGGGTAAGGGTTGTACTAATATTATGTACTTGACTATTGAGTATCCAAACTACCCAATTATCACCCTTCTTACACAACCAAGGGGAATTTGCGTGAATGAATTGCAACTGAGAAATTCGAGTTGCCACATGGGGACTTGAACTCGAATTCATACCACCGTAACTCAGTTCGTTACCACTGAGCTACGACGCCCCTTATTATATACAGTCAAAAGTTCTTCTGTTACATATTATTGCTTATAGAAAAAATTGTTTTTGTCTTTCTATAACATACTGTTTCTTCTTTAAATATTTGTAAAATGCAAAATTGTTAATAAACTGCAGGCCATTACCATTGAGGCAGAGGAGAGAGCTGATGGCGCCAGAAGGACAACCAGATACGATATCGACATGACCAAGTGTATCTACTGTGGTTTCTGCCAGGAGGTAGCTGTTTTTTTAAGTTGTTGTATAGGGATGATATATAGCCATAGGAGGACAAGGAATGATTTTAATTGGAGTTCCAACTTAAAAGAAATCAGACCTTAATTCCTAATCAGAGCTTTAAACTACACGAATTAAATGAACCAAACAGTGAGAAGTATATAATTCAATTCATATTTATATAGCTCTATTTATCACTACTGTTGACATATTCAAATCCTTGATTGTCTTTTCTTTGTTAGTTTTCTGGAAAATCTAAAATTCGGGTACTGTTTATAATGAAGATGATACCTAAATGTAACATGAGTTCTTAAGTAAGGTTTAAAATCGAGTCTAACATGTTTAAATTAACGTACGGAGCTTTTCGGCATGGAAGCGTACGGATACGCCCTTAATGCCAAAACTGTGCTTTTAACAATATATCTTTCAGGCTTGCCCTGTTGACGCTATTGTGGAGGGACCTAACTTTGAGTTTAGCACAGAAACACACGAAGAATTGTTGTACAACAAGGAATAGTTCATATTGATAGAAAAATCAAAAAACAATCGGCCAATCAAGCGTAACCATTACAAGATTGCAAACTGGGCATTTAGTTTTTTGAAATGCATTTTAGATAAGTTAACGGGTATTTTTCGAAATATTTTTTTATAGTTTAACCAATTCAGCACGCAATCAATCTGAAAAGTATATATTAAAATCTAAAGCTTCAAAACAAAATTATATCCTAGGTAATATTAAGAAAAGTTTTAGGTATAAAAAAAGATATAAAAAATGAAACATCAAATTATTTTGAATCAATGTCTAAATATGAACTTGTAGGAGAAACTTTTAAACAACGGTGACAAATGGGAGGTTGAGATCGCTGCTAACATCGAAGCTGATTATTTGTATAGATAAAATGTTAAAAATATTAATTTTATTATTTTTAATAATAGAGACAATATCAATAATTTTGGGGGATTTGAGATTTTAGTTAGGGTTTATTGTTATCATAATTACACTTTATTTATTTTGTTTATTTAGGTAATTAGGTGATTCTTTATTTGTCTTATTTATTTGCATAAAAACTAAAAAGTGTACATTTCAATTACAATAGTTATGATAATAATAAGTCAAATCTGTTTTGTTATCTTTATCTATAAAAAATATGAAGTAATTCAGTTTTAAAGATAAATTGGGGGCTGAAATGTAATGTTTTTAAGGTTATGATTCATAATAAACTTGTTGAATTTAAAATAAATAAAACTTAGTCAAAAGAAATGTGAAAAAATCTACCAATAAAGATTTACATATAATATAATTCTTACAGATATAAAAAAATGTTCGAGAATACAGAAGTAAAATGTTTTTATGGAGGGTAATACTAGAAAAAATGTAAAACAACAAAGTGAAAAATAATTTGAAAATAAGAGATTGTTAAAAATCAACCCAAAACAAAAAATATTCCCAAAGTTAACCATTAGGAAGAATAAACAATTAAAAGATAAAAATGCCACCTGTAATATTATTTAACAAACAGTGGAGGTTGGGTAGTGATGATTTTGTTTTCTCTGCTGTTTTCGAGATATTATGCAGGTAAGCTCTAGATGAAATCTAGGGAAGAAGGGAGGTAACATTGAACCTTAAAGTTGCTGTAATACATTTTCGCATCTTGGCTTAACACTTTGGATACTTTTATTGAAAAATTATTGGTTGGTTCAAAATAGCAGTTTACAAACTTTATAACCATAAAGAGATAGCTGCACGAATTGCATTTAACGAGTTGGGGTACTTTTAGACAGCAGTAAACAATTTTACTAAGTTCAAGTTCAAATGTATTTCGTGCAACTAGGTATTCTCATAATTTCTTTAGAATTTGGTAATTGGTAATGTTTATTGTACCAATTTATCGTCCATTTTTTAATTTCAATTAACTTTATTTTCAGAGTCGGGTCCACAATAACAATTGGTTTTATTCTTGGTTTCCATATGCAAGAATTAAACAAGCTTGAATGTATGGTAAGCTATTAGATTAAGCCAAACAATGATTTCAGAATTATATTATTTTGGAAGTAAGATTATTAAGTAATGTGAGTAATCTTAAGAGATTGCACCTTTTAACGTGTTGTGATTATTGATTAGCGTACCTTTTTTTACTTAACTATACACACATAAATGATCTAGATAATATATTACCAAATCCAATAATAATATTTTCATATGCTAGCGGATGTGCCCCTAACATCTATATCAAGACTTAAAAATAAAAGTAAATAGCCTATAACCATCTCTGGACCTGTAAAAGCTAAAATGTAATATGTATTTTCTTTTAAGGGAAAGGAATACAGATACACAACTGCCTATCTAATAGCTGCACTAGTTCTTCAAATAATATCCACAGGAACATTAATTATCATAAAAATAGTACCTTATAGAAAAAGGCAGACCTCATCTTAAATGTGAAATAGCTTAAAACAATCCCTTAAGTAATAGAAGGTTCTATTAAATGGAGAACAGAATCGGCATACTTGTTAAGCGACATACAAAACCTTTATATACACAGACTTAAGTCGTATGTAAAAGAATTCACTTAAAAGTAAAACACTGTGCATAATTTTCCCTCAGATCTATGGTAAAATGATAATGTCTAAATAAAAAAATATGATAATTAATCTGATTTCAAATTAAATAGTTAACCTGTGTGGTCTGGGATATTTTAGTGCGCAGGTATTTTTTTATTAAAAGCAAAGCTTTTCTATAATTAGGGTCGGTCCGTACGTCCGTAACGCATAGCTTTGTTTAGTTAATTTAGGCATGTTAGAATTGTCCTATCGATTTCAAACTTTGCATGATGATTCATACAGGAATTAGGTGCGAGTTAGAAAGCGAAGCAACTCTATAATCGTTACCAGAAAGTCCGTATAACCATTTTAAACATGTTGCCTTTTTAACTTTTTTAACAATAAATTTTTATGTGATAAAATTATCCGATTGGTCTGATACTGATTGGAATACTGATTCCTAGCACAACAAAGTACATTGTTATACGCGAAGCATCTCTATAATCAAGTCTTAAAAATGTAAGTATGTCCTTACGATTACAAAGAAATCCTTATGATTCACTCGGTAAATAACAGAAATATACAAATGTATATCTTTGCTAAAATTTACATAAACAAAATATAATATCTTATTAGATGTGTCCGAAGCCAACATCTAGGGGCGTTGATACTATTACGAAAGGAGAGGGAAAGGTCTGAAACAATCTCAAGAATTTTATCATTATTGACTATCTACATTAAATTAAAATTTAAATGAAAGTCTTACTCTTTTTAGGGTAAAATTTTCGACAATTCAGTGCCTCATCCAAGAAAACATGTTAGGTAGGTTTGACATTTCAATATTAGTTCTAGGACTGCTGTTTTCAAAACGAAATTTCTCTATACATTGAGCTTTTTCGTCCTATCGTCTTCAAACCTAACCCATTGATTCCTGTGACATAATAGGGTCTAATCCAGAAACTTTAACAAATTGATTTTTATTTTCATAGATAATTATAAATACAATTGTATCATTAAAATGATTTAAGGTTATGATTCTTAAAACAACTAGGTACAACGTAATGCGTAAAATGTCTCTATAATCTAATCTTAAAATGGCACGACTTTCATTTGAGCAGTCTTGGTTTAAAACATGTTTACTTTAGATTATTTATCTTATTTGTCATATTAGTTTCCACGAATAATAAATAAAACTCATAAAATTGATTTCAGGGCTTTTTATATATTTTATTTCAATATCTGCGGAAAGCTGTCTAAAATACCATGCGATAAATAACTATTAATATTATATTTTTAGTACCCATTTATACATCAACTGTAGTCTTACCTTTGCTGAATGTATTATCACTGGCTGTGGAACATTTTTTGTTATCAAGGTAACTCAATAACAGTTCATTGTTTTCTTTTTATCAGTGGTGGTGCAACCAATTTTTAACTAAGAAGAATCTGTCCTACTTTCTTCCGTTAATTTTATTAAACTTTATTTAGTTAATGTTACTTAACTATGTATTATGAGCATATTTACTTATTTAAAGTGTTTATACGAACGTTTTTCCGTAATATAAATCAATTTCCTTTGGTTTAGCTCTACTTTTTCTTTGTTGATATTATGTTTAAATTAAAAATATTCTTATTTATATTTTGATATTATTTATTTTAACCATAGGATTGGATTAGATGTGATAAAGAGGAAAGTTTTCGAGTTGTTATAATTTTTATACTGCTGATTATTGCGCTGACATATGTCCTCCTTATCATCAAATTCATTTGTGTTATAACGGCATTCAAGTAAGTATCTTCAAATTTTTGTAAGGAGAAGGTAGAATTTTAATACCTAAACTTTCGAATCTTTTAAGATCCACCCAGTTGTGTATAATTGTAAGGAAGTCCTTAGCCCAAAACAAAAAAAAAACAGGCGTAACCCTTTGAGTTAGGACTCTCAGACAATAGTGTAATTATTGAGTTTGTTTTCTGTAATGACATGACCTATGTATAGAAATTAATTACAATTTTCCGCATTCTAAAATAATCTCGTTATTTTTACCCAGGGTCTTTTCTTATTACCTCCAAAACGGTAGTTCTAAAAAAATGTTGCCTGTCAAGAAACACTTAGTGAAATTTTGCTTATCTTCGTAGTTTTTAATTTGATTTTTAATACTAATTATATCGTTCTGTAGAGTCTATACATAATTGGGTAGGTAAAGTTGGCTTCATCAAATTAAAATCACTTATATTTAAAAAAAACAAGGATGACAATATCCATAAAAGCGAAGCACTGAAACGGTAGGACAAACGGACATTAACAATTGTATAGTGTCAGAACTGAATAATCATATATAAATGTATAAGAGTCAAAGTAAAATTGTAAGTAAATTTGTTGAAAAACTGCTTGATTTAGGATAATGTTTATGGACATACTTACATTTTTAGGACTTGATTATAGAGTTGCTTCGCTTATTACATTATACTTTGTTGTCCCAGGAATCAATATACCAAAAATCAGATCAATCGGATGATTAGATCACATAAAAATTTGTTGTTAAAAAAGTAAAAAATCAACATGTTTAAAATGGACGTACGGACATTTTGGTGATGATTATAGAGTTGCTACGCTTTCTAAATCGTACCTAACTATTAAAGGAATCACCATACAAAATTTGAAATCGATAGGACAATTCTAACATGCCTAAATTAACGAAAAAAGCTTTCCGTTACGGACGTACGGACGGACCGACCCTAATTATAGAAAAGCTTCGCTTTTAAAAACTAATATTTTTATAGGCCGTTTTCCAAGAGAGTGACATCATCTGAAAAAGAGCCCTTGGCCAAATATGAGAGAATTAAAAAGGAGTCAGTTTGGGCTTACAGGTTATTAGTTTAGATTTGTTAAGTTTTTTTTCCGACGTATCCGCTTGTTGTCGGAGAGATGATTGGTTCGGAACTGCTAAAGACGAAAAAAATAGAATTTAATGCTTCTTTATTAAATGTTTGACAATAAGAAAAGTTTTTGCCTTTTAAAGACGTATTTCTATAAAATTCACCTATGACTCTTACGCAAAGGTAATGTAATCAAAGGGTTTGCTGTTTATGATTTTTCGAAGTTTATAATATTTAGAACCCCCCCCCCCCTCAGAGGGCCTAAACCTCGCGAAAACCTAACCTCTTCGTGGCGATAACATTACCTAACTTGAATAAAAATGTACGACCATTTGTTCAATAGGTGCATTCTTGCAAAAATGTAATTAAATTTTCATCCAAGGATACAAATACCTATGTTTTCAAATATCATTTTAAATAATACCTGCTTATTTAGTAATTTCAATCACTAATTATAAATTAATATTATTATCATTAAGAGGGTTGCGATGTTTAATGCCATGGACTAACGATGAATCAACCTTAGAGGCATTTAAGGTTTGTACGTGCTTTCAAATTTCTTTTTATAACTTATATGTATAGACACGCAGAAATAAATCTACTACTTATGAGTCTGTCTAATGACTTAATTATAGTTACAGAATTTTTTCAAACTCTTTTCAAAGAAATTATTATTATAGGAAATCTCGAATATGCTTGCCAAAACCTTCCATGATGACGATATGGTCCCGTCTGACATTGCAGCTGGCCTATTACTACTTCATTTCAAGCACAGGTTAGGATAGACAGATATCTTACTAAATATGGTTGTATTTAATCCAAAATTTTAGGTAAAATTAAAATTCTTAGTGATTAATAAGGATTGTTTTTAGTCGTGCCAAGGAGGAGAAAACTGTGAAAATACAACCTATTCTTCAAAGGGTAAGACTTCAATTCTGTTTAAACATAATATTAACTTTCAATTTTTAATGTAAAGGATTAGGTAGCAAATTACATTCTAGCTTTTAAAAAAATATCAGCAAATTATAATACAGTAAAAGAGAAGAAAATCTAAAAATAATGATAAGAAAACTAAATTCAAGAGTCTAGGTAGAGTCTATAGACATTCTTTCATAGGTTGTGTTAAAAAGGGATAGTTTCACGAAAGGTATTTGAAGTTGAACTTAATTTAGTGAACTGCATATTTTTTCCTGGTTAATTGGTTAAACTACATTTATATGGCACATATTTGAAAGAATTTCAATTTTCTACCACGTAGTTTTTAAAATGTCATGACTTGAAAATCGTCTTTTTAAATTGCATAAATCATAAAAAGACGAATTTCAAGTCTTGATATTTTAAAAACTACGTGGTAAAAAATTTAAATTCTTTCAAATATATGCCATATAAATATAGTTAAACCCATTAACTAGCAAAAAATATGCGGTTCACTAAATTAAGTTCAAATGCATTTCGTGAAACTACCCCTTTAGGTATTTATAAAAAAAAATTTCAGTGTCCTAACTTATCAACCAATGATTTTAATCACAGAAAGGGTAATTTTGTTTATGTTTATTTGGGATTTACATCAATTTATGGTTATTTTAATTCAGCAATAACCGAAATTATACCTACTTCTTATTAATTATACCTACTAATAATTTTATTAAGACTGTTGAAGTAAGTACAGACATAAATGACCTGAAATACTTCTACAAATATTCTCTGGCTGCGTACGGCTGTTGGTGGTATATAGTTGAAAATCCAATCGCTAGATGCTGCTCATTGACTGGATACCTTCATTACTGCCCTTGTTTTCCTTGTATGAGGAGTCAGGTATCTATTTATTATTATTTATTTAATGAATATGATTATATTGATTAATTTTAAGAATACCATGCAACATATTTATTTTATTGGTTAGGTACCTAGTGAAAATTTTGTTAATTTTTTTGTATTTTTCTTTTTAGAGTAAAGTAGTAGAAGGAGATGGGTGTTGTAATATCAATTTAGCCGCAGCCAAAGCCCTATTGGACACCACAGACGAAGATTTTATCATTTTTGATAACAGGTGAATTATAGATTTGTGGTTTAACCAATATATTGTTTTGTTGACTTTATTGTTCGTATGCATAGGGCTGAGATACAACCATAAGATAGCAAGGAGTGCTTGTTTAATGCGAACTCCAAGTCCTGCTATCTCATAAACATATTATCATTAAGTGACTCAATTTCCAATTGATACTTAATCTCAGGGACAATGAACCAGGATTCTGACGAAAAATCTAAGTGAAAATTTTCCGTATAACCCACTTCCATCTAACCCTCCCCCCCCCCCCTTTAGTTACGGCACAAAACTAGTTTTACGCTACAAAAATATATCTAAATTTTTAGCAATTTCAAATGGAAATTATTTGCAAAAGCACAACCTTTTTTTAATCTAAATGTTAAAGAATAAACGTGTCTGATTTGTTTATGTTTAGCTTCGCCATTATTAATGCTTACATCCTTGAATCATTTACTATTTATCTTTCCATCAATGAATCCTTCTGAAATTTCTATATAATAGTTAAAGATAACTTCTCTATGTCTAGGAATAAAATCCAAGAAGTTCCCTACTTTGTGGCTGTGGACCATGAAAAGAAATGTTTAGTTATCTCCATCCGTGGCACCATGAGTATTGCTGATATGTTCACAGGTTTAATTCCTATTTTCTTTAAAATTGAAAAATAATTCAACTTCTACTGTATATTTTAGAAGATATCTTTATCATCGACTATTTAATTATTTATTAACAATTTTTATTAGATACCTAGTAACAAATTCTTTCAAGTGTAGACTGTTCGTGTTATTTTACTTTAAAAATTGAGATGACTGTAAAATTCAATTTTTGCCGCCATAAGCGGATTTTTTCTCCCTATTTTTGACAATAATGACAATAACATTTTTCAATAAGTTAGTCAGTTTTAGGACAACGATAAGGTAGATAAATAGTTTTTTAATAAAATATAAAAAAAAATGTTTCTAAAATTTTAAATGATTTTATTTTGGGGAGAGTCTTGTAGAATAATATTTGATCAAAAAATTGTAATATTCCTTTCAGATCTTCGAGCTGAATCATGTGCACTAAACACTGGCTTTCCAGAAGATATAGTCTTGGATGGTAAACTACAGGGACACAAGGGGATGGTTCATGCAGCTAGGTTAGTTATACTTCACAATGTCAATCCTATATCAAAGTAAAAGGATGTCTGTTTGTCTGATTGTACCAAAGGATCTTGCTAACTGCTGGACCGATATAGTTCTTTTTTACAGCGAAGCTTCTCATAGGTCTTTTTTTTTATTTCGGCGTGTTATGACACTTTGTGGTTTTGTTTACAATTGTAACTTTAAACTTGAAAGTTATACCTATTGTTTTAGGTATGTTTATTTGAGATTACATGGGCTTCCAGTTTCTGAGGCGGAGAAAAAGAAGGTAGAATTTTCAAATAACTTTTATATTTCCGTAAAAATATTCTTAAAAATAATATTTAATTAGTACCTATGAAAGTAACTGCTGCTTTTTCCTCAAAGTGCCTAGCAAGCATAGAACCCTCCCATTATTTTTAAAATAAGTTGGAATTAATGGGAGGTTTTTTATTATGCTTAACCCCTGAGGCCGGCATTGTTCCATAATTCGCAGTTTCTATAATTGCGTTGGTGACCTAACCTTGTAGCCCCTATCTACCCTGTTTAATATATCCAAACCTGACTTAAAGTTAAACTCAATAACTACCTCTCCCTCTCTACTTATTGTTCCCAAGCACCATAAAAACGTTGATTGAAGTTAAGCAGCTTTTATTGTCTGCTATTCAGCTATATCAATTCTTAAACATTTGTAGGATCGCCAAGAAAGAGTCAACCATTTAAATCTTGCACTCGCCGAGTTTCCGGATTATTCAATAGGTAAAATTGTATTGTGTATTTTGTTAAGATCTCGTATTCAGTTTAAGAAGGATACAATAAGCTTTATAACCTTTTTTAAATGTTTTCCTAACGAGAAAGTACAGGGTGGGCCAGATAAATCCGGACTTTTTCTTATTTTTAAACAAATGAACATAAAATCGTCAATTTTAAAGATTTTATTGAATTTTAAAAACTGGGAAGTAAACTAGGTATATGACTATTAAATTATTCAATAAAATCGCCGCCAGTCTCCATCACCGCCTTTACCCGCCCCCTAAACCGCCCCCCGACCCTGGTCACCATGTCCCTGTCCAAGATGGCGAAGTTCTCCTTGATAGTGGCAATGAGGGAGGTCTTTGTGGTATAGGCGCGTCTATTGGTTCGTGCTTTAATGGTGCTCCAGGTCAATAAGTCAATTGTATGAAGATCGGGGCTGCTGGGAGGCCACATCTCCTTAGGGACGTGAGTAACCGCAGGACCCAGATATACCCATCTTTCAAGCTACCATTCGACACGGCGGCTCTCATTTTGGCCACAATTAAGCTAGAACAACGTTTTATACCTTTTTGGAAATGGCATGAAGATTAAGCTATGGTTATCATCGTAACACATAGTGTAATACGATTTTTAAGGTTTCAAATGGGCCCATGTAGTCGAGAACCGAGAAATTTTCAAGATTTTTTTACATTTTTGACACCCTAAAATCTGCCACGTTTCACTTTGCCGGAGTACTACGGACAAACCAGATGGGATAGAGCACTCTCGTCTTTTCTAGTGTCTTCTTTAAGTATCTAACAGTATATCCAGCAAGTTTCATAAGTCTATCTCAGCTACAGATGGGCTGAGATCAGATTTAGTGGGACCATATTGAGAATCTAGGGTAAACTAGCGCTCATTTCGAATCTGCCATGTTGAACATAAGCGCTGCCAGCTCGGAGTACACGTCCTCTATCCTCCAAAAAATGTTATGGGCAAAAAGGTAATGACCTAAGCTTTTTATAGTGTGGTCAAACGTCCTGATTGGTCAAGTAGTTTTGGTACTATGGCCGTGTGAAAAAAGTCCGGATTTATGTGGCCCACCCTGTATATCTAAATGCACGATTTTGTGTGCAATTATTTTGTTGTTCAGTCAAAAAATATTAAGTACAGTTTTTTATTTCTAAGCATTTATTTTTTGTTTTAAACTGAGTTTTTTTCATACCTTTAGTATAGTATTTCAGTAGTTCCTGTGTTTGTCCACTCCGACGTTTTCACTCCTGCGTTTGTCCACTCCGACGTTTGTCACTCCTTCGTTTGTCCACTCCGACGTTTGTCACTCCTGTGTTTGTCCTGGAACCATATTTAGGAGAGTAATTATTGAATATGGGGGTGATGGGTTATTTGATTAATGGGTTTTTGGTTTAGAATTGAAATTCAAAGGCTAAATAAAAAAATAAAATATTGGCCGTAAATGATTATTAAAAGCGAAGCTTTTCTATGATTAGGGTAGGTCCGTCCGTACGTCCGTAACGGATAGCTTTTTTCGTTAATTTAGACATGTTAGAATTGTCCTATCGATTTCAAATTTTGCATTGTGTTTCCTTTAGTAGTTAGGTACGATTTAGAAAGCGTAGCAACTCTATAATCATTACCAAAATGTCCGTACGTCCATTTTAAACATGTTGACTTTTTTACTTTTTTAAATAGCTTTATTCGTTAATTTAGGCATGTTAGAATTGTCCTATCGATTTCAAATTTTGCATGGTGATTCCTGTAATAGTTAGGTACGAGTTAGAAAGCGTAGCAACTCTATAATAATTACCAGAATGCCTGTACGTCCATTTTAAACATGTAGATTTTTTTTACATTTTTAACAACAAATTTGTATGTGACCTAATTATCCGATTGGTCTGATGTTTGGTATACTGATTCCTGGGACAACAAAGTACATATTGTAAGCGAAGCAACTCTATAATCAAGTCCTAAAAATGTAAGTATGTCCATAATCATTATCCTGTATCAAGCAGTTTTTCAACAAATTTACTTACAATTTTGCTTTGACTCTTATACATTTGCATTCTGATTATTCAGTTCTGACATTATACAAGTGTTAATGTCCGTTTGTCCTTCCGTTTCAGAGCTTCGCTTTTATGGATGTTGTCATCCTTGTTAGAATTTAATTTTTTTAACATCCTATAATATTGGACGCAATTGTTCTTTTTAGTAGCGCAGCAACTTTGTAAGTGGCCGCATTTAGTTCAAATTTAATTTATATATCTCTCTAAATTCATATCATCATGATAAATTATTTCTCGTATTCATTCGAATCTGGTGGATAGGAACCGGTTCTCATCCATACGAAAAAACTATGTCTAGCATCGTATTATATCCAGCTTTCTACAAATATAAAAATGTACAATCATAAGATTCTATATGAATCCGCGGAAAGCCGTTTATAATACGATGAGGAATAATAACTACTAGCTTTTTAAAAGGTTTGATACTAGGGACGTTTTCTTTTTTAATCCTTTTCCTAATAAGTACATTTTCCATTTCGATTATTAGGGCTTTCTAAATCAGAAAGCAATGTGCACCTAATTTTTTTCTTGCACACACACACTCTCACACACAAGCTCGTTCGTTCAGGCAAACACGCGCGCACGCACGCACATATGACCGCCATGCTACTCTCGCAGCTTTCTACTGATAACAGCTGATTTTTCACACACACACACAATCATATTATATAATGTCTTTAAAAAGCTTTGAAGCATATTTTATGTGACTTTTGTGAAAAGTTAAACCTGACATTTTGCCTTGTGATTTTTACATTTTATACTTAGTTTAATACCTATCCTATTTATGCTAATTGTTTGTCCTTGTTTTTTTCTCTAGCTTTTTACATTTTATATTTTTGTGTCTTGTGATTCTTAAAATTTATTCGTAACGTAGGTATTTTTCTTTAATCGAAAAAAAATACTTACCTTAAATAAGCAAAGTTGTATTTCTATAACAAGAATTTGTCCGTCCATAAGATAGCTAGCATAATATCTATAATACAAAGTAGAATGATGTCTGTCCGTCCGTCTGTCCGCCCGTCCGTCTGTCTGTCTGTCCGTCCGTCCCTTAAGATCTCGGTAACCACTGAACCGATCGGATTCTACTCATCAGGGAATATACCTACTGGTCCTGTAGGGGTTTTAGGCTATTTTCTTGAGGGGTGGGACTCCGTCAACCCTCCAAAAAACAAACAAATCAACCCCAATTTTTTTTGCTGAAAATTTCTTTCGTATTTTTACGAATTTCGCCTTAATTTTTTTTTGGGATCACCTTTTGGGCAAAGCTAGGGGCGAAGTCGCTAGTATGTATACACGGAAGAATTATAGACGCAATTGCTTATTCTGTATCTATCTTTTATCTCATGCGTATCTATCTATCTAGTAGTGACAGGACACAGTCTGGGGGCTGGTACAGCGTCTATTCTCTCCTTTATTCTGAGAGAGAAGTACAAGGATAGAGTGGTGAAATGCTTCGCCTATTCGCCACCAGGTACGTTTTTTCATAAGCAAATATTTTTCTACATTTAGGTTCTGTCTGTCCATAACGGATAACTTTTATCTTATTTTTTTTTCATACGACATGAAAATGAAATTAACATTTGATTTGGTTAGGTAATATTTCTAATCAATTTTTATTTTTTTTGGAAACGCTGTTATTCTAAATTTGTTATTGTTCATGTGTTTGACTAACTGATTTGTTATCCTTGTCTTCTTGTTATTTTCTAGGGAATCATTCTAATGGGAGGTTAATGTAAACTACACTAGTACCCAAAGTTTTATAACCACATTATCTTAATCGTTGGCTCAAAAATTCGGATACTTATAATGAATTTGGATCGGCTGGTTCAAAACCTGTAATGTCTAAGCTATACAATCAATAACTTTTACACCTAGAAGGGGTAGTAAATTTTTTAAGATTGAGGATGTATACAAATTTTTCGTCCTTTTTCGTCTAATCCCTTAAGTTCCCTTGTAATCTAGGATAGGACAATGAACGATATATTTATTATCCTTTGGTAGCTTGGTATATGCAAATCATTAAAGCTATTTTTTTTGCTATACATAGGAAAAAAATATATCGGATTTTTTAGGGTTTCGGATCCGCATTGATTGTATGCGAATCCGGATCCTCAAAATTTGGTCAGTGCGGATCCGGATCTATGACAATAAAAATAAAATCACCAAATTTTTCAAAAAAATTTTATTCTTTAATTCGAAGTCAAAAATACTTTTAATTTTCAAGTCTGAACCTAAACCATAAAGATTGGCTCTCATCAAGAGAATGTCTGAGATTTTATATAAATTTAGGTAGATTTTTCCATTTTTTCCGCATTTTTTTTAGTCCAAGGATCCTTGCGGATCCGAAACCCTATGATTTTCTATCCTCCTTTTGTATATGCCCGCATCAAAAGAACTCCTAGAGGGTATAGCCTATAGGTATTGAATAGAACGCTAATTTCACAATTTCCTCATTCTTAAGGTCATCTAATGGACACTTGCTTCGAGTTTAAAGCCCCTAATCCAAAATATAATTTTGAAATGAATTTGTTATCAGGTGGGTTACTAAGTCCAACAGCAGCAGAGGAAAGTCTGAAGTTTACGGTGACCTTGGTAACAGGCGACGATGTTATACCAAGATTGAGTCTTTCAAATATAGCGAAGCTTTCAGAAGAGTAAGTCATTATTTGTTATTATATATTGTACTAGCGGCTACGCCCCTAGCGGCTCTTGAGAACAGGGGGTGTCGACTCTTTCAATTTTAGTTTGGACAAAAGAAAAGTAAAAAAAAATTTGGTGGGGGTAGATACTTTTTCCAGGGGCGAATAATTTTGTGCGAGTGAAGGTACTTTATATTAATATAATTATGATTCTTCTTTGGACCTATAAAAAGCTTCACTTTAATTCAGAACCATATCAGTTTAGCAGTTAGCGAAATTCGTCGCTGACCGCTCACAAACAACCAGTCACAAAGACATTCTGTTACCTATATATAACTAATCATAATGTTAGGATAAGAAAGGTCGCTGAGGAGTGCAGAATACCAAAGTACAAATTGTTTGGACATGGTCTTGTGTCCTTCCTATGTTGTGTCAAGTCTACAACTATACATGAGGTATCTATCTATTTATTTGTTTATTCTATCTATCCATCTATTTGGTCAAGGTCTTGTGTCCTTCCTATGTTGTGTCAAATCTACAACTATACATGAGGTATCTATCTATCTATCCATCTATTTGGTCAAGGTCTTGTGTCCTTCCTATGTTGTGTCAAGTCTACAACTATTCATGAGGTATCTATCTATCTATTTATTAATTTATCTATCTATCCTTCTTTTTAAAAGCAAAGCTTTTCTCTAATTAGGGTCGGTCCGTCCGTCCGTAACGGATAGCTTTTTTCGTTAATTTAGGCATGTTAGAATTATCCTATCGATTTCAAACTTTGCATGGTGATTCCTTTAATAGTTAAGTATGATTTAGAAAGCGTAGCAACTCTATAATCATTACCAGAATGTCCGTACGTCCATTTAAACATGTTGATTTTTAAAAATATTTAACAAATTTTTATGGGATCTAATTATCCGATTGGACTGATTTTTGGTATATTGACTCCTGGGACAACAAAGTATACTGTTATAAGCGAAGTAATGAGTAATCCTTGGTAGGTCTATTTTCCCTAAATCGAACAAAAAGTTTGAAAGGTAACGGTTGGCGGCTCAGCCGTTTAGCCGTTTTTTTTTGCCTATTTTCAGGGTAAATTCATCATTAATTATGTAGGAATCAATTTTTTAAAAACATATATTTGGTTTAATTCATGTTAAATGATAGCAATAACTATTTTTTAATTTTCTAGTACCAACAGCTACCGGCTAGAACCGTTTGATAAGGTTTTGGAGCGACATAAAGTATTATGTGGAGATAGGTTTTACCGCTTAGCCGCTAGCTGTTAGCCGTTACTTTTCCAACTTCCAACCCATCCCCCCCCCCCCCTCTATTTATAAATCTATATGTATCTATCTTATACAGGAATTACGGCGTATGAGTATGGAAAGATTAAACTCAAGCCACGAAGAAGAAAATATAAATACAGGAAAACAAAATTATTTTAAAGGAGCTAGATTTCCCTTTATTTTAAAAACATAAGTTTTATAAAGAGGCTTCAGTGCTTTATCGTCTTAGAAATCATCATATAATAATATTGTGTTTAAATTATAATACATTATGTTAATCATGATATATGCGCTGCACTGCTTCAAAAATTAGTCTAAAATGTTAATTTCTTCTTATGTAATGTTTCAAATCGACCGGACGATTCAAGCAGGCCAAATTTATATTTAAAATAACGATGGTACTTATGAAACGACCTTTATCGTAGAAAAAGCTTAGCTTTAATTAATGATTTTGTTAAAACTTCAGACGTGAATGCAACTACTGTATCAGAGTTAGAAAATCCGTCAGAAAGGGATCTTATTGTTCTTAGGTTGGTATTAATATTATTCTATTAAAAATATGCTAAAACATTTTTGTATATTATCATTTATTTTTAATGTAAACTTCTTAGCCGCTTCTATTTTGTCAGATGGATAAACTAGGATAAGTAGCAAAACACAAAAAAAGTCATGGTTGGACAAACGGACAGAAATCAAATAAAAGTGAGGGAGAAAAAAGAGAGAAAGAAAAGGAGATTAATGTTAGAGAAAATTACGAAATCTTCATATAACCGATACAAAGACGGGCAAAGTAATGTGTATAAATTGCAACCAAGAAAATTACATTTCCCCTGTAATGTTACAGACTGACAGACGGATAAACAGACAACAGACAAAGTGAATTATAGCTTCGCCACGTTTAAAACATTTATAACCACTTTTTTGAATCATAAATTATTTGTATTAGCCCGCCTGGTATCTCCAGAAACAAAGAATCCTTGCTGGTTGATGTTGAAGAAGTAGAACAGGAAGAACATCAAGGCCTCCATACCAATGAAGATCCACTGATAAAACAGGTACAATACAGACAGACAGGCATCCTTTTACATTGTAGCTGTATTTTAAATCAATTAGGTATGACAATAGAATAGAGATAATTTTGGCCCCAAGAAACGAAGTAAAAAGTTTTTATTATTATTGAATAATAAATGATCATTTTTGTATTGGCTGGTGTGGTGATAATCCAACACAAATTTTAGTAGCGAAGCTACTTTATAAAGGATTATTCCCATCCTTCTGTCTTTTTGTTCTTTCTTTTTCCTCTCTCTTCCTTTTAATGCTTCGCTTTTCAGCTCTTTGTTCAAAAAGCTCTGTTAATTATTGACCTAATCGTTCTTGCTTTATTTTAGGTTGCATCTGAATGTGAAAAACTGAAGAAATCCACAGAGGAATTTAACAAAATAGAACAGGTTGTGTCGTCCAAAGAAGATGAAATTTTATCCATGGTTCAAGTTAATACTACAGATACAGAGGTGGGTATTTTTAGGAGCTAAGTTACTCTATGATTCCAAATGTTTGTTTTTATGTCTTTCCGCTGGTCAGAAACAGTTTAGGAGAAACATTTTACGAGCTTCCATTTAAGGTAGATAACTGAAATTTGTTCCTTATTACAATGAACATTCAGTTCTATATCATGTATCTCTCGTTCAATAACAGAAGTTACTAATACTCAAGGAGGAAGACTATTCAATTAATTGTAAATTATACTGACCATTCTTGATTTAACTTGTTCTGCTTTTTGTTGGCTAAAAACTATGGAGACTTCCATAAAATCTTGATTTAGGCATCAATGTCCAATTTTTTGAATTGATATTTTAACCTACATTAAGAATAATTTCTTTGCCTTAATTTTATTTTGTCAATTGTTTATCCTTTGAGATCTCTGACAATATTATATTCAAGACATCAACAATTATATATTTAGGTATCTAATGAAACTGTGATAGTGCAAAGGAGCACAGCAACTGAGTGTAAATCCAGTGGGGGGAGTGGCCAACAGTTACTTATCACCTCAGCTACAGAACAAATACTCAGTCTCAGGCTAGAGGGGGAGACTATGTACCCACCTGGGAGGTATGTATCTAAACACACACACACTGTATCTTTTATTTATATTATGGCTGGTTTTTATCTAACAAATCTTTATACACGTTCCTGTAATTTCTTACATAGTAGACTCAGAAATTAGACATAGTTCCTTTTTATTATATGGTTACTATATGGTTACAGGTCAGTAAATCATCAAATTTAGCTTCTCAAATCTTCAAAATCTGAAGCAACTAAATAAGCAGATAATAAAGCTTACTACTTTTTGTTAATACTGTATAAGATTAATGGATCATGGCCAATTAAAAGGTGTGCAAAAAATGTGTTCATTTATAAATATAAACTGCACGGCTTGTTTTAATAGTAGAAAAAAATCTTTGTCTCTTTGGAAAAACCGGTTTTTTAACCATAATTTGTTAAAAATCATGAAATTTTTTTTCTGATATAAAACTACCCACACAATGTAGAAAATGAGATATTGAATATTAACTTCTGATAATGGTAAGTGGGTCAAATAAAGCAATAATTTTGTTTCTTTAAATAAAAATTTGCTATTTTTTAGCTATATGTTCTTTTTAGAATCATATATCTTGAAGAAACGGAAGAAGGTGACTGCCAAGTGTTCAGACCTGATAAAACACACTTTAAAAATATTTTAGTCTCTCCAAGGTAATATTTTTTCATGCATGATAGTAGACTATATCTATAATACAAAGTAGAACGATGTCTGTCTGTCCGTTTGTTTGTAGCTAAGGATATCGCTGACCGCTTAACCGATCGGGTTTTTCCTTTACAGGGTAGCTTCTCATAGGTCCCGGGAAGGTTTATAACTATTTTCTTGGGGGGTGGGTGGGACACCCCCAACCTCCCCAAAAAATGAAAAATACCCCCCCCAAAAAACAATCTTTTTAAAACTAAAATTAAAATACTCCTATCCATTTGTAAACATTTGTATCCCTAGCAACCCAGACAATTTTTTTGTCTTTATTACCCTAATTACCAAACATGTTTTAAATTGAATGGCTATCAGAAAAAAATTAAAGCTATTTTTTTCTCAGTTTATACTGTTAAACTCTACAGTATATGCAGATGCACGCTTTTCAATATACCAGGGGTGTATATTCTGCACAAGATTTATTTTTTTTCCCCTGCTACAAAATTTTTTATTTTTTTTCCCCTCTAGTTTTTTCTCACCAAGAAGGGGGGAAAATGGAAAAATATTTAAAGAACTCTTAATTTTATTTATTTTATCCCTCCTACCACACATTTTTTTGGTTTTTTCACCAAGGAGGGGGGGGAAATGGAAAAAATATTTTCAGTTTTCTTGATTTTTACATTTTTTTTCCCTCCAACCACTTATTTTTTATTTCCCCCCCCCCCCCCCTGAGCAGGGGATCCCATGTAGAATATACACCCCTGCAATATACTTCCTTGGGATTTAGTTTTACCTATATGTTGCTTCTCATATTTCCTTTTTTTCAATCTATTTATATTTTTTCCCGTATCGCTTCGAAACCGATTAATATCCGTTGGATTAGAACCGGTTCTCAGTAATACTGAAAGATTATGTCTAGCATCTCGGCATCTCGGGGCTAAAAGAACTGATTTTAGTCTTATAATTGTACATTTTTATTTCCGCGGAAAGCTCTATATAATACGATGCGAGAGATAAGCATTCCAAACTTAAAAGTTATGTTTATTTTTAGAATGTTAAGAGACCACCTACCAAATTATTTGGACAGGCTTATCAACAAATTATGAAACATTTTGGTATAGGTCAAATAATAAAAAGGTCAAGTATTATTTTATAAAGGGGCATTTTAATTTGGGTGTGCATTTAATTCCGCATTTTATTGAAAATTAAAAATTGTCACTTTAACTTATCCTTCGCCTAATTCTCATCATTAAACAACTGAAGGGAGTGGACATTGGGCAGGCTCAACAACTTTAGGGACTATAATTAATTATGATAGGTTGGTTCATTAAATTCATTGTCCAAACGATCCAACCTCTGATTGTAATCTACAGAAGGATAAATTTTGTTGATCATCATTGGGGTTGTACGTGAATTTATCGGCCATTGTCTTATCCCTTCATATCCCTGATTTTATACGCTTCTGTGGATTTTTGTAATATACAAATGGTATATGAAGAATTTAATGCACAACTAATATTTGTAGTGATTTTGTATTATGTATTTTAAAATGGCAAATTGATTTGATATCAAACTAGATTATTAATTTATACTAATTATGCTTTGAGGTTTATGTAAGATTATGTTTTTGTTTAAATTATGAAAGTTGAGTTTGTTTTGCAAACATTTCTAAAACGCAATTTTATTATTGTTGGGTATCGACATTCTACAACATGACTGATGTTACAATAACATCCTTTCCTTCTTTACATACATCAATACTTAAGAGCATGCATGCAGACGCTATGAAGAGAAGCATTGCTATAATGTAAAAGATAGTCATTTTAAAATTGCAGTTTTTGATTATTTAACAAGCTTTTCTAAAATTTAACTGTTTAACAGACAAACATTATTATATAAATATTAAATTCCTGCGATACTGATGAACATAATTACCCTTGTAACATATTGTAATTTGGCTTTTAAATACGATTAATAATGAAGAATTAACATTAAACATTCTTGTAAATTAATTTAATATTTTGAGTGAGTTAACTTTTAGATTTGATATTTTACTAATCCTTACAATGCTATTAAATTTCTTGAGAATTTAATATAATAACATAAGATATTGAACCAAAGAATTAAAAAAGATAAATTATTAACAACATTTATTTATTCTATTTTAAATTAATATTACAATCAGGCTTTACAACAATTTAAAATGTATTAAAACTAATAAAGATACACTACATATTTATAACATTAATGCAAAAAAAATAATTTCAGAAATAATGTGAGTGATAAAAAGAAAGAAAAAAATGTTCAATCATTGAGAAAGAAAAAATCTGCAAGTGAAATATTTAAAAAATCTTGGAATGCTATGAATCGCACGCATAATTCACATCTGACGGCTCCACCCTCCCCCTCCTCTTCATCTGAGGTAAGTTAACTTAGCTTTTAGTTAATCTAAATAGATTATAGAAGATCCTTGATGGTCAATCCATCAAACTTAGAAAGGGATTTCTAGAAGACGGACAATTTTGTTTGTTTATGGTTACATAAGATTCATTACAATATACAAGCAACGAAATTTTTTGACGATATAATTTCCCGTAAGCTAGCTTTATCCTATAAAATATAACTATTCATTGCTGACTTATTTTTAATGTTTTGTCATATGCGAATTCTTACAAGAATCCGTCCAAAAAAATGGCGGATTCCTGCGGATTCCGGATTCTAGCAATATTTTAAAAGGCTTTTTTTAAATAAAAAGTTTAAGTGCTACATATGTCCTAAAAATTAATGTTCTTGGTGTTCTCTATTATTCACTTGCGAGAATCGAACCAGATTTTAAAAGATTTTATATTTATATAATGATGATAATCTTTGCCTTCAAGAAGGGGGAGTTGAAAGAAAAAAACTCAAGACCCTAATTTTAGCCTACCAATTAAGAATCCGAATCCGCTATTAAAAAACGGATTCCGGATTGACCAAAAATTGGGCGGATTCGGATACGGATTGCCAACCCTATAAAACAAATGACATTGTATAGGTATAGGTATATTTTTTAATTTAAGAAGTTATCTTTTTCAATTGAGCTCATCAGCATCGGTTAATTCGAAGCTATTTATGAACTTTTAACTTTATAGAGTGTATGTTAATCACTTAAACACTTTGTTTTTTTCGTAGTTCATAAGGTATGATACATTTAACTATTAGTAATAGTAAAAATTCTCTTCTGTTTGGCTAATTTTGTTTTGTAAAACAGTATCGTTTTCTTATCAGTTAGCAGCCAAAACATTGGAATAAAATATGCTTCAAGTCTTTTTAAGCTGTAGATGAATATTGCTGGGTCACTACTTAAACCTTTAAACAATTTTGATTAAAAAATTATAGAGTAATAAAAAATCCTTATATAAACTACCTAGGATAGGTTAATATCTATCTATTGGGATGGAAGCTCAGCTCTCTCTGAGAGAATTACCCCTGGAAAAAAATTACTCATCCCCCTTTAATTCAGAAAACTCCTCTAACTTATTGTTTTGGGCCTCTAAAAGGATATAATAAACTATAAGTAATTTTGTATTACCTGAAATTAGCATTATCAAAAAAGCATAAATAAGCAATGTAAAAGTTGAAGTTCTCATAATCATAGTCTTGAGACTTTCTTTCAGAGTGAAACCTAAAATATTTCTCCATCTTCTAATGCTTGGTTGCCCATTTACGTCTGTTGCCGTATTTGCGGTTCTATAAATAAATATCATTCTTTGTTAATTACAGAACACATCACCGAGAATGGATCTGTGATACACCCAAAATATTTTGATCAGCATGGTTTAAACAAACAGAATAGTCATAACATAATAATATTAAAAAAGTGGAAAGTAAGGAGGAACAGTCACTTCCTTAGCATTAAAATATTTTCCTAATTAAGAGCTATTGCACTGTAAGAAAGCCATATCCTGTCATAACAAAAATACCAGAAATGGTTTTTGCATGTCAGCTGCCATTTCTATATATTACCAAAGGGATAGTTGCACGAAATGCATTTAAACTTGAATTTAGTGAACTGCATATTTTTTTCTGTTCCATAGTTTAAACTACATCTAAAAGACATATATTTGAAAGAATTTCAATTTTCTACCAGGTAGTTTAAAAAATATCAAGACTTGAAAATCATATTTTTTTGGATATATGCAACTTATATGACTGTCCTGTCTTCACAAAAACAGCAATATGACTATTTTGGAGGTGCCTTATTGATTGCTATTTATTGTAATACAAAAAGGGGGGGGGAGTTAATGCAACCATCTCGTAATCAGTGATTAAATGGCACTTAGAATTCGAATTGCCATCTGAAATTTTGCATGAATAATCCTTGGTAGGTCTATTTTCCCTAAATCGAACAAAAAGTTGGAAAAAAGTTGATTCCTACGTAATTAATGATGAATTTGCCCTGAAAATAGGCAAAAAAACAAATAAACGGCTGAGCCGTTAGCCTTTACTTTTCCAACTTTTTGTTCAATTTAGGGAAAATAGACCTACTAAGGATTACTCATGAAAAATTTCAGATCGAAATTCGAATTCTAAGTGCCATTTAATCATTGATTACGAGATGGTTGCATTAAAAACCCCCCTCTTATATATGTTATATGGCATTCTTGTAACTTGAGCTTGCAATAAAACTCGTTAAATGCATATTAATGCAACTATCCCTTTAACTACAAAAAGTTAACACTGAAGATAACTATTTCCTTTAATTTAAGTACTCTTGGGGAGTTTATTTTGATTAGAAATTAATGGTTACCTCTGAGTTGCATGAAACATGGTGAAGATATTTGGAGCAGGATCTGTATTTTCATGAACAAAATTGTTAAACAGTATTTTATCTGTTACTTCTTTTGAACTGCTTGCAGCATTACCATCATTCTGTATTTCTTCAATTTCTAAATCTTCTGTGTGAACCTTTACAGCCTGATTCTCGTGATTGTTTTGTGGATCATCACAACTTTCTAACATTGTCATATTATTCTGTTTACCCTGTTGAAACCTAATTGTCACAGTTGTATGGTTCTTATTGGATTCTTTCACTTTTGTACCATACTTTTTCATTATTCTGTAGAACCCCGATAAGAGTTTTATAGTTTCTAGGACAAGAACTGCAGCCATTATAATGCGCAAAGTTGGATAAGATGGGCACACTCTGCACCCTATTGGATCTGTTTCACCAAACTCTTCAAAATGTGTTGAATTTGTGTTGTTATAGACATTTATTGTGTCTTGCTGAAACTTCCATTTAAATTCAACTTGATAAAGTTTAAACATAAGTTTATCTTCACAATCATTGAAAACATGCATGTGGATTCTAAGTATAAAGTCAACAAGATTCAGTAACAGAACAAGTAAGGTTGCCAAGTTGACTGTAATATCTGAGTTTATCTTTATGTATAAGTCCATTCTGCAGTTTAATATGACTTTAGCCAGTGACATAAAGAGAAAGGTTGATGAAGTTGCTATTACTGCAGCTCTGTTGCACAAGATGTAAATCAAATACCATGGGAAGCCTTTGAAATCAAGCATTATATCTGAGTTCTTAGTTGCAACAAAAATGATGAATGTGCAGGTTGTGAAGAGAACTTTGGTTATATAATTCAGTATTAGAAACCTAATAATCACACATGCCATGAACATTCAATTTTTATAAATGCTTCCTAATTGAGAAAAGTGTTTGAACATTTCTCATTTTGTTTGTCCAAATTCGCTAAACTTGCTAATTACCCAGGTAAAAACTAAGGAGTTTACGAAGCTGATTTATTTTTATCATATTTGATATGTACTTTTTTGCAAACAAAAAAATAAAGTATAAGACAAAGATACAATTAAACCTAATTTGTACAATTTGAATCAGACTACAATAAATAATATTATGGCACATTCCTGTCTAGGAGAGTAATTTCTATCACACTCTTGGTCCTTAGATAAATAATATAACACACTGAAGATACGATTGATGCCATGCAAAAAATGCCATCAAAAATGATAACAATATCTAAAGACAAGGTTCCAATATATGTTATAAGTGCAGCATAAATGCCTAAACATATTTTAGATAAACAAGAAGTTATTATAGTCATCTTATAAAATAATTAGTTAGAAATGTTCTTAACTGTTAGAAGAGGATTAGCAGACTAAGATTATTTGGAGTAAGTTACAAGTATTAAATATATACACTTGAGTATTCTATTTTGTTTGAAATATTCTTTATTTTATAAAAAAATAAAATGTCGGACTCCCTTTACATTTTGAATCTTTAATAATACCTATAGGTTATCATTGAAAAAAAATTGTTGCGCCATTTTACCCACCCCCCTTTCCCAAATAGGAATTAACCCTCCTAGTGATTCCCCCCTCCCCCTTAGGGGAAAAAAATAGAAAATATGGGGGAGGGATTTAAAAAATAAATAAAATAAAGATTACCTACCTACCTACATTTTTTTTTAATTTTGGTGAAAAAACTATGGGGTGGGGGTTGGGGGATAAAATATTTTGCAGCAGGGGAATACAAATGAATCTTGTGCAGAATATTTATACACCCACGAGGATTAACTATGCTTCTCTGTGTGTTGTTTTTATGTATTTCTTTTTATGCCTTTTTGAAGAAAAAAAATCTAGTGTTTACTTCTATCACCAATTTTGTTTTAGTTGGAAGACACAGATGAAATGGCAGACCTGGAACCAGTCTGTAAGAAGGCAAAGATGAGGGAAGATAATAACAGTCACAGGTAGAAATATATGGATAAATGTAAAACATTGGCGGTTTTCCTTATTTCATTTTTAAGAAATTTATTTTTCTATGACATTGTGGACATACAGATGGACATTCGAAGGGATGATGAAGTAAGTTAGTTATATTAAAGCAACCAAAACAAAAACAAGTTATAAGTAAGTTTCATTAATTAGTAAGATTTCATAGTTTAGTTTAGAAATGTTACAGCTAGAGGATGACATAAATAAAATTTGTGTTAAGATGTGGAGAAAGTTGTGATCAAGCAGAGGAGTGTGGTGGTGGCAACAGCAGTACTAACACCAGATGTCAACAACACCAGGGCTCACAACAACAACAAGAAACTCAGGTATATATAAATCAGTGAGGGAGGGGACATTGGAATCCAAATGTAATAATACTGGAAATGGTACCCTAAGTTTTATAAACACATTATCTCATTTCTTGGCTCAAAAAATTCTGTATTTAGATCTTGATTGGTTGGTTAAAACTAGCAGTGTCTAAATTTATTTTTTTAGTAAATCTAAAATCACCGTACATATGAGTTTATAATTCGATTTCAAATTATAATAGATTTATTGTGACCCGGCTTAGGTATCTTATGACAATTTTTTTTAACAACTACGTTTTTACGGTGTAATATGTGTTGGCGCTTACCCGCGACCGTGGCTCAACACGTAGCGCATCCGCTCGTCGTCGGGAAGGTGATAGGTTCGAATCTCGGTCCGACACCGCGTCATAACTAAAGACGTTAAAAATGGTTCCTACTGCTGCTATGTCGGGTGCGCGACATAAATAGTTAGAGTAGGGGGAATGCCGTGGCCCAAAACAGGCGCAACTCACTACCATGCACAGTTAGGACTTCTCAGACAAAGGTCGTGCAATCAAAGGGTTGGTTGTCAAATGGCAAATGAACGCTTTACACCGCAATCATAGGGCTTAGGGCTGACAACTCTATCCCATATCCATAAGCCACATTGTTACAGAAACACTGACGAATTGTCAGCGGCCTATGCTCCCCCCTGTGGAGTGAAAAGGGCTTGTTACTTTTTTTGTTTTATGTGTTGGCGCTTATGTTTTAGATATTGTTGTCCTTGTTTGAATTATAAATAGTAAAAATATATGTAAATCAAAGGATTTTGTTTGTCTAGGAATCAATTCGATGTTCATCAAATTCAATGCAAGCTCTACATAACAGTAATATCAGCTCTATTGGTACTACACCTGTAACCGCTGAACAAAATTATACCCGCCACTCACCGCCAAACTCTCCGCCTCACGGGCGTGGCACTGGTGGAAATAACTCGCCTACTTATGGAAATAATGGTTCCAATGAAAACAGGTACATTTAAAAATTTAAACATTGATCTTCACAATATGATTTTAAATTAACTGAAACTACTAGGTAAGTACCTAAAGTTTCTTTTTTTCTTTAGGGTTAGGGGATGGTTCATTTTTTTGTATAGAAAATACTGACTTATTACCTAATATTTATAATCTTTCTGGTTAATAATTATAGAGTTGCTAGGCCTTTTAAATTGTACATTTAGTTTGTAAATTTGTTATAGAAAACATCTTGTGATATTTGAAAATAATATAACATTTCTAATATGCATAAATTACTGATAATCTTCGCGTTTTAAAAGGATGATATTTTTTTATTACCAGGCTACAAAGCTGCTCTGATTGCCACCAGGAAGGAGGTTGTCGTCCTTGTTCAACATCAAATAGAACATCAAGTTCTTGCAGGTAATGTTAGCATTCTCACCTATCCTCCAGGAATCTTCTTCAGGGATTAGACAATGTACAATAAATTAGTAGACATAAAAAGTATTTTGTATTTCTAGTAACTAATGTATTTATGCGGCTTTTAAAATTTTGAGAATATTAACTTTTTGTTTGTTTGTTGGTCATGGGATCTTAATTAGAAACCCTGAATATTCTATAAAATATAAATACCTATATTTTTATGTTTTGCTAATAATGATTGCTGTCATCCTTGCTTATTTTTTTCTGAGAATCTAGAAATAGCTTTATCATTATATTAGAAGACTCCAGGGGCAAACCTCCCCCATTTTAAAAACCTTCCCTGGACCACTTCACTTTAAAGAAGAACCATATCGGTTCAGCGATGAGTGAGATCCTTCGCTACAGACAAAAAGCTTACTACTTTATATAATAGGATTGCATAGGAATATCTCCATTAAAATATATTTCTTATTAAGGTCATGTCAGGACACCGTCAACTGTACAGGAGCCTGCAGGACACCTGTGTACTGCCAGAGTAACCGCCCTTGTACTTCCAGAGGATATTGTACCTCCAGAGTCCATTGCTCAAACACCAGACCACCGACTTCCTCGAGTTATGTACCCAAAAGTGTACACGCGACGGCGGCAGGGGGACATTCTGGAACCAAGGGTGTGCGAGGGAGAGGCGGCAGTGCGGAGAAGGAAGGGAAGCCGAGATCTGGTCCCCATAGGGCGTCTACAGGTACGCAGTAACATCATGGATACCTAATTATAAATAAAGAAGGTTGACATCAAGGTGTAGCACAAAAAATGCAAATTAGGACTACAGTATAGAGTTATTATAAACAAATAGACAGACATTTATTCATCCTGTTTATTAGTAGTCGGTACCGGCGGTATAGAAAGAAGGTATCTCAGGCTGCTATAAGAATCTTAGATATTAAGGAACGAATAGGCAGCCATTTATATAAACTTCTTTTTGAACGTGAAATAGGATATGTCTGAGGTGTAGAACGTTATAAGATAATTTGACATATTGAGGAACCAATAAACAGACATTATACATCCTATTTATTTGTAGGTGGAGCCAGTGGTATGGAAAGAGTGGGGGGTAGGATGTTAAAAGAACAATGGCAAGTTATGAATACCAGCAACTCTTCTAGGTAATATTTTAACTCTAAATTATAACAATAAGTGTATGTGTGCCTGTGTCTACTGGTAGATTGCTTTTATTTGCGTCCTTAGGGTTGTATATTCTGCATGGGATCCACTGTTAAAGGGGGGGGGGGGTATATGTGGGAGAAGAAAAAAAATGAAAAATCTAGAGTTCTTTTCCTTTTTTACCCTCCTTGAGGAAATAAACTCAAAAAATATGTGTGAGGGGTAAAAAAATGCTTGAATTTCAAATTCTGAAAACGGTGGCTACTGTGCTTTTTTCCCTTGTGGTGATCATAAGAAAATATTTTAGAACTCACACAACATCAACATCAGTAACAAGTAATCCTTCAGCTGCCAATGATGAAAATCAATCCAAGATGGCCGACACAACAGCTGTTTCCAACAAGACAGTAGGAGGTTTGAGTATGGGGGTAGAGCATACGAAGCAGGGGCGGGGAAGTGGTGGCGATGGGGATAGTGGTGGGGTCGGTGGGGGAAGGTGTAGATATGGAGAAGGTGGTTCCGGGGCTTCCAGAGGGGGTGGAGAGGATCAGCAATTTAACACATCTCACCAGGATTGTTGAATTACATTCTTTTTTAGCAATTTCTTAGCAATAAAGAAAGTTCCTATTTTAAGAATAAGAAGTATACAAATCCATAATATTATTGTTTTGAAGATGCACATCAAACTAAACTAAACTAACATTCTTTTAAGGAAAATAGTTTTAGAAATCTACAACCCTTTTGACCTAGACTTTTCTACTAGAATTTGGGGATTATATTAAAAAAAGAGAGAAAGTCAACTAAAAATGTTTCTTAGTGTGGAGGAGAACCTGCAGAAGTCGCTAAATTACAAGCAAAACTAAGACAGAGGGAAAATGAATTAGCTACCCAGGTATTTTTTGTTATAAATATATCCCTTTAAAATGATATGTATTAGTATAGCAGCAATGTGGCAATTTTTCACATTCTTTATCATCATTGCCATTTTGTTCTTGTAAGAATATAGGCCACGCAAAATGGTTCTATAATTTTCCTTGGACTGGGCACGATTTGAGGCATTGATGAAAGATGAGATTTTTTTATCTAACAGCTCATGTAGGAGTTCCCTCCTCTATGTTGTTTTTGGTCTACTTGGTTATATTTTTCCTTGGGGACACCAATGTCAAGGCTTGTTTTTCTTTAAATCACCATGTCCTTTTCTTAGAGTGTGCCCCGGCCCCCAACTATTTTTATTTTATCTGTTTTTTTTGGATCTACTGCAGTTCACGGTAAAATATTGCTGGTAACGAATATTGCTATAAATTTATGAATTTTAAAGGTTGCTAGCTGCCAAACGGCTGAACGTACAGACCATACCCGCACACCATTTTAGGCGGCATAAGAAGGCCTACAAATAATCTGGAATAGCCAAGATCCAATGATGCACAGGGAAAGCTTCACTGAAGAAAAACCGCGTAAAATAGGTCTTTTTCGCGCATTTCTGTGCACTGCGAGATAATTATGCATTATTGATTTATGGCTATTCCAGATTATTTGTAGGCCTTCTTATGCCGCTTAAAACAATGTGCAAGCATGATCTGTACATTCAGCCGTTTTGCAGCAAGCAGCCTTTAAAATTCATAAATTTTAAGCAATATTCGTTACCAGCAATATTTTACCGTGAACTGCAGTAGATCCTTTTTTTTTGTCAGACATATCACTGACAAATCACTGCGCTCTACATATTTTTTACATTAGTTAGTCTTAATATTTGTTTATTTTAGAAACAAGAAAATGAACGATTTTTGCGGGAATTACAAGAAAGTGTTGAATGCCCCGTTTGTTTTTGTGTGCCACGTGCTCCCCCTGTTCCTTGCTGCCAGAATGGACATGTTATTTGTTCCAGGTATCAAAAATATATTATAAATAGATGGATACGAAATTTGAATGAGAACATCCTTTTTTACTTTTATTGTTTACCTACCATTTTTAAATTTCCATTTCAAACACAGTTTTCTTTTTTTGTTTTTTCTTTATGTTTATGAAAAGAAAGAAAAATCTTTTTTTATTAATCAAATGCTTTCTTTAAGTCTAAAGTACACAAATTGACATAGGCAACGTTATGTTTTGTTTACTGTATTTAACAGACTAAAGAATTCTGCAGTTTTTCGGTCGTTTTTGAGTGTTTTTAAAAAGACAATTCTTTTGTATAGGATTAAACTTAAATTAAAATTTCCTTACCTATAGGTGTAAAGATAAAGTTGAAGTTTGTCCAACCTGTAGAATTCCCATGACCAACTGTGTTTCACAGGTATTTTGATTTACAGCCATTTGCACAGCAACTCTATAATTGTATCTTCGTACTGTTCGTCGGACAGTCAACGCATTATTTTTGCAGTCTGCAGCCTCTATTTTCTGTATCATTCAACAACTCATAAGAATCAAAAATACTATATTAGATTGATATCTATCTCAGATTCTTAGTTATTTACATACAATGAAATAAAAACGTGTTTGTTTATTTTTAGTGCACAATATAGTTTATAATTTACAGTTTACACACTATCTCAAGGTAGATTTTGGGTGTAAAAAGTCCGTCAGTTTATCATGTAGGAAATAGGACATCTAAAGCTATGTTTCTAAATAATAAATTTTCATTTCGATAAATTACTTAAGTACATAAAAAGACAAAGTTCAATTATATTTTATTTTCTATATTAACAAAAAATACTTTTTGACAGGTTGCGGCTACAATTATTCAGAGAATCCAGCATCCATGCGACTTCAGAGATGCCGGGTGCGAGACTAGGTGTGATATCAACTCAATAGGTCAGCTCTTTGTAATTCTGTGTAGTTATATAAATATATGTAGATATCTGAGCTCTAAGCTCTATGTAATATATACTTACACCCCTAGAGACTTCTATCGGTGTTTGATGGAGGGTGGGGGTATTTTTTCGGGTAACTTCTCATAGGAGGGTAGAGGTACCCTCCCTTAAAATAGTTATATACCTTCCTTGGACTTGTATAAAGCTTCTCCTTAAAGGAAAACAAATCGTCTCAGCAGTTAAACAGGTTTTTATCTGTACAAAATAGACAGACTTCCTGTCACTTTCATACAAGGTTAATTGTCACAATCTATCATTAATTCAAGCTTATCATTCCAAAACTTATTTAAAAATGAAATTTGTTTAGACGAGCACGAAGAGAGATGCATGTTCCGTCTGGTGAGATGTCCACACTGGGCCTGTGATGAGATGATCTCGCTGACCGCTCTAACCTCGCACGTCATTGGCGCAGAGTGCGGCGATAATTATATGACTAAACCGCTGCCGTATCAGGTAAACAATCGTATCTCCATAGGTAAATTCAAGAAAATGTTGATGCGCATCATTCAGAAGTAATCTGTATAGCAAGATAGCATCTGTATAAATGTTGTATATTGTGGTGAAACCTATCAATAACTTGCAAAGCGCTTATAACCTAAAATGTGACCTCACACAAGCAAAGAGAATTTTAGGAACAGGCAGTCATAGTTTTATATGATTTTTTCAGTTTTTTTGTGAGGTGTTTAAGCGTCCTTTTTGCCATTAATTACGAGTTTTATACAAAAATATCTCGTTGCAAATTCAAAATTGAAATTTTGTAGGAGGAAATAGAGTATACCAGAGCCTTGGATGATAGAGATGGATCTAGCTTCTGGAGGCCAAGCTTACTTCAGTTCCAGAATATTACTTTCTATCTCCAGGTATAATATAAATATCTTTCTGTCTATCTATCTATCTTGGATGATAGAGATGGATCTAGCATCTAGAGGCCAAGTCTACTTCAGTTCCAGAATATTACTTTCTATCTACAGGTATAATATAAATATCTTTCTGTCTATCTATCTATCTTTCTTGGATGATAGAAATAGATCTAGCTTCTGGAGGCCGAGCTTACTTCAGTTCCAGAATATTACTTTCTATCTCGAGGTATAATATTCATGTCTATCTATCTATCTTGAACGTTAGGGATGGATCTGGCTTTTGGAGGCCAAGTTTACTTTCCAGGTATAATATAAATATCTCCCTGTCTAGGTATCTATCTATCCTGGATGACAGAAATATTTATCTATCTGCTTTTGTTGTGATCTAAATTAACATATTTATTCAGATTGAGAAGAGTGGAAAGAATGGTCAGTGGTATTTCTTTGTTCAAATGGAGGCTTCAGCTGCGGAGTGTGAACAGTAAGTGTTGTTATTCGCATTCCCAGGACTAAGACAAAGCTTCTGTGAAAAGTACAATAAATTCAGCTGACAGATAGAGAGATAAACAAAACAGAAACACTCTTACTTTAGTAACGGATAACACTTGCAATTAAATGATTGATAAAAAAAACCTAAAATATTTTCACCAGTTTAAAAATGATGCTATCCAATAACGTACTTTGTCCCCTTATCCGTTTGTTATAAAGTAATGGGATTATCTTTCTATCTTTCTGAGACGCGCGATGATACACAAAAATACATACTATGTACCTATATTGTCTATTTAACTAAATAATATATCTATTTAGATACGAAACGAAGATAACAGTATGTAAGAATACATATTCAGACAGATTTTCTATTTCTTACCATGGAAAAGTCTGCCCTATTGATATCAAAGGTTAGTGTATTATTTACTTTTTATTTGATTGATAAAGTTAGGCTTGATTAAGGTAATGGGGACAAGCATTTTTTGTATGTATGTTTAATCAATTACAAATTCACAAAATTAAATGTTTGAAATGTCTTTATTTCAAAACAGATGTTTTGTCTTTACTTAATAGAAAATATTTCTAGTTCTGACAAGTAGTAGGCTGGCTAAGAGTTATATTTTTTTTATTTAACCCTTACAGATCGGGCCCCAATTCCCACCTTAATAGATCGGGGGGGGGGGGGGGGGGGGCTCAAAGAGCCCCCCCCCTCTATCTCGGCTCCTGGTACAGATAAAGACGTAAAATTTTTTCAAGTGGTTCATGTGTATTTTTAGAGAAAATTACTTTTTCTAGTCATAGCAGTCAGACCGCTCCTTAGCCGCTTTTTAGCGGCCAGCCGCTAAATTTTAAAACAGCTGTAGAGCGGCCAATTTTGCAGCTAGGATGACCAAATTTTAGGACGAACTTTTATTTTTCATAACAAAAAAATTTCTTTTTTTGATCATCGCCGAAAAACGGCAAATAACGGAAACCGCCATTTCCGGCGGTTACGGCGGTAGAACGGCGGTTGGCGGCGCAAACAAATATTTTTATCTGTTTATTATTGCTCAAGGATTTACCAAAAAAAATTATAGGTCTCTAGCTGTAATAGAAGCCACGATATTCATGTTATATGTCTGTAGTAAAAGCCGGACAAAAATCGGTCATAAAGTCGGTCAGGGAGCGGTCAAACGGTCATAACACAACTTTTCTCAGAAGGTCATTGACATCTAAGTATTCACCAAAAAAATTTTAGGTTTCTACCTTATACACAAAAGTCATAATGTAGAAATTAAGATTTATTTAGATTTTTTTCTAATTTTTTTTGCTACCCAACCGACTTTGACCGGACACCACGACCGACACAGACCAGATATCCTAATAAAATCAACTCTTGCCGACGTATAATTACTAAACTTAAAAAGTCATGAAGTCACAGCTCTCCATCTTACCTACAAAAAAAATGAGATTGAAAAAACTAGAGGGGGGGGGGGCTCTTTGAGCCCCCCCCCCCCCCCCCTCCGATCTGTAAGGGTTAAAAGGTTTACTATAAAAAAAGAAACTTATCTAAAAGTTGATTGATAACATAATCTTGTTATTGTCAGGAGCCGAGGAATTGGATCAGGGTGGCTGTGGACTGAGTGTGAGGGATGCAGTCATGGAGCGCATTTTTACCGTGGATACCGCCATCGAGAATCCTGTCACAAACGTCAAAGAGGTGGGGTCGTCGTCAGCTAGGGGCGGTAGCGCCGGTCACAGCGGGGCGATGGGCGGGGAGAAGGAAGAGGGAGAGGTGGGGGATCATGGAGAGGAGGGGGAAGGAGAGAGATACAAGTTTTGGGTGAAGGTGGATATTTTTAATGTGGACGAATAGTCGCATTTTATTTATCAACCCTTTCCCCTAAGTTTTATGTTAAACAGTCATGAAACTTTAAAGAAGTCCAAAAATTTTAGAATCTTTAAAAAATCTAATTGTATTATACAAATTAATTAAAAAATTCATTATTATGTCAAATGTTTTAAAAGTCTCTTTAAGAGTTCGCGATTATTAATGATTTTTCTGCACTTTTTGTGAATTATTTGTGATATAAAAGTTGTACTTTTTTGTGCAATATCTCTTTTGTTACCTATACTATTTTTCAAACTTTTTATTTCTAAATTTACAATATGAAAGTTATTTTGTTATTCTTTTTGATCTTTAAAAAAAAAAATATTTTGGAGAGCAAAAATTAAAATGATCTTTTTCTTCAGTATTTGTAATACGCATTTATTTTGTATGTATGTATCGTTATTATGTAATAGATACATTGTAAATTAATTATAAATTTTTTATATAGATTATAAAATGTTGTTAAGTCGATTGTGCTCAGGGTTCAATTCTATGGCACCTAATTCTACAAGGTAATAAAGATTTTTGAAGATTTTAAGAGGAAATGTTTTTTTCTGAAAAGAAAACAATCACTTAAACAAGATTGTATCTGACTCATTTTTCCCGTCCATCTGTTAATTACACTTTGGTAGTGATGGGAGTCTTTTAGCATAATGTTATTTTCTCAGTTAATATCAAAGATGTTGGACTGTTCTTGTCATTTAAGTTGGTTGTCGTATAATTATTATCTTAGCAACTAGTGGATGTTTTAATTCATGTTTTTAATTACCTTCTTGTATAAGTATTTTATTCTTGTTTAGACTGTTGATATCAGCAGCACCACAACTTGTTGCTGCCCCATCCTCACCTGTTTTAAACCAGCTAGGAACAATTTCCAGCATCAGATTATTAAATACATCTGCAGTTTTGAGAGGAATATTTAATAGACAGCCAGCCTTAACACAGGAAAAGATTATTTTAGTAACAAGAATAAATACGACTCTAATTCCAAATTTTCTGTCTATAAGAAGTAATATAGGGAAAACTGAGTTGCTTCTCAGGATGAAAAGATACCTTTTCTTTAAGATGGCCAAGTATCTATTCCATGTCTATTTCGTTTTTCTGTTTATTAAGCTAAAGTGTAAATTTTATTTCTTCAAGGATATATGTTTTATTAGATATACTTGTAACAGGTATTTTTTGTGAAGATTTTAGGTTCATACTTTGTAACACACTGTTTCCGACTTTTTGTCAATCACTCTAATTTTGTCTATCATAACTTAAGGTTTACATCTATTTGGTCGTCCATAAATTATTAGTCAGATTTTAAAAACACTTAAAAATAATCTTGTTGGTTGCTAGACTTTAATACCTGTAAAAGCAAATATTTTGTTACCGACTGCTGGAATTCTAAATAATATCTCTGTACCTGTTATTCAACAAACCGCTGGGTATTTTTTTTTCTTTTCGATCAATGGGGGGGGGGGGGGGAGGGTTAGTTTGTACACTTCTAGGAAATGAAATTTTGCAGAAAGAATTGGATTGATAACTAGGTATAAAAACAAGCCCAAACGTCCAGGGCAAAATTTTATACCAAAAGGGGACTATCCACGAACAAGAGCAAGTGATTTTAAGCACCTTCCAGCATTGATCCATAGTATTTTTAAAAGCGAAGCTTTTCTATAATTAGGGTCGGTTCGTCCGTCCATACGTCCGTAACGGATAGCTTTTTTCGTTAATTTAGGCATGTTAGGATTGTTCTATCGATTTCAAACTTTGCATAGTGATTCCTTTAGTAGTTAGGTACGATTTAGAAAGCGTAGCAACTCTATAATCATTACCAAAATGTCCGTACGTCCATTTTAAACATGTTGATTTTTTTTACTTTTTTAACAACAAATTTTTATGTGATCTAATCATCCGATTGATCTGAATTTTGGTATATTGATTCCTGGGACAACAAAGTATAATGTTATAAGCGAAGCAACTCTATAATCAAGTCCTAAAAATGTAAGTATGTCCATAAACATTATCCTGTATCCAGCAGTTTTTCAACAAATTTACATACAATTTTGCTTTGACTCTTATACATTTATATGCTGATTATTCAGTTCTGACACTATACAAGTGTTAATGTCCGTTTGTCCTACCGTTTCAGTGCTTCGCTTTTATGGATGTTGTCATCCTTGTTTTAGTGAATATCCTAGGTTTATGTTTAATATTTACTTTATCGACTAAAAAATTAGGTTTCACCATGGTTTTATATGAAAAAAACGTTGAAATGTTAAGCATTGTTTGGTGCAATATCATTAAATGGTTTGATGAGTTCAAACTGTTGTTTAAAAGCGTTGACACAAAAGTATATTATTGTTATTAAAAATTGGTGAATCCTAACTTTTTTGGTCGATAAACCAAATATCAAACATAAAACTAGTATATTCTTTAAAAAAATACTATGGATCAATGATGGAAGGTGCTTAGAATCACTTGCTCTTGCTCTTGCTCTTTCATTTCCTATAAGTGTAAAAACTTCCTCTCCCCCTTAGTTTATTAAAATGCCTTCTGAAAAAAAAGCTTATTGAATTTACTTCGCCTTTCTTTTTGTATAGAAATTTCTTAGCCTAGGTATAAAATGCACTTTAATAAAATTTTGCTTATTATGATGTAACATAACTACAAAAAAAGTTAGTTTTTTTATATACCTGTTCGACACAACAAATAGGAATATGAATAAAACAATGCTAATTTCTGCTTTCAGTGATATCTTTAAACAACGGCGCATTTTAGAGTGGAGGTCAAAGATTTTATAAAATGTCGGTTGATTATTTAATATTTTCAGTACTTTTTTCCCTATTAGACAGTTTTAGTACCTAACACATAAATTTAAAGACTTGGGTAAAATTTTATTTATACTTTTATTGTCTTACACAATTGGAAAACGCAGTTTTATTACCCTCATGATTTCTTTCATGGCATAATTCCTTTTAATTTTTATTATTTCAGGATGAAACATGTGGGAACACCAAAGCGAAGATGTAAGCACTGCTACTTTTTAGTCAAGGATGAAGTAAAATATGTCATGTGCACTGTTCATCCCAGACATAAGGCGGTAAGTCATGTAAATATGGTATTTGGGTGAAATTACACTATTGCATTCTTATTAATATTTGATAAAAATATCATTAGGTTTATATGTTGTTGACCGATAGCAATTTAAAAAGTTATTGTATAATAAGATTTAAACCATCAACATTGTCATATTTGTATTTGAAAAAATATTCTGTTGTTTCATTGGGGGTTGGGGAGGGGGTGGGGATCTGCCGTTGTACAAGGTCGTCCAACCATTTTTTTGGGGGTCCCAAAGTAACCGGGTGACTCACCAAAAGTGCACACACACAGTGTAATTATTTATCTAGCTGGACCTGATCATTATGGAGCTCTCTAAAATACGTATAAAAATATTAATGTTGAAACATAAGTAAAGCCCCAAAGATATATTTTTTACTCTCTGGAATTAGAACATATAAAAATATAAAATAGATAAGAAATAAAAACACGAAATAAATGAATTTTGTTCTATGATCTACAACATATAAAAAATACATAAGATTGCTTTGGTCAATGATCATTAGTTATAAGAAGAGTCCACATTTGGTCTATGTCTCCATTCTCTTCTTCTAACTTGATATCCTAGCTATGGCACACATTTGGTCTATGACATCTCCTCTTAGGTACCTATAAAGAACATATCAGATTCTCACAAACCCAGATATATTTTTTTGTAGTATTCCCTTCATTATGTAAAATTACCTATATGGAAAAAATATTTATATATTTTCATTTCAATTGTAATGTAGGCAGCAAGACAAACAGCTACTAAGTATGGAAACATGATTCTCACCCATGCCACACAGGTCAATATATAGATAGATAGACAAACAGATGGATGGATGGACAATGGATATGCATAATGGCGGATGTAGGTATAGTTTATATACATCAAAATACAAAACATTATAAAGGATTAATACCTAGTAAATTAAGATAAGAGTATTTACTACGTAAAGAATTTGATGCTATACCTTTACTTAAGCTTCTTTGATGTATGGACATTAAGCCATTAATTATTATAATGTCAACAAATAGAAAAGTTAATATTTTAAACCTCTTTAGTTGCTGCAGGGGGTAAAGTCTCAGTTGTTGTTGTATTGGCTGCTCATAGTCCATATTCGTGTCCAGGTTGTCATCAGTAGGTGGGGGAGGGAAGGCTTATGGAGGGGGCTCTGGAGGGGGGCGTTGAAGAGGAGGGAGGCTGGTGAAACTGGGGTGTGATGATAGGAAGGCAGCTACGAGGGTGGGATTTTGCCAGAGGTCAATGGGATTTAGGTTGGTTGGGTTATTAGGGCAGGAAAAGAGGTGTTGGACTGTTTCAGGGGTAGGATTGTTGGGGCAGGATGGGCAGTTGGGTGAAAGAGAAGCGTTGATGGAATGCAGGTAACTTTGGAGCTTAGGACAATAATTGGATCTTAATTGGGAGAGGATGGTTCTGTAGTGCCTAGGAAGTTGGATCTCAGAGGGGTTGATGTTGGGAGGGGCATGATTAAGGACAGGATTAGGGGGGTAGGAGTTGATGGCTTGGGTAACTGCAGAGGTGTGGAGTCGGGAGATGGTGGATTTGTAATTTGCAGGGAGGAGAGTGTTATCAGGGGTGAGAAAAGGTTGGAGATTCGGGAGGAACATGGATTGGAGGGTGGATTTCTTGGATCTAGGACCAGGAGGGGTTGTGACATTGGGGAAGGATGGGTGGGAAGGACGGAGGGAGGAGGCCAGGTACTGGGAGCATAAAAGGGAGAGGTGGTTCCGTACTGGTAGGATTTTAGTTTCTTGGTGGAGGTGGCTAATGGGGGATTTTTTGGTGGAACCAGTACAGATGCGGAGGGCTTGGTTTTGGAGGACTTGGAGTTTGTCAATGTTGTTTTTGGAGGTGTTAGGAAACCAGACAGGACAGGCATAGGTGGTAATGGGGCGGAGGAGGGTGTTGTAAGTGGTGAGGAGGGTCTCCTTCTGGTGGCCCCATTTGGTGCCAGCCAGACATTTAAGGATTCTGAGGCGGGAGGAAATTTTAGAGGAAATGGTGGAGACATGGGAACTGAAATTGAAAAAGGTGTCAAAGGTAACTCCAAGGATCTTAGGGGTTTTCTCAAGGGGGAGGATGGAGCCGTTAATTTGGACTTGAGGATGGAGGTTGGATTGGTGCTTACGGTCAGGAGTGAAAAGGGTGACAGTGGATTTGTTGGGGGCGATGGAGAGGCCATTGGTGGAGGCCCAGTCAGCGATTGAGGAGAGGTGGGAGTTGATGGATTCAACTGACTGGGGGATGTCAGGAGAGGAGTGGAAGGAATTGAGGTCGTCGGCATAGGAGGAGGTGGTGGCAGGGGGGATGTGGGGGGCATCTGCTATGTAGAAGTTGAAAAGGACGGGGGAAATAACAGAGCCTTGGGGGACACCAGTGTGGACAATTCTGGGGGAGGAGTTGGTATTTTGGTAGGAGCAGAAGGCCATTCTGCCACGCAGGTAGCAGGACAGCCATCTGATGATGTTTGGATGGAGGTTTGAAGAGGAGATTTTTTGGAGAAGGAGATGGATTGGGATGCAGTCGAAGGCTTTGGAAAGGTCAATGGAGGCTACGGTTGTGCGGCTGGGGGGGAGGTTTTGGTTGAAACCGTTAGCAATGGAGGTGGAAAGATTAAGGAGTGAGGATGTGGTGGAGTGGAGGGGTTTGAAGCCATGTTGAGAGGGGTGGGTGGAGAGGGATTGTTTAAGGTATGGGAGAAGGAGGCGTTCAAGGACTTTAGCTGCAGGACAGAGGAGGGAGATTGGGCGGTAGGAGGTGGAAAGGTCAGTGAAACATAGTTATAACTAAAGACGCAAAAAATTATGAAGATCCGTCTACTGCTTATTAAGACGTTGTTAATAGTTGGTATAGTAATGTTGTTTACTGATACTAATGCAATAAGGGCTTGATTATGACTTCTAGACAAGGGTTTACAATCAAATGTGGAACAAACATAAATGTACAATACATTACTTTTTAGGGCAGCAAAAATATGAACAGACCACGTGGCTCCAGACATATGAAGACTCAACAATCATTCAGAATGGACTTCTAATTATATCTCTTCCCTATACATGAAATATTAATAGTTTAATTAACAACATATAATCAATATCAAAAGCTTTACTTGATTTGATTAAGATTTTAAACATTTTTTATGTTTATTACATATGATAATTGCATTTAAGTCACATTTATATGTTATTTTTATAATTAAAATATTTTTGCAATAGCAGAGGTAAGATATTCATTTTAATGCGAGGGAGAGGAAAATCTTATAGCTCGTAAATTGGGTTTTCCAGGCACTTGAAAATTTATGTTTATAAATCTTAGGCTAGATGGCTTTGATCATCCATATTACGAAATATCTCCCTCCCTCTTGAAGGAATTTTTTTAACACTTTCAAAACTTCATTTGTTACCTACTGCAATAATTTTATAATATTTCAGATTTAAGGGACACCTCCGGCCTAAAAATGTTTTTCAGCAAGGTTCTGCGCGGCATTGACCATCCCTACATCGAGCAGCCCGGTGGCAGGAGAGCAAACAACAGCAAGCCTATGCAGGTAAATTTATCAGTGCAGCCGCTGCTGCTTGGGTTATAATTAAATTAAATTATCTAATGCCCATCGTAGAGTTGCCACCCATAAAGTACCATTTAGTCTACTTGTAAGCAGAACGGGAGGGGACAATGGGCTGTTTATTATACTAGTCCCCAAAGTTTTATAAAATACTTTTCTTATTTGTTAGCTTAACATTTTTGGGGACTCTTAATGGATGATTGGTTGGTTTTTTAAAATGAGTGTACAAACGTTTCAACTACAAAGGGGGGGGGGGGGGGGCGAAAGTGACACTTTTTGAAACCAAAACTAAAAGTCAAAGGAACTCAACTAAAAAAAAGAGTTACAGGTCTGAGATTTTGCATGGCAGTTGCTTTATAGGGTTACAATATGAAACTGTGAAGAAACGGCGGCGGAACCGCCGAGAAAAGGCAAAAAAAATTTCGGCGGGAAACAACGGTTTTCGGCGGTTGCGCCGCCGTTTCTTCACAGTTCCATGTTGTACCCCTATAAAGCAACTGCCATGCAAAATCTCAGACCTGTAACTCTTTTTTTAGTTGAGTTCCTTTGTTGACTTTTAATTTTGGTTTCAAAAAGTGTCACTTTCGCCCCCCCCCTTGTAATCTACAGAAGGGTTAATTTTGTATATTAAAATTGGGTATGTACATCAACTTATCGGACATTGTCTTATCCATTAAGATCACTGACTACTATTACATTGCATCTGAATTGATTCGAAAAAATATCTCGTAACTTTAGCTGATTTCGGGGTGTTAATATAAAGGTTGCCTCTCCCCAAAACCAGCTGAAGTTACAAAATGTTTTTCTCAAATTTATTAGTTATTTGTTAGGTATACCTGCCTATTTCTGCATCTATACAAAAATTGAATAGTTTGCTTATTTGATTTTAAAAGGCATAAGTTTTCGTGCATGACAACCAATTTCATGTTTTAGGGTATGACCATGGCTTCTCTGAACCACCACAAGGCTCTGCAGCCCCTGTTTGCCATCATCGGTGCTGGTATGGTCTTCGTTGCTGCCTATTGTGTCAGGTATGCACTCTTTAGATGTTGTTGTTTGGACTTTAGTATTCATATGGTAGTATGGGGATGAGATACAACCATATAAGGTATGTGAAGAAAGGGGGGGGGGGGCGAAAGTGACACTTTTTGAAACCAAAACTAAAAGTCAACAAAGGAACTCAACTAAAAAAAGAGTTACAGGTCTGAGATTTTGCATGGCAGTTGCTTTATAGGGGTAAAATATGGAACTGTGAAGAAACAGCGGTGCAACCGCCGAAAACCGCCGTTTCCCGCCAAATTTTTTTTTGCCTTTTCTCGGCGGTTTTCGGCGGTTGCGACGCCGTTTTTTCACAGTTCCATATTGTACCCCTATAAAGCAACTACCATGCAAAATATCAGACCTGTACCTCTTTTTTTAGTTGAGTTCCTTTGATTTTTAGTTTTGGTTTCAAAAAGTGTCACTTTCGCCCCCCCCCCCCCCCCTTTTAAATTATCAACTCGATTGGTTGATGGATTAGTCATAGTTCTTTAGGGTTTGGACATACTGGTATTTACAAAATGGCAGTTGTCTTACATTAATCCACTATAATGCATACACTACAGTGAGAAGTACGGCGAAATTCAAATAATTTTTTATGATTTTCTGAGTAAACTCGAACTTTCTACCCCAGATTCAGAATTGGAAGTGAAAACACCAACTACTCACCAAATTATGTCATCTGACATGAACTTACCATTGTTAATCAATTACAATCTAGGCAACTTTTACCCATCCTTCATACATTTACTTAAATATTTTATTCTAGACTAGCTACCAAGACCACTGATGTTAACTGGAGCAAGACTAAGGATCCCTCTGCCCCCTACAACTACTATGCCAACAGGTACATCAAAAAATTCGGGATTTGTGCAGTTCATGTTAAATGTTCCTGGAATCAATTATCCCTTAAAACCTATGATGGTTAAAGGATGCTAGCTGCCAAATAGCACGTTCATGTATTTTTTTTATAAGCGGCATAATAATATCTAGAATAGCCAAGATCTATGTCCAGTTATGCATAGGGAAAGCTAAGTCAACAAAAACACGCGTTAAATAAGTCAAGCAAATGTCATGTAAATTAATGTAGAAGTGCAGAATATCCATATATCAGAAGGAGGATTTAATAGAGAACAGACCAGCTTTTCTAACCTCACCGGAGCTTATTCAATATAAACCCTAGCAGGTGTCCTACTTTAATCCACCCTAATGAATAAAACAGTAAGGTTTAGAAGCAATAAAAAAAAATACCTATGTATATCATATGTAGGAATTGAAATAAATTTTTTTCCCTTAACATGAATATTATATAACATAATATTTTTTTTCTTCAGGCAATTCAAGATTCTGAACCCTGCGGGTGTTGATTACAGCAAGGACTACCTAGCAGGCAGACCACAGATCTAAGCAATTACTCTGTGCCAACAGAAATATCTTGTAGTCAATATTGATGTAGAAAATATAATATATTTGTCTAGTTTGGTTAAACTGAAAGCAAACATCTACCACCCAGCCTTTTTAAGAGATAAATAAAAGTTTTAAAAATCCGAATTTTTTTTTTTCTCTTTAGGTTTCCTTGCTTTCAGTTAACTAAAATTTAATCTGAATATTTTGGCTGTAACTATAAAATACTCAACTGTGCAATATTGGACTTTTAAGATTATTGAATTAAGAGCATTTTAAGGATTTAAAATATTATTGTTTCAAAAGCGCACTTTTCATATTTCCACCACTTGAAAAAATCCAAAATTGTTCACTTTGAAAATCTTTTTAAGTCCAAGAAACTAAAACTAAAGTTTTATAAAATATTTTATTTTTATCTAATTTATATGTGCCATTCAAATCCAAGCCAAAAATTGCTGTGAAACAAAACCAAAGAAATTTGAAAAAAAGCTTACTACTATTACCTTCCTAGATATTATAAATAACTTATTTGTGATTTGTTAAACATACCATAATTAAGTCGCAAATAAATGTTTTAAACATACGTGAATTCTTTTCTTTTAGTGTCTTATTCTTCATACACATTTGGAATTTTGTATGTAATAAATCATTAAATCAAACTTATGGCAAAAAAATGACCAAACCCAACATGTAACCAGTAGTCAATATAGTTAAAATATTTTTTTTACATTACAGCCCTATAAGTAATACGAAATTTTGTTTGGAATCCAAGGTTTACAATTTGAACCTTCCATCTCCCCCAATATTTTTATTTTTTTTGTAACAGAATTTGTGCTACTAGCTTCAGTGCAGTGGGAACCTCTAACTCTGCATGGCTAAATGACTGCGGGGCTCTTAAAACTCTTACCTAACCTATCCTGATATAAGAGAAAAGGGCGATTTTTGTTAAAAATTAAAAATAAGGGTTTAGTCATCCAATTGTAAACTTAATTTTAGGCCCCCGAAAAAAATATTTGCTGTATTGTTAAAAAATAAAAGAAAGTAGTCAAAAATCTAGTTAATATAATATCTTTCAGATTTATAAATACATGTTTAAAAAATGGCCAGTTCTAAAATGAAGGTAAGGTTATATTAGCAAAGTTTCACTAGAGCTAACTGCTATGCATCTACGTCTTTATTACATTTTAGCGGTTCTCGATAGAACTTGACGGTCAGACATTATATTTAATAAAAAAAACATCTTGTCCAAGAAAACATAATAAGTATAAACTTCACCGGTTATGCATCGCCTTTTTTTAAATTGGGAAAGTGCATTCGACCTTTATATGACCATTTAGTGGCTCCATAATTGATTTCTCGCTTTCAACTTTGCCTTTGATTGAAAGCATAAAGATTTTTTTCTTTTACCCCCAATTCAAATTTTAAAAAAAATGTTTGATGACCTCAAAACACTAGTATCCAAAAAGTTGTATCTGTCCGTCACTTCTGTTCCTTGTTATTATTGGATGTATAGATCTTTCAAACTATCAGTATGAATATGTAATCATAGTAGGTATATATAAAATTGAACGTGTCTTGGCCTTTTTTTGTTGATTTTTATTTTATTTGGTTCAAGTATAAAAAAATACTACTTATATCTGTAGATGAAAGTTAGTTTAGTAGGTACTTTTTTAATTTCATTAATTAGGTACTAATCTTATTATATTATGTCCTGAATATCTAGAAGCTTATAGGTTAATATTATAGCTTTGCTACCAATGGATGCTATTTTACTTGTTATTAACTTTTTATGCCTCTTAAACATTCGCAATTTATTTAGGATGCCATGCTGTTTCAATACTTCACACACCTCTCAACTTTTTCCTATGATAGAGCAAGAGAGTTACTGGTCAGTAAATATTTTTTCCCGTTTGGCTTCGAAACCGATTATTATCCGCGGGAATAGAACCGGTTCTAACACACACTGAAAAATCAAATATCGCTTCGTATTATATCCAGTTTTCTACGAATATAAAAATGTACAATTATAATATTAAAACCATTTTTGTTAGCCTGTGATTTCGGCCGTGGCATCAATTGCACATTTTATATCTGCGGAAAGCTGTTTGTAATACGATGCAATAAAAAACTATTCCTCCCCTTTTTTGCATCCTTTATTCTGTCCCGATGTTAGCTGACACAATTTTAATTGTTTTCCATGTAGAATTGAGTTTAGTTAAACCCATATTTAGAGAGGTGACGAGTTCCCCAGGCTGGAAGGGAACATTGGGCTGTTTATTACACTAGTCCCCAAAGTTTTATAATACGATTTCTTATTTGTTGGAATTACAACTTTTGGTACTTTTATTGAATTTTGATTGGTCTGTTCATTAAGTTGAGTATATAAATGGTTCAACCAATAATTGTAATCTACAGAAGGGTAATTTTGTGTATCTTCATTGGTGATGTAAATCAGAACTTTATTTTTGGGTTCAATTGTCATCCTTTCGTTATTGTGCTGGGTTTATATAGTGCTTTTAAAAATTTAAAAAAAATACTTTCCTGGGACACCCTAATTTGCCTATAAACTGTTTTTCTCGTATTCATTCGAATCCGGTGAATAGGAACCGGTTCTCATCCATACGAAAAAACTATGTCTAGCATCGTATTATATCCAGCTTTCTACGAATATAAAAATGTACATTCTATATCCGCGGAAAGCTGTTTATAATACGATGCGAGAAATAACTATTACAAACAGAGTAAAAATTGCTACCTAAGCGTTTAGAACAAGCATTTCTTGTTAAAATTCTGCCCTAAGATTGGTTATGAAAACACTTTATTGTACAAAATATATATTTTGAGTATAAAAATAATACAAAAATAGTTTTGACAAACAAAGGCACTGGGTGCTTTTTATATATAACATATTTTAATAGTGTAAACATTTTTAAAAATTACATTGCATGGGTTTTATTATTTTATATTCTGAATGTATTTTTTATTTTATTTTTTTTGTTGCAAAAACATATAAAAAACTAATAAGAGAAAGTAAAAAAATTTCAATTAAACAAAATTTTGTAATCAGGATTTATAATATTAACAGGGGTGTATATTCTGCACAATGTTGATTTTTTCCTCTACTGCAAAAAATATTTATTTTCTTTGCCCCTCTATAGTTAAATCAAATTTCCCATCGTTCTTAGGGATTTTGTGTCTGTAGATGAGAGGACTAGTAACTTTTTGCTGATTTTTCAAATATTTCCCCATATCTTTGGTGTTGATTTCCAAAATTTTTCTGATGTCTTCAGTACACTTTAGGTATATTTTCCCCTTACCCCCTCCCCACCCCCACCCTATCAGGTGAATCCATGCAGAATATACATCCCTGAAAAGGAACAAATTTCAGTATTCAATTTATTTTAAGAGCTCTTTATTTCTTTGTCTAAAATCTATTATCTTCTTTGGTCTTTTTATCACAAAAATTTACTTAAATTGCTATCTATTAAATATATATAAGTTGAAAATAAATTACTTTACATAAGCAATGGGGAGTCAAAAATAAAAAAAAAATCTTTAAAGCTTTACAGCATGCTATGAAAATTTCTAATAGCTGTAAAGAAAATATATTAGAGTTGCAAAACATATCTATTTACAAATGCAAATATATCACAATTTTAAATAAATCATTGATGTCATTTATTGATATTAAAGGTTTTACTATTTGAAATTAGGTAGGTAGGTACATAATAAAAAATTTAAAAAAATTTTAAGATTCGATTTTAATTTTTAAAAATCCCTTTATGCTAATAAAACCCTGTTTTTTCCCTGTAATATAACCCCTCACAAATCTGTGGGTGCAGCAGTGTCTAGACCATTAGCCACAGTGATATTGAGCAAATTTAGCTGTTGTATTATGTTTTCCGTATTGTCCAAGGGCCCGGCAGACGTGGCTATGTTGGTGAACTGTTCTATTAGTCTGCTGTTCTCCCGCAAGAGGCCCCAAACTTCGTCCTAAGCAAAGATTTTTTTTCACCACAGAGAAACTTATTTGTTTTTTCTAATATTGGAAGCAATACTTCCTAAAAACTAAGGACTGTCCGTGTGGTTATAGTATTAGTGACCCATGAGTCCGGGGCATCAGTAGATGAAGTATAATTCTTTATATCTTGATTTTCATTTTAGCTTAGCTAAGTAATGATTTTTTTATCAATATTGTTTTTTAGTTATAGCTTCTCTACTTACCTATGGACGTAATTGTCCTTGTTTAATTCAAGTTGAAAAAAAGAATAACTACTTACTTGTGTACCCAAAATATTTTTGATAGCCTTTGTCACAGAACTGTTCTCTGACATAGCTGGGACAGGGGTGGGTGCTGGAGGTGTGGGTGACGGGCTGGGGGGAGCGTTCAAACCTGCCTCCCGCATTTTTCCAACCAGGTCTATGACAAGGTCTACATACTTTTCCTGAAATCATTATTTGAAATTGATATTTGCTTTAAATGTTTCCTCAGAATTCATAACTTTGTAAAATGTCATTCATTATAGCAAATTATTATAGAGTAGCTTGGGCTACTAAGAGGTACTATTTTGTCAATTATTTTCAGTGAGTCTAGTTTGCTAGAAAAATAAGCTGGTAGTTTAATTATGCATTCACACCCTAATTTTTATTGATAATTATAAGAAACATATAATTTTCAGTATGGCTACGAATCCAATAATTTTTGCTGAATTAAATAGATTCTGAGCCATGCTGAAAATTTGTTTTTACAGAATTTTCGAGTAGGTACCTATTTTATTGGTCCAAGCCTCTGGGAAGGGAATTAGAATTATTCCAATATTTTTTTTATTTTACTATCCGAGGATAAGTGTTTATAATACATTACATTAAAATACGTTACCTGACTATGTCTAAGGCCAATATTAAAAGAGGACATGTTTTCTTGAAATCTGTTCAGGTCTTTATACAGAATGTCAGCCTAAAAATTAGACGTTTTCCACAAATATGTCATCATCAAAGGAGAATGTATACAAAATTCTTATATAAAAGATATATTTGACACATATTTTCTTTTAAAACCCTAAACAAGTAGTAGATAAATAAAAAGTTAGATTTTTAAACTGTCTATGTAAGTATTTTTTGCTCAAGAATTCTTGAAATATTAATACTTGAGCATAAAATTGATCCAAAAAGTTACCTGTAGATAAATTGTACTGGCCATTTTATACCAGTCTGCCATTGATTCTGTTCTTGTTAGGACTGACGGCTCACATTCCTAGAATTATAGTTATATATCACTGAAAAATATAAAAAATGGGGTGTAGGTTAATTTTTTAATGCATGTCCTCTCTCACTTATTTTGAGAGGGGGAAAACTTTTTTGAATCACGTAACATTTTAACTTTTATTTGTGTGGGGATTACACATAGAAAATATTACTGGATTGATAACAAATCCTACTGATGGGCAGACAATAACTTGCTTTTTAATTATAATTTTGTCCTACCTTAAATAGAAGATCCTCAATGATTCTGATAGTTTCTCCCATTCTAATCTTCTCCAGAATATGAAACTGTTCCTCATTGTATGCCAGTGTTCTGGAAGCTCTGTCTCTCAGCAAGTGCTGCCAAGACTCCTAAAATAATTAATAGTGATATTTCCATGTTAACCTGCTCAAATGCTTCCCCTGCTTGACCACCCCTTACTCTTCTTATCCTATGATATAAAGAAGTGAGGATTTTTGTCTGAAGCTTAAAATCTCATTAACTACTGAAACGATTAAGTTTTCCCTTTAGGTAAGCTTCACATAGGCCCTGAAATTTTAAATAAATAGTTTTACCTTTAGTTTGTTGACATAAGTGGAAGCTCTTGGGGCAGTGCCATCAATATTCTTTAAATGCCTTGTCATCTCACTCCACTCTCTGGTCAAATGGTTTTCATCTGCATACCTGTATGAAGTATAAGTCAATTTCATAAACTATTTGACATCAGGAACTTTGACTAAATAGGGACTACATAACTTTGAATTTGGAATTAAAAGGAAGGATACTGTTTTTATGTATTTCTTTACATAAATAAGGTATACCATTACCTAGCCAACAAGCGAAATAAATTGATAAGAATATTTGGGGGGTCCTGCCGAATTAGGTATTTTAAGTAACACACATATGCATCATGAAGATAGTAGGTATTTTTTATGATTTTTACCTTTTATGAATTTGAGAAACAGCCAGACCCAGGTCCATAAGTTGATTGTTTAATCTTGTAAAGCTGTCATTCTCTTCTACTAGAAGATCATCTGATTGCCTAGGAAATTACATTAAATGTATTTTCTTTTAACTAAAAATAAGTTTCTAGTCTTACAAAGGAATCTCAGATAAGTAAATAAATATATAAAAAAAATCTTACTTGATAATATCAAGCATGCCCTCGTCATTATTAAAGTTGTAGTTGCTAGCATCTAGCAGGTTTTTGATTGCTGGGTGAATCTTTTTAAAGAAGAATAGTTGTGATTCAGTTGATTTGCTGAGCATCTTACATTTACCAGCTGCCTCTTGTAACTTGGTCAGCTGTTGATTTATAACCTGAAAAATAAGTTTTATAGATATCCTATCCTTCATGTAAAGTAGTAAGCTTTTTTTTTGTCTGTAGCGAAGGATATCGCTAACCGCTGAACCGATATGGTTTTCCTTTTCAGTGAAGCTTCTTATGAAGTCCTGGGTAGGTTTTTAACAATTTTAGGCGAGGGTATCTCCACCGTCCTAAGAGAAATAGCCCCTGCTAAAAATGCCTCAGACCCCACCCTAAAATCACACAAAATATAAAACTAAAATTAAAGTGAAGGGTCAATTTCCCCAACCATCAATAATTAGTGTACCTAGATGCCTCTAGGGGCGTAGCCGCTAGTTTTTAAAATACTAAAAGCAACATTAAAAAGCTTTTTTTCTAATGCCTGTTTGATGGCACTTCCTTTTTCCCCTTCAGAAATGACTAGCAAAGAAAAAGAAAAGCTTAAAACATTAGGACAAATAAATTAGCATTTTCATGAATCACTTTGCTTACAGCTTCTGTGCCAATTGAACTTTTTACATTTACAAAATAAAAAATATAAGTAACTTACAGCTACAAGTTGTTTGACAGCAATATTCATGATATGTGAACAATGAGCATACTGTTCCACTCTTCTCTTGTAAGCATAACCAACTGAGCAAGCTTGTTTAGCCAGGGTGGCATCATTTTCAACAGATACAAGGGTTGGTAGGTTTGGGAAGGTTGCTAGCTCCCTAAAGCATAATTAACTTTTATTGTTTTAACAAGAAGGATGGATTAAATTGTGTTTGTTATTTTTCAATATAATCTCATCAGCAAATCATGAGCATATGACACTAATCAAAATTTCGAGTATTTTTCATGCTGCTGGATGAATAAAGTAAAATTTCCACTTCAAATATAGTCAAGGGGGGGGGGCACATCTGACACTTTTGCGTAAACAGGGATTATAGGCTTTGTCTTAGGAGTTATAGGATAGGTTATTTGGGGAAAAAGTTTAGTTTTTGGGTGTATTTTCCTTATATTTAAAAAAAATTTTGATAGGTCTCCAGGTTCAGGTGCTGCAGGCTGGAAGGTCACTTATGGACAGGTATAAATGAAAAAAAAATTTTGTTTGAAGAGTTAGAGATCAACTTATTAAACCAAATATGCATCTTTTGGGATGTTATGAGCATATATGAAGAAAAAATAAAAATCAGCCTCCAGGTTCAGGTCCTGCAGGCCTCCAGGTGAATTCTGGACAGGTAAAAACAAAAAATTTTAAATTTTCAGACTGGCCAGAGTGTACGTTTTGTACGTTTTGTACGTTACGCATCGAATCTGTGTACGTTCTGGACGTTATTTTGATATGTGTACGTAACGTATTTTGAAATTTGTATTTTTGTACGTTTTACGTTTTTTTTTAAATAATAAGAATCAAATATTAGCAGAAAAGTAATTTGTATGTTTTGTACGAAAATTTTAACAAAAACTATAGGTGTATTATATTAAATAAATTCAATATTATCTTAAATTTTCATAGAACAAAAATATGTAGGTAAATTATGCATATATGTTATTAAAACTTACAGTTTAAATTTATGGATTTGAAATATATGTCCTATAGATTTAGTTTAAACTATTGAACAGAAAAAGATATGCAGTTGACTAAATTTAAGTTTAAATGCATTTCATGCAACTACCCCTTTAATAGATTTTACGATAATTTTTTTCAAATTCTTTATATACTTGGGTAAATTTTCCGAGATATCATATGGTGCTCAGTTTAGGATTAAGAAGTCTTATTTTTTGGTATCTTCAGTATTTAAAGAATAAGAATCAAATATAAGTATAAAAGTATTTGTATATTTATTTGTATTTGTACAAAAAGTATTACAAAAATAGTATATTATCTATAATACAAAGTAGAATGATGTCTGTCCGTCTGTTTGTCCATCTGTATATCAGAAGCTTAATATCTCAGTAACCACTGAACCTATTGGGCTCTACTCTTCATGGAATATACCTAATAGTCCTGTGATGGTTTTTTTCTTTTTTTTCTTTGGGGGAGGGACACTTAAAGCTTTTTACTTTCTACTAGGATTAGAGGCTTCACCCCTAGCCTCTAGAGGCTTCGTCCCCTCTTTTATAGAATCGTTTGTTGGAAATTTGTCCAAAAAAAAATATAAAAAAAAGATTGTGATTATTTTTTTCATTTAGGCTTCGCCCCAGGGTGCGGTGGGGGTTACCCCACCCCGCTGATTTGCATTAGTTTATAAAAATAAATTGAGGGGTGGTTGAATTTTTTTTGGAGGGTGGGTTTCCCACAATAAGAAAATAGCCTAAAACTACCACAGGACCAGTAGATATATTCCCTGATGATAAGAACCCAATCTGTTCAGTGGTTACCAAGATCTTAAGCTTTAGACAGACAGGCACTGATTTACTTTGTATCAAAGACTAGTATTTTCTGAGATCTTTAGCAATAGACAAAATAACCCTATATCCTATAAATTTTTTTTTTCTGTAACGAAGAATCTCGCTAACTGCTGAACCGACATGATCATTGTGAGGTTGTAGGCTATTTTCTCTGTCCTTCCATATCCCTTCAAGAACCTGTATTCAAAATGGTAGAAAAATAGCCTAAAACCATCTCGGTAACTGTATGAAGTAGTTATGAAAATCTTAAGCATCAGACAAAAAACTTACTACTTTATTTAATAGAATATACTTAGTACGTAATAACAGGATGTATGTCTCTCTGTCAGTTTATTTGTACCGAAGGTTCTCGCTAACCGCTAAACCGATATGGTTCTCCTTTACAGGGTATTTTCTCATAGGTCCTGGGAGAGGGTACAACCACCCTCCCAAGAGAAATTACTCTTAGAAAAAAATCACCACCCTTCCCCTATTTTCTCTTTCTTTTTAAAATTGAAATCAGAAATGGTGGTGGTCTACTCCCCCCTCCCTCACTAAAAAATTTATTAGCGAAGCTACTCTATAATCACTTTGTCAGTCCGTTATGCTATCGGAGAAACGTGATTTTCTTGGCTCCTGTTTTTTGATTGAATAAGTTCACATTCTACATATTTTCATTGAGATTTGCCTTTTGGTTGGGGTGCTAGAAGATCTATTCCTAGATTTTCTTTTTTTCATGGTTTTCTCGACTTCTATTCAAGATAGACGGCTGAAATTTTCAGGGAATAAATAAATTCACATTCTACATATTTTCAAAAAGTTTCTTTAAGGTTTGTCTATTTGTTGCAGTGCTAGATCGATTCCTAGATGTATAGGTTTTTGTGATTTTCTCTACTCATATTCCTGACAGACGGTTGTAATTTTCAGGGATTGTATTTGTTTTCATTCTTAATACTTCCACTAAATTTCATTGAGATTTGCTTATTGGTTGGGGGGCTGAATTTATTTCTAGATTTTCACGTTATTATTTATTTTTAAAAGGTTTTGTGATTTATTTAAATAAGTTAAATGCTTATTTTTTACGACACTACTCTATAGTTTATATATTTCCCAGATTTCCATTCATAACTTTTGAGCTTCGCTACTTAAGGATGTTGTCATCCTTGTTTTTTACTTTTTATTTTTAAATAAAAAAAATGGGTTTTTCATTCAACTCCCCCCCCCCCCCTAATCAAGTTCCTCTAGAGGCCTCTAAGGGCGTAGTCGCTGGTCCTTATAATAGGATATACTTTGTACATAATAACAGGATGTCTGTTTGTTTGTACCAAAGAATCTCGCTAACCACGGAACCGATATGGTTCTCCTTAACAGGATAGCTTCTCATAGGTTTTTGGAAGTTTTATAACTATTTTGGGGAAGATTGTCACCATCCACCCTCCCAAGAGAAATTGACTTTAGAAAAAAAACTACCTCCTCCCCCAAAAAATGAATTTTAATTGCTCACTGATTTTAAGTTAATTTTTTTCCAGATGTCTATAAATAACCTTTGAGCTTCGCTACTTATGTATGTTGTCATCCATGTTTTTTTATTGAATTCAACTCTCCCCTCCTCAAGTGCCCCTAGAGGCCTTTAGGAGCGTAGACGCTAGTTCTTTTAAATAGAGTAAGAGGATATCTTGTGTCTGTCAGTTCGCTATGGTTTTCCTTTACAGGTAGCTGCTAGTAGACTTAAATGTATTGATAATAGGTAACTAGGAAATTATTTAACTTATTTTTATTAGGAATGTACGTTTTTTGTACGTTTTTTTACTTTTTTTATGTACGTAACGTATTTTTTTTGTGTACGTTATGTACGTTTTTTATTTTCAAAATTGGCTGGCCAGTCTGAATTTTATAGTTAGAACAAAACTTGTCTTACAAAAGTTGCTACTTTATGGATGGTATGAACTAATTTGAAGAAAAATCTGAAATCGGGCTCCAGGTACAGGTACTGCAGGCCTCCAGGTAAATTCTGGACAGGTAAAAACTGAAATTTTTTACTTTTAAAGTTAGAACAAAACTTATTTAACAAAAGTTGCTACTTTATGGATGGTATTAACATAATTGAAGAAAAAAATTTGAAATCGGGCTCCAGGTTCAGGTACTGCAGGCTTCCAGGTAAATTCTGGACAGGTAAAAATTGAAAAATTTTAATTTTATAGTTAGAACAAAACTTATTTTACAAAAGTTGCTACTTTGACTTTATGTATGGTATGAATTAATTTGAAGAAAAATTTGAAATCGGGCTCCAGGTGCAGGTACTGCAGGCCTCCAGGTAAATTCTAGACAGGTAAAAACTGAAATTTTTTACTTTTGAAGTTAGAACAAAACTTATTTAACAAAAGTTGCTACTTTATGGATGGTATTAACATATTTGAAGAAAAATTTGAAATTGGGCTCCAGGATCAGGTACTGCAGGCCTCCAGGTGGATCCTGGACAGGTAAAAACTAAAAATTTTTACTTTTATAGTTGGCACAAAACTTATTTAGCAAAAGTTGCTACTTTATGGATAGTATTAACTCATTTGAACATAAATTTGAAATTGGGCTCCAGGTTTAGGTACTGCAGGCCTCCAGGTGGATCCTGGACAGTTAAAAACAAAAAATTTGTTTCAGTCAGTCACTAAAGGAAGCCTGCAGGAAATACACTGCTCTAACTGCGGTAAAAATCCAACCAAAATCCAACACAATACCCTCAATTTGATACAAAAAAGTTATTGAAGCTGCATTTAACTTGAATTGAATGTAAAAAAAAAGATTTTTCTAGTCTTCATTCAAATAATCTTGGGCACAATGTTTGTGTGCAAAAGATTGGCGACAGATTTTTTCTCAACGACGATGCTCATGCTCCTCATGAGATTGATGAGAAGTTTGTGCAGGAACATGTGGTTTTATTGGCAATTCAATCTGACAATGAATAGATGATGTCTGACTTGTATCTTAGTTTTAATTGTCTATTTTAACAAAATTTGTTTGGTTTGTTTGTTACTTTTAAGTTAATTTTGTCAGAAAGTTTTTATATCCCTTTTTTATACTTGATAGTTGAAGAAAGCCTGCAGGAAATATGCCGCTCTAATTGCTGAAAGACTGCCACAATAAGGCTTAATACCCCAAATTTGAAGCCTGCAGCTTCAATAACTTTTTTTTTATCAAATTGAGGGTATTGCATTGGATTTTGGTTGGATTTTTACCGCAGTTAGAGCAGTGTATTTCCTGCAGGCTTCCTTTAGTGACTGACCTGTTGACAGTACGTTTATTTATATATATTCTAGTCAATGCTTAATATTTTTTTTGCAGATATAATTTAAAATGTAACAAAATGGTTGGATTTAACTCGAACCTTGAGCCCGATTTCAAATTTTTCTTTGTATTAGTTAAATAGATATAGTTCTAACTCTTTAGTTAAATATTTTAATTTTTACATGTCCAGAATTCCCCTGGAGACCTGCAGTACCTGATCCTGGAGCCCAATTTCAAACTTATCTTCAAATTGGTCAATACTATCCAAAAATTAGCAACTTTTGTCAAATAAGTTACGCTCTAACTTTAAAAGTGAAAATTTTTAGTTTTTACCTATCCAGGATCCACCTGGAGGCCTGCAGTACCTGAAGCTGGAGCCCGATTTCAGATTTTTCTTTAAATGAGTTAATACTATCCATAAAGTAGCAACTTTTGCTAAAGAAGTTATGCTCTAACTTAAAAAGTACAAATTTTTAGTTTTTACCTGTCCAGGATCCACCTGGAGGCCTGCAGTACCTGAACCTGGAGCCCGATTTCAAATTTTTCTTCAAATTAGTTCATACCATCCATAAAGTAGCAACTTTTGTAAAACAAGTTTTGTTCTAACTATAAAATTTAAAATTTTTAGTTTTTACCTGTCCAGAATTCACCTGGAGGCCTGCAGGACCTGAACCTGGAGGCTGATTTTTATTTTTTCTTCATATATGCTCATAACATCCCAAAAGATGCATATTTGGTTTAATAAGTTGATCTCTAACTCTTCAAACAAATTTTTTTTTCATTTATACCTGTCCAGAAGTGACCTTCCAGCCTGCAGCACCTAAACCTGGAGACCTATCAAATTTTTTTTTAAATATAAGGAAAATACACCCAAAAACTAAACTTTTTCCCCAAATAACCTATCCTATAACTCCTAAGACAAAGCCTATAATCCCTGTTTACGCAAAAGTGTCAGATGTGCCCCCCCCCCTTGCTTTATATTAACCACATTGCTATTGATGAACCCATATCGATGAAATTGGTGGTGTAAAAGTTGTTAGCTGTTAGGGGGGGGGGGGGGGGTGGAATGCAACCATCTCGTAATCAATGCGCATATGGCACTTAGAATCCGAATTTCAGAATGAAATTTTGAATGAGTAATCCTAGGTATGTCTATTTTCCCTAAATCACATAAAAAGTAACGGCTGGCAGCTCATAAGCCTTTACTTTTCCAGTTTTTTATTTATTTTTGGGAAAATAGACCTACCAAGGATAACTCATTCCAAATTTCATCCTAAAAATCGGATTCTAAGTGCCATTTGCGCATTGATTACGTGATGGTAGCATTAGCCTCCCCCCCCCCCTCCCTTTATTAATCATTTAATATTGGATTTACCTTGTATCCCCAAATCTGACAGTGTTATTATTCTTAGCAAACATAATGACTGGTTTGTTCACTTCAGTTTCTGGAAAGGATGTTCCAGGTGTGTTGGTGTCCACCAGCTTGTGTATTGGACTGTCATCTAAATATAAATAAGTTTGACAGATAATATATTTGTTACAGTAACAACAAACTTTAGAATATATTGGTATTGCTCTGTTTTAAGATAAAATAAAGAATTAATAATTCAAAGGAATTATCATCAAACATTTCCAACTAGGTTAAAGATTAAATAAGTCACAAGTAAAACTGTTTTACTATCCCTGAGAAAAATCCAATCTTTCTAAATTAAGTATATAAAAAGAAAATCATAGCAGTTTGAAACAAATTTTGACTTTATATATTATCTTACTGTTTTATATTACAGCGTATCTATTTATAAAGTTGTAAAGCATTAGCCAATGCTACCTACCTAAGAGCAGAATTTGTGAATTAGATTCAATCTCAGTTTGCTCAGAAAGCAATATTTGCAGATCCTCCAGGTATTGTGTTTTATCCAGGTAGACCCTGTGAGGGGCAAGATTATTCATAAAATAAATATGAATCTTCTTTCTGGAGAGCAGTTTGGTCACTTCCATAAAGAATTTCTCAAAGGTCCACATTTTTTGTTGGTTAACCTCCAGTAAGCCTGCTAGGATTGGGGTCAAATGCTTTTTAAGGCCCTGGCTGATTAGGCAAGAATTTGGCAATTCTCTGTTCCATTGAATAGGACCATTTTCCACTGTTTGAACACCAGATATAACTCCACTAGCTTTCTTTGTGGTTATGTAGTACATGGTCTCCTTGTTTCTCCGACCACCAAATGGACGGAAGGGCAGGTTACCTGTGGCCACATGGTATAAAGTTACACCTATGGACCACAGATCTACTGTGGCACTGAATGTTTTTCCAACAGGTTTTCTAAAAAAAACCATGGTTTTTAAGGTTGGGACTACTTAGAAATCGTTTCTTCAGATTTGTGCATCTTGAGCAATATTAGATATTTTATTATCAGCACAATTAGAAAAAAAGCAATATTGAATATTTTATCATCAGCACAATGAGAATTAAAGTACTTAAAAGATGCGATGTATCTCTACAATTATTAAATCAAAAGAAATAAAGAAACATTAAATATCTTATTCAGATTTTTCAAAAAAAGACCTTTTGTATGTATTATTTTTTGATTTGTGATTTTTCCTTTACAGGACGATTGAGAATGAAAACTTTTGATTTTGAATTATATTTATTATATATGGCCTGTACAAAGATGTAAATTTGATAAAGTAGTCTTGGGTTGAGATGGATCAATAGCTATTAAAAGTAGTACTTAAAAAGGTTTGTTAAGCTGCATTCAGAATGCATTAAGGTGTAAAGTTCTCTTAGAAATATTGTAAAAATGTAGGTTACTTTTTTTAAGTTTCAAAAATAATACTACCTTAAAACAGCTCTCTCATACATATCAGGATGTAGATATTCCTCAGTTCCATATAGGGACACGAACTGCTGGTCATCTTGAAGCTCTCTAGCTGCCCCAAAGTCGGTCAGCTTATACACTACACTTCCATCATCCTAAATTAATACCATTTGATATCTAAAGTAGGTAAATATCTGTTTTTAAGTGTTTAAGATATCAGATTTAAAGATCCAGCTCAGTGTAATATTGGATTTTTAGCTTAGAATGAGATACATTTGTTTTAATCTTAAATCCACTATAAGAACAATTAAAATTAACAATATTTTCTAAGAAAGTAACTTCAAAATTACCTTGATAAACTTCATAATATTACCAGGCTTCAGATCTCTGTGCACCAAGTTATTATCTCTCAAATGGTTCATGCCAGCTGACAAATGTGATAGAACCAGAAGAAATTCATCCTCGTCAAGTCCATAACTATTCTCTGGATCATCCAGCAGGTTGAATAAACTTCCTCCAGTGCATAGCTCCATTACAATTACCTGTAACCACAAGTATTTGTGAAGTTCAAAATGTTATTGCTATCAACAAAGCAAATTAGTTTTTGTTAACAGTTAGTTGTTTTTTTTCTCAATCATTTTATTCAATAAGTTAAAAATTTTCAATTATAAATGAACTTACCTTTCCCCTGCCCTCTTGTTCTTCCTCAATAGCCAGAAGTTTAACAATATTCTCATGATTAACTTTATCCAGTACCTAAAGGGATAGTTCTATGAAGTGTATTTAAAGAGTTAAGGTACTTAGAGTAGTGAACTTTTATATGTCTTAGTAGAATATATTAGGCATTGGATAGATATGATTATATGTTAAAGAATTTTTAACATTGACCAGACCAAACTTTTTTTATTTGACAATAACGAAAAAAGTTAAAGAGATTTGCCACATAAATTACATGAGAATGGTCTACTTTTTTCCAAATATGTATAGCCAAAACACCAATTTTAGATAATCTTTTTCCACATATTTCACAAGAGTTATAAAAAAATTGAACAGGGGTTCCCCTTGGGACAAGTTACTTAAAAAACATAAAAAATAACGTCCGGTTCACTATAGGACATGTTTTCTATAAATTCTTTTTAAAAAAATAAAGAAAACCGTCCGGTTTACTTACAATATAAACATTATCTCACGCGGAAATACCAACTAACCATACAACATATATATATATAAAAAGACCATTCTCATGTAATTTATGTTGCAAATCACTAACTCTTTTAGATATTGTCAAATAAAAAAAGTTTGGTCAGGTCAATGATAAAATTCTTTATCACAATCATATCTATCAAATGCCTAATATATTCTACTAAGACATATAAAAAGATCACTACTCTAAGTACCATACTGAATATTTTATTGGTTATTCTTTGTTGTTGTGTGTATTTTGTTGTATAAAAAGTTTAAAGTTCTATTAACTAGTAAATGCTATCTAAAGTTGTACTTATGACAAATAGGTTTTTGCCATATATAACACGCAACGAAGTTGAAAATAAAAATGAAAAACTCATTTTTTAAGGAAAATCCCTGGTAAAATCTATCAATAACTTTATGTTCTGCACTACTACGTTATTTAAAATAGAAAAAACTTACAGTTCACTATTTTTTTAAAATGCACTTCGTGAAACTATCCCTTTAACATGTCTATTTAGTTTAATTAAAGGAATGGTCAATCAATATTATGAAAGTAACAGGATGTGTTTCTGTCTTTTTGTAACACCTCCTAGATCTTGTAAACTGCATGGAAAAATTTTGCATTATTTTCATAAATGTTTATAAATAGTCAAGGATAGCCTATTCCCCTGATAAAAGATAATTTTTCCTTGTTACAGAAGAAAAAAAATGTAGGGGGTATCGGCCACCTACCAACTTTTAGGTCTAACAGCTTAAAGGTGAAATAAATATAATAAACAACAAGCCAACAATAATATAATAATGTTTGTAATAAGAAAGAAAAAGAAATAGACGACAAATTAACCCTCACTCAAAGCAGATTTCCTTTACTATTGGGAGAGGGAGAAGGGAGTGTGGATAAAAAGTTCTTTCCTTGCAAATGTGGTTTTGGTTTAATTTGGTAGAAACTAAACAGACCCCCAATAGGCTAAAAATAAAATTGTACCTCAAATTCTCGCATCTGTACTTCTTGCGGCCTCATATGACTCAACTAAAAGAAAATTATTTAGGTTTTTGTTTGTATTCTAAAAGGCCATAAAAACAAATCTAATCTGTAAGAAGCAATCCATTTTTAATGATTACTTGTAACTGTTACAGTGGGCTCGTAATTAAGTTATTCAATGTAACTCTAAATCAATTAAGATTATTTTTACCAGTTGGACGGGTAGGGGGATATACTAATATGTAGAGTAGCAACGCTAGAAGAAAAAAATTTGTAATAAGAGGATAATTGAATATTTTATTTTGACGATTTTTGCTTTATACTGAATTTCAGCAAATAATATTTGTAGATATGTATATGGATGCTTTGCTACAATTGAAGAATGCATTCACCTGGTTAAATGTTTTTACAGCAACAATTTCTCCTGTGTGTTTGTTAACACCCTAAAACAAGAAATTTATAATTAGATTCATTATTCAGTCTTTACTAAAATTGAGCTTGCCCGATACATAGTATGTCTAATGTCTATCTGTCTGTATGATTTTTCTCGTCTTATATGCTCTGATCAGTGCTTAACAAGAAGCAAGGCTATTTTATATTTTACTTTTCTGTCCGTCCACAATCAATCCTTGTGTGATATAGGGGAAAATGTCGTTTGTGTTATAAGTATTTTGGTCTTTTCAGCTATAATTTTAGATAGATTTTATGTATATCTATATTTATATGAATTAGAAGTTTAGAATAAAACCCATGAACAAATGTAATCTTTTTCACTGAATCTAAAGATAGGTGTATGAAATTTTGTGTGGAAATTCCCATATTCTCTTTAACTGACCATTTCCGTTCATCTGACTATAGATTTTTTTTTTGGAATGTCCTTCATTATCTAATTTATTTAATTATTTATTTTTATCTAACTACCAACTTTAATTTATCCTTTTCTAGATATTTATTTTATAGTTATACATATATTTACCTGAAAAACTGCCCCTGTAGCCCCCTTCCCCAGGACACTGGTGGTATACCAAACATAATTGGCACTCCCTCTCAGGAAAGACATTTTTACAACAGGTTTTGAGAACTTTTATTATATCATTTTAAAGAAAATTCCTTATTTTTTTAATTCTGAAATAGAATTAAAGCACTGAAATAATACATGTTTTGTCTTTTATGACTTAAATTTCTTAAGTTATTGATAGAATTTATACCTAATATATATCAATATGTTTAAAATTATAGGGACTATTTATCTGACAAAAATATCATAAAACCATTTCAAAAGTATGGAGAAGTAGAGGCATTACTATATAAAATAAACCTATAATTATGATAAATAAAATTACCCCTTCTGTATGTTAAAATAATTGGTGGAAAAATTTGGACATTGCTTAGTATGTACTATACCAATCAAGATGAAATGGAAGTCCGCCTAGTTAATAATTCAATAATTCTGAGAACGTGAATCAAGAACAAAATATTTTTTTGCTTATTGCTTTTGAACTTAACTGTCCTTATATCGTTATTTTGTATATTTTTATTTCTTTTTAACTACAAATATTTCTTTAATTTCACTTAGAACTTCGTTTTTTAAGAAGGAAATCATTTTTAATTAATTTTTAATAAAAATCACTGTAAAAACACTTTGTTTAAATTTAAACTACTTTTATGTTTTCACTTGACATATAAATATGTTTTAATTGGTTCAATATGGCTTGGTTCAATTGGAAGCTTAAGTGTTGTGTTGGATTTTGTGGTTTACTGTAATTTTACTGTCCGTCTCTCTATGGTTGTATAATAGATAGATACATAGTTCTTTCTCTGTCTGCTAGCTAGCTAGGCCCACACACACACACACACACACACACCGTGCAAAGCGGTGCGCGGCCTGTCATCCTTAAGTCAGCTGTTATTAGTTAAGTGTAAAGGCTTTGAAATTTGGGGTGGAACAAGAAATTATATTTTGTAGATTTAAACTTTAAATTTTCAAAACATAGAAAATACATACTTAAGCATTTAAAAAAAACATAAATTTTTCACCCTATAAAAAATTCGATCTACAAAATTTTGTATGCCCGTATCATGCATTGTTTTACCTGCATGAATTTTATGGAGCGAAGCTTCTAAATTACTAACTTGTCTAAACCATCCAAACATGTAAGTTTACTTACACTCTTAGACGCAAATAGAGAAAAATGCTTATAACATTAATCCTTAACACCCTTAGAATCTAAATTTCATAAATTAAGTTTTTAGACAATTTTATCATTAAATAATTTGTTATCATACAAAAAGCTTAAAATAAAACAGAATTTAAAAAGACTAATGGACTTACGTATACATTGTAGCTACGCTTGGAAGATTACTATTGATTGGTACATTAATCCTTATGTATAAAAATGCAAATATAACATTTTTTAAAGCTGAAGTCTTTGTTATGGAACTTATCATTCTTGTTTATAATTTCTTATGAAGATGTTCGGATTCATTCAACCATTAATGAATGCTGGCGACGACGCGAGCCAACACTCTTGCCATCTGGATATCTATCTATATCTAGCCATCTGTATGTCTATCTATCTATCCATCTACCTCTCTACTTTCATCTATACTATTTCTGTCTATCTTATCAGAATAGCTATCTATCTATCTACTTGTCTAATATATCTTTCCCTTTCTGTTTATCTATCTTAATAGATATGATGTTTTACTTGCAATCAAGATATAAAATCTTTAATCAATCCAACTACAATTATACTTTTATCTATTCTCTTTAATTTCTATTTCTTTCAAGCGAGTCAAAATGTACTATTGCCTTTCTATCCCTTTATAAATCTACTCATTTCTTTTGTCGTTTAAAAACTACCTTTTTATAGAAGTTACAATTCTCCAACTAACATTTAACTGATTTAAAACTTCTAAAGAATTGATATGGTCTTATTACAACAAGGATGACAACATCCATAAAAGCGAAGCTCTGAAACGGTAGGACAAACGAACATTAACAGTCAAAGCAAAATTATAAGTAAATTTATTGAAACAAGGATGACAACATCAATAAAAGCGAAGCACTGAAACGGTAGGACAAACGGACATTAACATTTGTATATTGTCAGAACTGAATAATCAGAATATAAATGTATAATAGTCGAACCAAAATTGTAAGTAAATTTGTTGAAAAACTGCTGGATACAGGATAATGTTTATGGACATACTTACATTTTGAGAACTTGATTATAGAGTTGCTTCGCTTATAACATTATACTTTGTTATCCTAGGAATTAATATACCAAAAATCAGATTAATCGGATGATTAGATCACATGAAAAGTTGTTGTTATTAAAGTAAAAAAAATCGACATGTTTAAAATGGACGTAAGAACATTCTGGTAATGATTATAGAGTTGCTTATAAATCGTACCTAACTACTAAAGGAATCACCATTCAAAGTTTGAAATCGATAGGACAATTCTAACATGCCTAAATCAACGTTCCAGACGAACGCACGGACGGACGGACGGACCTACCTTAATTATAGAAAAATTTCGCTTTTAAAAAGCATCTCTCTACATTACAAGAAGATGATTATTTTAAACTTTTCTATTATTAAGGAGAAGGAGAGAGATTGTTGTAAAGGTTCTGGAAGCAAATGGCAACAATTTTTAAGGTAAAAGATATAGAGGAAGAGGTCAATGAAAAATAAATTATTAAACTTAACTCCAATACTAGAGTAGGAGATTAATTTATCAACCATTGTTCGCGGGAAGCTGTCAATAATACGATGCGATAAATATTATTTATTTTCGAATAAAGTGTCTTTATCCACGTGCTGCCTTATCCCCGTTAAAAATATTTTTTCTTCAGTGTTTTGTTGCAGCTATGTGTAGCAGAAAGACAATATACAAGTCTTTCTTTTCTTCAAACAAGAGGATTCCTAAGAAAAGAGGTATTTAGACATTTTCCTTCATATTCCATTTTAACCACAAATGATCTTTTTGAGAGAAAACGTAATTTTCCCTCTTTTTAGGTTACTAGCGGCTTCGCCCCTAGCCTCTAGGGGCTTCGCCCTATATAGTTATGGGAAGTCAACCCTTCTCAATAGAAATATTCAAAAAAATTATTCTTTGTTTTATTACTCTGTGGTAAACCCAGGTTGTGCGCTTTATGCACAAAAATTTTGATTTGTACAAATTTAACCCAATTTGTTTGCCGTATACACAAAAATTTCAATTCGTAAAAATTAAACCTAGGTTGTTCGCATACACAAAAATTTATATTAAAAAAAAATTTTTTTATTTTTTTTCGGGGGGGGGGGCATTCATGGGGGCTTCGCCCCATGTTGCAGTGGGGTTCCCCCACCCCAATTACTGGTTTTTGTTTACAAAAATTTTAAAAAATTAAAAATTTTGGAAGTGGGGATTTTTTTTATTTTTGGAGGGGGTTGGGGTGTCCAACCCCCCAAGAAAATAGCTTAAAACCACCAGAGGACCATGAGGTATATTCCCAGAAGGGTAGAGCCCAATTTGTTCAGCAGTTATTGAGATTTTACAAAAAATGTAAAAAAAATTTTGGGGGTTTGGTTTTTTTTTTGGGGGGGGGGGGGTTAGATATACCACACTTTTCTGGGATCTTGCTGAGTCAAGTATCAACTGTTGGAAATATCAAAGGATGACTCCATGCAAAATTTGAGCCGGATCCGGCCAAAACCGGCCGTGAATTTTATGAAAATCCGGTTTTTTCCGGTTTTTAGGGGGTATCTGTAAATCGATTCAGCTGGAGCAAAACCAGTTAGAGGTACAAAAAATTTTACTTCACATGAAATTTAGCCAATGCAATTGCCTACAAAATTGTACTTTTGTAATTGGGGGCACTGAACCCGTCACCCCAGGGTCACCAAATATAAAGTCTAGGCGGCCCACAATGCTGAATTTTCACCAAGTGAAAGTCTTGTGTCATTATCTCTTATGAGAAAAAAGTTATTAATTAATTAAAATTTCAAATTGTGATTTTTTGATGGATTTCTTTGATGAAATGACAGGCTGGTCAATTTTTAGGCCATTTTTAGCGGTTTTCGGCCCGCCACGCCCAAACGGTTTGAGATAATCTCACGGGACCTTTTGCCCAACCTAAGCCTGGTTATTTGTAAGGTCTAAGAAAAAAAAATCCCGGATTGGATGAAGCACGACGTCGCTGCGTGCCGTCAAAAATCGCTGGTCGGCTCATTTTGCCCCCTCAAACCCTCACCTCGTGCCATTTTTCTGTGTAAAGATTATAATTATAATCTTTTGCGTAAGTCTGTTTTTTTTTTTCCTAGACCTCACAAATAACCAGACTTAGGTTGGGCAAAAGGTCCCGTGAGATTATCTCAAACCGTTTGGGCGTGACGGCCCAAAAACCGCAAAAAAATGGCCTAAAAATTGACCGGCCTGTCATTTCATCAAAGAAATCCATCAAAAAATCACAATTTGAAATTTTAATTAATTAATAACTTTTTTCTCATAAGAGATAATGACACAAGACTTTCACTTGGTGAAAATTCAGCATTGTGGGCCCCCTAGACTTTATATTTGGTGACCCTGGGGTGACGGGTTCAGTGCCCCCTACACCCACGAAGTGGGCATACTTTTGAAAATCACGTTTTTTTCAGTTTTTCCCCTTAAAGGAGGGGAAGGAGTCGTTTTAGAGACTTTAAGCATCTCTTTGATGTTGAACAACTTTTTGAGGCAGACATTTCTTTATTTATGTTTCATTCGCCTCCGGCTAACCGTTTAACCGTTATTTGACGCCGAAGGCGTGATTTTTGGCGATTTTTGCCGTTTCCGAGGTTTTAATGGACATTTAGGAGGGGAAAGAGTTGTCCAATCAAGTTGATGATGAAGTACAATTTTGTAGGCAATTCCATTGGCTAAATTTCGTGTGAAGTAAAATTTTTTGTACCTCTAACCGGTTTTGCTCCAGCTGAATCGATTTACAGATACCCCCTAAAAACCGGAAAAAACCGGTTTTTCATAAAATTCACGGCCGGTTTTGGCCGGATCCGGCTCAAATTTTGCATGGAGTCATCCTTTGATATTCCCAACAGTTGATACTTGACTCAGCATGATCCCAGAAAAGTGTGGTATATCTAGGGGGGGTGTCCCACCCCCCAAGAAAATAGCCTAAAACCACCACAGGACCAGTAGGTATATTCCCTGAAGAGTAGAATCCGATCGGTTCAGTGGTTACCGAGATCTTAAGGGACAGACAGACAGACGGATAGACAGACAGACGGATAGACGGACAGACGGACAGACATCAAGCTACTTTGGATTATAGATAATTAAGCATAGAAGAAAAGGCAGAAATTCCATTATTTTGAATATTTTGGATAATAGGCTGGAAAAATATATTTTTAGGGTACCCTGCGGAGTGTGTATGACAGTATGTTAGTGGACTTGGACCAATGGGAAGTTAGTGAAGTTAACTCTAGTGTAGAGGATCATGTTGCTCTAGCTACTTGTGATTTAATTATACTAATAAAGGTAACATAGAGGACTAGTCTACCTTAGTGTAAAGGACTAGGTATGACTTAGAAAGCACAACAACTCTATAATCGTTACCAGAAAGTCCGTACGTCCATTTAAAACATGCTGATTTTTTACTTTTTTGACAAAAAAATTTTGTATGTTAGAATTATCCGATTTTTGATATACTGATTTCTATTACAACAAGATACAATGTTATAACCGAAGCATCTCTATAATCAAGTCCAAAAAATGTAATCAAAGTATGTCCACAAACAGTGCCATTTATTTAAGCTGTTTTGCGAGAAATTTACTTACAATTTTGTTTAGTCTCATGTATTAATATTCTGCTTATTAAGTTCTGACACTCTACAAGTCTTAATGTTCGTTTGTCCTTCCATTTCAGAGCTTCGCTTTTATGGATGTTGTCATCCTTGTTTTCTATTCTAGGGACGGCTAATTACAATGGAAGTTTATGAAAAGTTAACAACCCTTGAGACCTTCCCTTCATTCAGTTCATACATTGAAGTTATAAAGTAAGTAACAAGACTTCTTTTCTCTGTCATATCATGTAAAGCATCGTATTACAGACAATTTTCAACGAATTCTAAAAGAAAAAATATAAAAATATTCTTACGATTTTGTATTTTAATATTCACAAAAAGCTGTCTATATTACTATGCGATAGATTACTATTCTTTCCCTTCTAAGTTTTACTAGCGGCTTCGCCCCTAGCCTCAAGAGCTTTGCCCCAAGAGGTGATCAAAAAAAAATTTAGGCGAAATTCGTAAAAGGACAAAGGAAATCTTCTGCATAAAAAAGGACCAAGGAAATCTTCTGCATAAAAAAAAGGACCAAGGAAATCTTCTGCAAAAAAAAATGGGTGGGGGGGTTGGGGGTGTCCCACCCACAAGAAAATAGCCTAAAACCACCACAGGACCAGTAGGTGTATTCCCTGAAGAGTAGAATCCGATCGGTTCAGTGGTGTCTGAGATCTTAAGCTTCAGACGGACGGACGGACAGACAGACAGACAGACATCAAGCTACTTTGTATTATAGATGACAACTTTTTTGTGCTTTTCTACTTATGTTTGTTTTGATCCTTGTTGTTTCTAGAAAAGTGAAGAGGAAAGACTTATCTTGTGGATTTATGGAACCTTGGACTAATGTTTACTTTCTAGAGGTAACATTTATTGGATCAACTGCAGTTCATGGTAAAATATTCCTGGTAACGAATATTTTCAAAAATCTATGAATTTTAAGGCTGCTAGCTGCAAAACTGCTGAACTTACAGATCATTCCCGCAAAACGTTTTTAAGCGACATAAGAAGGCCTACAAATAATCTGGAATAGCCATAAATCAATAATGCACAATTATCTCGAAGTGCAGAGAAATGCGCGAAAAAGACCTATTTTACGCGTTTTTTTCTTCTGTGGAGCTTTCCCTGTGCATCATTGAATCTTGGCTATTCCAGTTTATTTTTAGGCCTTCTTATGCCGCTTAAAAGGGTGTGCGGGCATGATCTGTACGTTCAGCCATTTGACAGCCTTTAAAATTCATAGATTTTTGGAATTATTCGTTACCAGAAATATTTTACCATGAACTGCAGTTGATCCCATTTATTTAAATTTATCTACTTATATCTTACTATCTGTCTATCTCTCTATTAAACTTTAACTCCCCTAGCATCTAGGGGAGGGTGGCTAAAAACTTCTCACGTTTTAAAATAATACTGTTTAATATGATACGATTCCGTAAAGCTTTCCTAAAATATAGAACTCAATCGTTTCAATTGTTAGTGAGATTTTAATGAACAAACAATTTCGATTAATTAAGCTGCTGTGTTACTGGTATTTTGGAGAAGAAAGACAGTAAAATAGACTAATGTCTAAAGAATAAGATTAAAAATTAAAAAGATTAAAACCATCCCTGGCTATATTATTTAAGCATCTTGAGGTTTAAATCAGGAATAGGTATAACCAACAAGCAAAATAAATATAAAATAATATCTGGGGGGCAAATGGAGAGGTCGTCAATTTTACGATGTGTTGCCCCCCAACGACAGCGGAAAAACATGTATAGGTTTTGTGATTTTTTACCGAATTAATTTCGTTATTTGTAGAAGCTGGGATAATAGATAATTATATTTATGTATCACTATGCATCTATCAAATCTTTTTTTTCTTTTTATCTATCTATTCGATATCTGTATATGTATTTTTTTAACTCTTAAAATCTTTTTGTAACCTAGAAATATCAACAATACGACCCCTCTTCATTTTAGGTTGGTTTGTTGCTGGATGGCCTAACCATGTGTACAAGCTTATCAAGTTGGCAATTTTATAAGTAAGCTAGGAATTATTTTATTTTTAACTCGTTGTCCAGAAGATAGGTTCGAGTGTGATAAATTCACTGAGTGAAAAAAGTCTAATACTTCTTAGTTATTTATTGAGTTATTCATTTCGGTGACCATGGCACCCTCTTCAGCCTAAATGACATAAATCATATTTTAAAACGCCATAACTAAAGATAATAATTATTTTTTCATTGATGTTATATTATGCGCGTATAGTAAAATATGGATAGGATAACAGATGCAAATCAATACCATGCACAGTTAGAATTTTCTGACAAAAAGGTTGTGTAATGAAATGTTTGGATATCGGTAGAATATTTGCCGAGACGGACATAAAAAGTTATTTATACAGAAGTTTGACATCCCAACAAACTTGTTTTGTTTAACAGGAGTTTAACAGATTTGCAGGCTATAACCGAAAAATTAGACAAATGGAATGAAATCATTCAAACGAGGTTAGTAGATCATATCATGTTATACACACTTGTCTGCGGATAAAAAAATATATTTGATTATTTCATGTTTTTTGTGTCTCTTAATGTGACGTCTCTAAATGGGATGATGTACCCTAATACAAAATATTATTTTAAAAAACTTTTCTTGAAAATTGTGGAACTATCGGTCTATTCAAAATTTTACTGGATAACATACAGACTTTTTACATTAGAAAATATAGAAGATGCATGAAAACATTTTTACGATTTTATAATTGATAGATACAATATTTTATTATTTTTAAGAATCACGAAACCTTTAAAATTTTGTATTATATATTTATTGTTATTAGCAGCGTAGTTACTTAATAATCAGGGCAAGCCCCTACATGCAAAAATGTATTCTTATCCTTGTCTGTCTGTAGATTCATATCTCGCTAAGTTCTGACCGACATGGTTCCCCTTTGTAGATAAGCTTAATGTAGATCCTTGTCTTAATAAGGGGGGGGGGAAGTTCTGACACATTTGCATAAACCTGGTGTATAGGCTTCATCTTTAGACTGAGAGGATCGGTTATTAGGGATAAAATCATTCTTATATGATAAATTTCCCCCAGATTTAAGATTTTTTGGATAGGCCTCCAGGTTCCGGAGCTCCAGGCCTCCAGGTGGTCTCTCTACAGGTAAAAATGAAAAAAAAATTTTTTTTTTTAAGAGTTAGATGTCAGCTTATGAGACAAAATATGTATGTTTTTTCTTCAAATATGTGAATAACAATCAAAAAGAAGCATATTTTGTTTTATAAGTTAACCTCTAACTCTTCAAAAAAAAAATCTTATTTTTAATTTTTACCTGTTCAGAGACCACCTGGAGGCCTGGAGCTCCGGAACCTGGAGGCCTATCCAAAAAAGCTTAAATCTGGGGGAAATTTATCATATAAGAATGATTTTATCCCTAATAACCTATCCTCTCAGTCCAAAGATAAAGCCTATACACCAGGTTTACGCAACTGTGTCAGAACTTCCCCCCCCCCCTTATTAAATTTTTGGGGATGGAAATTCCACCTCCACAAGAGAAATTACCCCTGGATGAAAATAATCCATCCATAAGTTTTAAGATCTCTCTTCCATTTTCATGCTTATGTGGTTAATTTCCATAGCATTTTATTCATCAAATTCCATCTACCTATGAAAATATTAAAAACTTATTGAATTTAAACCTTTTAAGGTTTTAAACAAATTTTCTTACTGGAATTAGGTTTTAATATGATTTCTAAATTCTGAGAAAGTAAATTTGTATCATTTTCTAAAATATGAGTTCAGTGAAAATAATTTATTAAATAAAAATTTGATGTAATAAATTTAGTTCCAAAGAACTGAAGCCCACTCAAACTTAACATATAGGTCAGAATTAGGGTGAGAGAAGATATTGCAGTGTAAATTAAACTGGTATCCAAAGTTTTATAAATAACTTATCCTATATAATATCTTAAAAACTTTGGATACTTTATTTGAATTTTTACTGGTTGGTTTCAAACTATAAGTAGAGTTGAAACTTTTTACTAGCGTGGCTCCAGCCTCGACCTAAAATCAAGAAAAACTCAACATATTTTTTTCCCCATAAAAAATGTTTTTGACTTTTGAAGGTTTAAAAGTTCAATTTTTGATAAAAATGGACTAGAAAAACTTAAAAAGAGCATTTGCACATGACAAAACAGAGTTACCAAATTATAATTTATAAAAAATCTCTTTATTTATCTAGTCCGGAGCCAGAGCCGCTTTTCAACGAAAATTACGGCTCCGGCTCCAACGAAATATGGCGGCTCCGGCTCCGCAACGCTGCTTTTTACCAATGATTTTAATCTATAGAAGGGTTAATTTAGTTCATTATTATCAAGGATGAATATCAATTCATCGCTTATTGTCTTATCTCTTAAGATCCATGGTTAAAAATTTTAAAAATTTCTTTTAATGGACAGATTTTAAATAAGAAATAAAACATTGAAAATTTGAACTATCTATAACAACTAAGGGTGCCAAATTTTCCTCTCAGTTACTTGATAAAATGAAACTTTATGTAAGAGCTTTCGTTGGAATTATGTTGACGTCACCGAAACTGTCCCAATTTTGTATAACTTTTGCGGAACAAGTTCCAATTACGTCATATTTTTCTTTCCCGAAAAAGAGAAGGGGGAAAGAAAAAAAAGGGAAGGGGGGAAGAAAAAAGAGATGGGAGAAAAGGGGGTTTTCCCCATCTCTTTTGAAGAGATTTTCTTCCCCCCCTCCCTTTTTCGGGAAAGAAAAATATGGCGTAATTGGAACTTGTTCCGCAAAAGTTATACAAAATTGGGACAGTTTCGGTGACGTCATTATGTTTTATAAAAAATGGTTAATATTTGTTTTTAAATAAGGATGACAACATTAATAAAATTGAAGCCCTGAAAAGGTTGGACAAAAAACATTTACGCTTGTAGAGCTATTAATGAGAACCATATGGTTTTAGCGGTTAAAGAGATTCTTCGGTACAGACAGGCACACAGACAGACAGATTTCCTGTTACTTTTATATTACCAGTAATCACCGCTCACTATTTTAGGGAAACGAGAAAATTGAGTTTTGCTACAAGTCTGTTGCGAGGAGTAAGGTAGACTTTTAATTTTATTTTGTTTTGAAAATAATTGTATAATGTTATTTGCTATTTTGAAACTGAATCTAGTACATTCATATTAAAATGTTTCTTAAATAGAACACGCATTTAAAGAGTAAAACTTTGACTCCGTGAGTTTCGGCTATTATGAAAAGCAAGAATTCATTGAATTTGATATTTTTTTTATTTTTTAGTGGTGGGCAGGTAGAGCCTGTTTTGTATACATGGTTCTCTAAGTTCAGGTATGATGGTTTTTAGTAGCGATGCTAATTGTGTTCCTTCAAAGTGTCGTGCATTAAACCCTCACCTCTTATTTTTAAAATATGTTGAAAATAAGAGGGGAGTGCTGTTGTATAATTTATCCGTCGTTTTGTATGCACACAAAACATATTTTAATTTATATTTTTATATTTATCTAAATACTTATATTTATGTTTTTAACGTTATTTTATTATGATATTAATTAAAACGTAGTGATACCATTTTGTGTATTAGAAATATTTATGTACATTTTTCTAAAGTACATATTTAAAACCAGTTCCTAATGTAAACATTAGCGGGTATATAAGCTCGTACGTTTCAAAGATATAGCCAGTTGTTTCTACAGTCAGAATGCTTGGGGATAACTACCCAGCAGAACTCTTGACTATATAGGGCCTAAGGCGTGTTTCAGGGACACAACCTGACACAACCATCACAATAGGTTAATTCTGTATACTTGTGAAACTTAATTAAAGGCACCAACAAGTAAGGTTTTTATTTCTTTATTTTCATTCTTTTATTTAATATCTTTTTCATAATGCTAATATTATAATATGTTGTAGTTTTATGAACGTGCAATAATGTATCTGCTGTTACATATATTCGAGTGTCTCTTTTAATTCCCTAACTGCAGGGCTTCGGATCCGCATTGATTTTTTGCGTATCCGGATCCTCAAAATTTGGTCAGTGCGGATCCAGATCCGGATCCGGATCCTACCGGATCTGATTCCGGATCCTTGACAATAAAAATAAAATCACCAAACCTTTAAAAAAATATTTATTCTTAATTCGAAGTCAAAAATACTTTTAATTTTCAAGTCTTACCCTAAACCTTAAAGATTGGCTCTCATCAAGAGAATGTCTGAGATTTTATATAAATTTAGGTAGATTTTTTTGAGTCCAAGGATCCGGATCCGGATCCGCATTTTTTTCCGGATCCGGATCCTTGGACTCAAAAATATGCGGATCCTTGCGGATCCGGATCCGAAACCCTGCCTAACTGTAAATAAACATTGTAAAATAAGAAGATGTCTGGTGTTATGTTTTTAGTTGTTAGCCACTTTATAAGTTCCACAACAAGTGGAGGGGGGGTTTTTTCTATGACTTAATCCTGCAATAAAATCTCCTCCTTCTTTTTTTAAATTTATTTAAAAATAAACGGCGTAGCGGGTTTAGTCGAGGACCCTTCGAGATGGAGTTAACTTTGGATTTAACTTCCATAAGGCCAAAGTAAAAATATGTTTTGTAGACCTTTAATAGAATAGTATTGATGGGGATTGACGATTTAAAAAAAATAACTTTGGCTTTATAGAAGCTTACTAGCGGCTTCGCCCCTAGCCTCTAGCTTTGCATTGCCCCAAGTGGTGATAAAAAAAAATTAAGGTGAAATTCGTAAAAGGACCAGGGAAATCTTCAGCAAAAAAAGGACCAAGGAAATCTTCTGCAAAAAAAGGGGGGGGGGGTTGACATTTTTGTTTTTGGGGGTTCGGGTTTGTCCCAACCCCCCAAGAAAATAGCCTAAAACCACCACAGGACCAGTAGGTATATACCCTGAAGAGTAGAATCAGTTCAGTGGTTACCGAGATCTTAAGCTTCAGACGGACGGACGGACAGACATCATTCTACTTTGTATTATAGATATCATATAGTTATCTCCCTCTAGAGGTTCTTGAGTACCCCCCCCCCCCTCCCCCATCTGTACATACCTCTTATGCCCTCATTATCATCTTATTTATTAGTTCAAAAAGCTTTACTTCTATTGAATATAATCGGCCGTTTTTGCTTTATTGTAATAATTGAAGTTAGTTAATATCATAATGGAGGGAAATAGAGCAATACCGTTTGAATCTTTTCCCCAAAAAAAGATTACCAGTTACAAAAGGCAAAACTCTAATATCAAAGTTTTTGTTTGTCTTTCTATACGTATACTGTTTATTTAGCCGGTTTCTATGTAATATATAATAAATTATTTATAACTAATCAACAAAGTAGATATCTTACTTTATCAACTTCCTATTTATAAAATAAATTACAGTTTACTGTTCTATTTTAATCCAAGCTATTGTAAACTTTCATTACTGTGCTTAAATTATGAAAACAAATGTTTATTCTAGAGCTGCGCTGCTATCCAAGTTTTCTCTCTACTTCTACACAGTTCTCAGCAAACAGTGTTCAGGTTAATAGATTTATTATCCTCCTAGATGGTCAATCAGACAGAAAAATCAGTCCAGCTTGAAAAGGAAATTGTAACAACCACAATTTTTTTTAATATCTAGCCACATACGATTCTCCAATTGAATCTTTATCTTAGGTAATTGAAATATTTTAAAATGACTTAATAACCTTAATATAAATGAAATGAAAATGACCTGCTTTTTGGGAACACTTTAGATATAGCTTCTAGACTGTTTAAGACTATTTATTTCTAAATTAAGGCCATTATTCTATCAAAACATATTCTAAATATATTAATGTTTAGGAAATGATATGCGAGGATGGATGGGAAAGCTTCCCTCTGATATTTCAAACAAGTAAGTAAGGGCACTTTACATGAAGGGTCGGTTTAGCAAAATTACCCCTTCTGTAGATTACAATTAGTGATTGAATCTTTTGGACACTTGGAATAAGAAAATTATTTTTAATAAAACTCTGGGGACTAGTATAATAAATAGCCTAATGTCCCCTCTCTCCCTGTGTTCTAGTCATTTTATATCAAGGGCGGCTCAGCTGCAAAATGTTGAAAAATGTTCCGCATTGTGTATAATTTGCCGCTGGATATTATAAAGTTTTGGCGACTTTCATCGAATTTGGAAGTAAGAATCAGGACTCGGCAGCCGCGCGTCAGCTGCTTGTAAACCTCTGTGAAGTTAGGTATATTATAGCTTTTAAATTCAGCTGGATGTCTATACATGTTCTTAAACAGACAGTTCATCTTCTTTTTGCATGCAAGCGGGTATAAATTTGAAGCTTATGAGCTCCCGAGCCCTGGCTGAAATGAAATTACAAAAAATAGTTGGTTGGCAGCTGCAGATTTTAAAAAGATTGAACAGCTACCTTGCCGAGCCCTTACAAGAGTTAATAAAATTTTATTTTTATTTTAGAATCGCAGTGTTTAGCCGAAGATTCGATGCGGCTAATGTTTGTTTGATATTCAATGGAAATAATCTGCCTGGTTTCAAAGGACCTGGATATCATATTCAAGTAAATTTACACTAATATATAAAGGGAAAAGTAGGCTGCGGGTAAAATCCGTTAAGGTGTGTGTTTTGAGCTTAAAAATAGTAGTAGAACGATAATATTCACTAAATATGTGTATTTCTTATTGAAAAGAACTATAGACAAAAATTTAAAAAAAAAAAGTTAACATAAATTTTTATCGTTCTACCACTATTTTTAACTTATAACACATAACCTTTACGGATTCTACAAGAATCCTACCACTCTCTTTGCAATTTTTTTTTGTTTGTTCATTAAGATCTCGCTAACCATAGAACAGAACGAGTTCACCTTTTTTTGAAGTTACTAATATATTATGAAATAAGAATTAGCATTTTCAATAAGTTAGAATTAAATTCTTTCAATTTTTTTATTTAATTATCGTTTTTTTGACTCTTTGGTTTGCTGAGCTTTCATTTTTTAGAGATTTTAAGAAACAATGCATTATAATGGAAAAGTTTGGATACTACAAGATTAAGATTTTACCAACTATTAAAGAATAAACATTCCCCTAAATTATTTTTACGCGTCCATAAAATGTTGGATACTAGAATATTTACAGTTCAAAGTTTGAATACTAAAATGTACAAAATTATAAATAAGGAACTCTGGTGAAACATGACATTTTTAAAATGAGATTTTTTTCATCCCATCAAAGTGTGCAAAGATAGATAGATAGATAGATAGTATAGTAGGACAAGAAAGAATTTTTAAGAAACAGTCTAAAAATATATAAAGCAACATTAGATTCCCAAAATTAGATTAAGATTATTGTTATAGGAAATAAACTTATTTAATTTTGCCTAAGGCTTTTAGGCAAAGCTTAATTCTCAGTGATGAAGATACACGACTAAAGGACAATGATTAAGTGTACATCCTTAATTGAGATAAACAAAATTAACATTATTTTGAGCAATTTTGCTTTTTTAGGCAATATTTTTTGTCATTCTTTAATATGTATACATAGTTAGATGCAAGATTATTAAATGTGCGTAAATATTCCTATTAATTCTAAATATGCAACATTGTATAATTTTGTACACATTTTAATATCAGGAATTAAGGATCAACACTAAGATTTTTAATGCAAACCTGAACCATTTTGTCCATGTGTTGACTTTAATTACTGTAGGCTCAAATATATCTGAGGTTAGAATCTATGCTAGAGGACAAGATATATCAGGAGGGTTGACTCTAGAGGCTAAGATCTATATGAGGGGGCTGACTCTAGAGGATAAGATATATCAGGGGGTTGACTCTAGGTGATAAGATATATCAGCGGTTGGACTCTAGGTGCTAAGATATATCAGGGGTTGGACTTTAGAGGCTAAGATATATTTTAGGGTAGACTCTAAAGGCTAAGATATATCAGGGGTTGGACTTTAGAGGCTAAGATATATTTTAGTGTAGAATCTAAAGGCTAAGATATATCAGGGGTTGGACTCTAGGTGCTAAGATATATCAGGGGTTGGACTATAGAGGCTAAGATATATTTGAGGTTAGAATCTATGCTAGAGGCTAAGATATATCAGTGGTTGAACTCTAAAGGCTAAGATATATCAGGGGTTGGACTTTAGAGGCTAAGATATATTTTAGGGTAGACTCTAAAGGCTAAGATATATCAGGGGTTTGAATCTAGAGGCTAAGATTTATCTTAGGTTAGAATCTAGAGGCTAAAATATATCAGGGGATGGAGGCTTACCATTACATTATTACATTAAGATATAATAAGTCCATAGGGGTAGGATAAACTTATACCAATTAAAAATCATGACATTTTTGCCATTACCTATTCTTTATGATTGAATGACATGAAGATAGTGCAGTTACATATATACTAAATTCTAAGAAAATAAACTAAAGGGGGGGGGGGGGGGAAATGTGGTGACTCGTGCCACGACATACCAGCAATTTTATTTTGGGTGCTACTCCCTTAGTTTTAGAGATAATTGGGTGAAATCTTTTGGGCTGGGTCACTAATTACCCCAACTAGAGGTATCTTTCAAAAAAAACGGCGGCGGGTCCGCCGCTCCCGCCGTTCGCCGCCATTTTCCGCCGCCGCCAAAAAAATTTTTTTTATTGCATTTCTCGCCGAATTAGGCAATTTGGAATCATTTGAGACCATGTTAGGTATTTTTTTCAAAAATTTTTCCCCTTATAACCAACCCTGCGGGGGGACTTGGTCATTTTTTTCAAATTCTCGTTTATCAAGGTATATCTTAAATTCAGTGCCTCTCCTAAGCTTTTAAAGATATTGAGACAAAACCTTTTGAGGTAAATCAGTAAAAAATATTTGAATGAAAAATGGCGGCGGTACCGCCGCTCCCGCCGTCCACCGCCATTTTCCGCCGCCGACGCCAAATTTTTTTTATTGCATTTCTCGCCGAATTAGGCAATTTGGAATCATTTGAGACCATGTTATTTTTTTCAAAAATTTTTCCCCTTATAACCAACCCTGCAGGGGTTGGTTATAAATCTTAAATTCAGTGCCTCTCCTAAGCTTTTAAAGATATTGAAACAAAATCTTTTGAGGTAGATCAGCAAAAAAATATTTGAATAAAAAATGGCGGCGATACCGCCGCTCCCGCCATCCACCGCCATTTTCCGCCGCCCACAGGACGGCTTGTAAGGGGAAAAATTTTTGAAAAAAATAATATGGTCTCAAATGATTCCAAATTGCCTAATTCGGCGAGAAATGCAATAAAAAAATTTTGGCGGCGGCGGAAAATGGCGGTGGACGGCGGGAGCGGCGGTACCGCCGCCATTTTTTATTCAAATATTTTTTACTGATCTACATCAAAAGGTTTTGTTTCAATATCTTTAAAAGCTTAGGAGAGGCACTGAATTTAAGATATACCTTGATAAACGAGAATTTGAAAAAAATTACTAAGTCCCCCCGCAGGGTTGGTTATAAGGGGAAAAATTTTTGAAAAAAATAACATGGTCTCAAATGATTCCAAATTGCCTAATTCGGCGAGAAATGCAATAAAAAAAATTTTTTTGGCGGCGGCGGAAAATGGCGGCGAACGGCGGGAGCGGCGGACCCGCCGCCGTTTTTTTTGAAAGATACCTCTAGTTGGGGTAATTAATGACCCAGCCCAAAAGATTTCACCCAATTATCTCTAAAACTAAGGGAGTAGCACCCAAAATAAAATTGCTGGTATGTCGTGGCACGAGTCACCACATTTCCCCCCCCCCCCCCCCCCTTTGACCCAAAGAAAATGTTCTATATTTCAAATAAAATTGATGATGTTTAATTTGCCCCCGAATTATGATAATAGTTATTTATCGCATCATATTATAGACAGTTTTCCGTGGATATTTCTCCTTGGGTGTAAAAAAAACTGATTTTAATCTTCATTTTAATATTCGTGGAAAATTTGTAGCGATAGATTTGTAGCTATACATGATGGTTGAGAACATGTTCTAATTCACCGGTTATCAATCGCCTTTAAAGCTATAATTTTACTCAAACAGATTAGGATTACTAGTGAAAGTGTTTGTATTCTTACTTTATTCAAGCCAATTATGGTTGCTATTTAAACCCTACAGTTTTTTTGTCCGACAAATAAATGTATAGATGTATAATCCAGACAACTACCTGGTCCAAGTGGTGGGGACCCTTTTCGCCTGTTAGCAAATTGCTTTCTGTTCTTCAGAAGGGTCTTGGATGTGTTTATATTTTTATTATAAAGATCCAAAACAGAGTCGGGAAAGGGTCCACACCAAATTGGCAAAGAGAGAGGGGACAATGGATGGACAGTTTATTACACAAGTCCCCAAAGTTTTTTTAATACCTCTTTCTTATTCGTTGGCTTTAAAACTTTGGGAATTTAGTAAATTTTTTATTGGTTGGTTCATTTAATTGAGGGTTCAAACGTTCCAACCACTAATCTTACGCTAAAAAATGGGAAATTTTGTGTATCATTGGGGATGAATACCAATTTATTTGCCATTGTCTTATACCTTTAGATCCCTGAAAATTGTGGTCATAGGACCCGTTCAAAGTTTCCTGGATACCAGAAGGATCGGGCCTGGAGGATCATACCTGGAACCAAAAGTTAACTCGGGTACTATCTATTTGTTTCAATTGTAGACAGACTGACAGACATGCATACTTAACATTCTAATACTTTTATATAGGGATTGAAACAAAATATCCATTATAATTGACCTACCAAAAACTAGTATAAATAGAAATATATTATTTGAAGGGTTGTTATTATCGTATGCATAATCATGTTAAATTAATAAATAATAATAACGTCAAGTTTGATAACAATTTTGCATTTTCCTCATAGATCAAACATGGGTAGAAATACAACTACAATATAAAGATTTTGATTAAGATTTTAGAGCCAGTTTTATAGAAATAGGATTTATGACTATTTTGTCCATCTAAAAGAGGTAATAGACATTAAAATTTGTATGGGATTTGTCCCATTATCTTTGACAATATCATTTTTGTAATACCATATTTCAAAACAAATTTATCTTTTTTCGTATTCATTCAAATCCGGTGGATAGGAACCGGTTCTCATCCATACGAAAAAAACTATGTCTAGCATCGTAATATATCCGCGGAAAGCTGTTTATAATAGGATGCTAGAAATAACTATTTTTTAAGACAAATGCACTTCTAAGGGTTGTAATCGTTCTTATTTTGGTGAAATAACTAAATTAATTTACACTAATTGTGAAAAATTACTTGCACAGTATTTTTTTTGTTTTTAAAACTAGCCTCTCAGGCTTAAAAGATCAGTGACAAACATATATAAAGCTTTCCTATAATCTGCAATCAAAAAAACGTAAATTTTTAGATTAATTGAAAATCCTTGCTTGTTCTTTTACTAATTATCATATTCTGTGAACCGTTTTTATTAAAACTGTAAAGATATTGTTGTAAAATTTGCAGAGAGGGATGGGACATAGGACTGTAAAATAAATCAAACTGGTCCCCAAAGTTTTATAAACACTGTACATTCTCTCAATTGTTAGCTAAAATCTTTGGGGATTTAAATAAATCTTGATTGTGGTGTACAAATTAGGAATGTCTAAACGTTTCCACTATTAATTTTAATCTATAACTTGTGTAATTTTATTTCCAGTTTAGTTTAGTTTAGTTCAGAGAGTCGGGCTGAGAACACGCATTTTGCAAGCTCTCCCCCGCCCTACCCCATGTGTTAAGCTCAGTTCTACCTTCCCCCTCTCTCTCAACTAGTTCCCCTCTCCCCACTGCCCGTGGTCACTCCGCAGTTGGAGGAAAGGGAAGACACTGTAGCCAGAGGGCACCTCGTATTTAGGCCTGGCAATGTGTATGTGTTAACGTATCGGTCAATTGTTAACACAAAAAAAGTGAAAATAAAACATTAATGAATTAAAAGTTTTTTTTTTAACTTATGTGTAACCTAATCGCTTTAATTTAATGAACAATTTTTGGTGAAAACACTCTCAAATTTTTTTTGATAATTTTATGATAATTTATCGGTCTGGCAACATTTTACCGGCGCAAAGTACTCCCGACAAATAAGCTCTCCCATTGGCTAACATTTTTTCGCGTCCCACCATTGGTCAGCTGACCCACACTCACTCAGCACCCTCGGTTCCGCCATCTTCACTTCATCATGGCCTGTAGTACGTGTGACAACCCAGAATATTGGTCAAAGTTTAAAACAAATTTGGATGCTGCTTTGGATGTTAAGTTTAAAGAATACGATGCGAATATAGCTAAGGTAAGGGATGAGCTTATTCATAGTACTTTTGCCAGTCATAAAACCGAAATAAACGATATTAAATTGAGAGTCTCAGATTTAAATGTTAAAATTCAATCTATCGAAGGTATAGAAAATTTCGTAGATGCTAAATCTGTTGCAAGTGAACAAAAAGCGATTAGGACCACGATTACACAACAAAAAGACTATCTAAACTCTGTCGAATCGTCGAGAGAAAATTTCGTCAAATTTCAACTTCTACAAAACTCGATAAGAGAGCAAAGGTGCCGCGATTGGAGTTGTAGAATAGTGAATTTTCAGCAGCCGTGGAGCCGTGAAAATATTACAGAGTTTATCATATTTAGAAACATTATAAGGCCCACCCTTGAAGCCGCTCTTAAACGTGGGGAATTAGAATATATTCCCTCACATTTTTGTGATATCGTCGAGCATGCCCATATGCTCCCATATACAAAGGGCCAGATCCCCGTTTTTATTTTTCGTTTTATGTCTAGATCCTACCTCGACGCGTGGATGAACAATAAGAAGGCTGTGCTTGACCGTTACAACGCCGAGATCAAGAGGTTCAATCCCAGGAACAACGCGTCACCGGTCCCGTTCTTCCCCAATAGGTTAGTCCAGGCGAAGCAAGATATGTCCGACCTCAACAGGAAGACCATGACCTTTGTATATGCCACAAACCAGATTTCGAGGGCCAAAGTCGCTGGCCAACATGTCCAATTTCAGCTCAAGAACGGCAGCCGCTGGATACGCTGCCTTAACCCATTTGGCAAAGACCTGAAGGAAATGGCCCAACCCATACCTGGAAGCGAGGATTTTTTTCTGTCAGAGGCACCGCCTATCCTTTGTTTCAACAAGCTAGCGCCTGAGGAAAGGAAAACATTCTTCTCTAATCAGGCTGACTTAACAGAGGATGACTTCCCAAGACAGTTTAGTACGATCACAGCCCACCCTTCCAGCACGATTCAACATAATTTAACGTCTGCCCCTGCCCCAGCTCTTGGGGACCTAGCTGTGTTTCCTCCCATAGACTCTGCCGCAACCGTCGCAACCGCCGCACATACAGCCGTTGCACCAGCCGCACAGCCCACACAGTCAGTACCTGCCGCTGTCGCATCCGCCGCCGCCGCTACCGCTGATTTCACTGCCGCACCTGCCGCCGCGCTCACCGCCGCACCTGCAGCCGTGACCGCCGCCGCATCTGCCGCCACGTCTGCCGCACTTGCCGCCGTGTCTGTCGCCGTACCTGCAGCATCTATTGCCGCACCTACCGCCACACACACCGCCGCACTTGCCGCCACGTCTGCCGCATCTGCCGCATCTACACCTGTCGTTGACTCAGCACCTTCTGATCCTGTTGCCATGAAGGCATTCACCGTTGCCGCCACGTCTGCCGCACCTGCCCCTGTCGTTGACTCAGCACCTTCTGATCCTGTGGCCACGAGGGCCAAAGCTAGAGACACCGCCAACAAAGCTAAGCAAAGCAAAGCAACAAAGGCGGTAATCACATCATGAAGTTAAGTATCTTATACGACGGAAAAAAAAGGTACCTAACAAAAAATTATTATCATCATTTTTTAAAATCATTTCCAAAGTGATTTATTTCGAAAAAACTGAATGTTTTGTATCCACGTAAACTCTATAATATTATAATATTATTACTATATATTACCTAACTTGTCAAACCGCATATTAATTTCAATCTATTTTTCTTTTCTGCTGATTAGCATATAAAATACATGGAACTTGTATGAAAATGAGTAGGGGGAACTAAACTAGCTTGAAATGTGTTGCCACCCCCAACACACACATAAACTAAACGCTATCGGAATAACCATAGTAAATATGGTAATTTTTTTCGCTTTAACGATAATATATTGTATATTAACTATTTTTATTTGTCCACTAATATCTACTGTGTTTCAGATGTCCATACTTGATGTTAAGACGATTCCTCCTGCGGTGCTCCTGGACCAGCTCTGCTATGACAAACCTCCCTAATGATCAGATTAACCAGGATTACGGTAACTTAAACGATAACATTGGTCTAAATCTTATGAATCCGATTTACGGCGACTACTTTAACGATTTTGAGAATGAATTCGGAATAAATTGCGTTTTTTCAAGTGAACAAGGTATCGTACAGAAACTGAAAACATTCAATGAAAACCTTCTCAATATTTTTAGTATTAATTGTCAGTCATTACATTCTAAATACAATGATATTGTCTCCACTGTAGACTTCTTTAGGCAACATGATATCCACTTAAATGTTCTGTGTTTTCAAGAATTATGGCTAAATAAGGATGTAAATATGGATTGCTATGGGATTAATAATTACGATTGGCATGTTAAACTCCGCACAAAAAGTAGGGGGGGAGGGGTGGGTATTCTAGTAAGCAAATATTATAAAGTAGATAAACTATTTGATAAATTTTCATTTAAAGAAAATATTCTTGAATCTATTTGCTTAAAAATTTCCCACAATGGACTAAAGTTTTGCTTACTAAACTGTTATCGGCCACCCAATCAGAATAATGCTGAAATAGAAGAATTTTTTGAACTTTTTTTAGACCTGATTGATAGAATAGCAGCTTTAAGCATACCATACTTCATTGTGGGAGATTTCAATTTTGATCTTTTCAAAATAAATAATATAAATAGCAACTCCATGAGAATTATTGAGTCTTTTTCTTTTAACGGTATCATAAATACCGTTACCAGAGCTACTAGAGTAACTAGAACCACAGCAACCCTTCTTGATTTATTCGGGGTAGGTAACTTTATTCAAAACCTAATGTCTTCCTTTGTTTTAACATCAAAAATCTCCGATCACTTGCCAATTATTAATTCATTCCGAATAGACAAAGTAAATAAACCCAAACCTCCAGATTTCTTTGAAAAAAGAGAATTGAATGATGAAAACTTTGATGCCTTAAACTATGCACTCTACCACACTAACTGGAATCACGTTTTAAGTCAAGACAACACAAACATTGCTTATGATAACTTTATTTCAACCTTTTTGAGACTTTATAATGAAAAGTGTCCAGTTAGGAAAAAACGAAAAAACAAACGTACCCAGCCCCAGCAGCCTTTCATGTCAGATTATTTATTGCGTTGTAGATTGCATAGAGATATTTTGTACAGCAACTTTTTAAAAGACAAAACAATTGAAAATGGAAGTATTTACAATGTCTATAGGAATAATTACAATAGGCAAGTGAGAAGAGCAAAGATTGAATATTACAGAAAACAAATAAGAGATGCAAACGGGGATGGGAAAAAACTCTGGAAAACCCTAAAGGAAGTCATTGGGTTTAGTAAATCTTCCCCTGAGTGCACATACCTTCAAGTAGGCCCAAACAAAATTGAAAATGACCAAGAAATAGCTAATGAATTTAATCGTTATTTTAGTCAGATTGGGTCTTCCCTAAGGCCTGAAATTCCTTCCACCCCCAAAAACTTTTTTGAATATTTACCACCCCCATGTCAAGATTCCCTCTTCTTTGAGCCATTGTACCCCTTCAAGGTTATTAATATCATTCGTAGTATTAAACCTAAGCGTTCCACAGACATAAATGATGTCTCGATGTATGTTCTGTCTCGCTGTGCTGATACCATTGCCACTCCCCTAACACATGTTTATAATTTATCACTTCAAAATGGCACTTTTCCTGAAAAAATGAAAACTTCCAAAATAGTTGTCCTTCACAAATCAGGTTCACTCAGCGAGGCAGATAATCATCGAGGAATTTCACTCATTGATAACTTTTCCAAACCCATTGAAAAATATGTCTGTGAAACGCTGGTTAAGTTCTTGGAAGATCGGTCTTTTTTTAGCAATCGCCAGTTTGGCTTCATGAAAGGGATCTCAACCTTTCACAATGTATTGAACTTAAGCACATTGATCACCCAAGCACTCAGTCGAGACACTTCCTGTATGGCCATATTTTTGGACATAAGGAAGTGTTTCGACATGATAAATAGGGATATCCTTTTTAGCAAACTGGAGAATTCAGGGATAAGGGGGGTTGCACTTGATTGGTTCCGTAGTTATTATGCAAATAGAAAACAGCGTGTATTTTTTAAGGGCCTTTTCTCCTCTACAATTGAATTCATTATCATTGGCGTACTTCAGGGGTCAGTCCTGGGACCAATTCTTTTTTTAATTTTTATCAATGACCTTGTTTCATGCAGTGAAGAGATCCTAATCAATCTCTTTGCTGATGACGCAGTGGGCTTCATTGAAAAGCAGAATATTATACAATTGATTAACCTTGCAAAGGAGCTTGTCCCCAGACTGACCCAATGGTACAATGCCAATAAACTTCTCATTCACCCCCGCAAGACCAAATGTATGGTCTTTTCCTCCCCCCGTGAGATACTCACCCCCGCTGAGCTCGCCGCTAAGACCAACTTTGAAGTCTATGTAAACATGAATAATCATAATGAAAATGATGAGTCAAAAATCACTAAGTTGGATCTTGTGAGCGGTACCAATGAGGGTAGTGTCAAACACTTGGGAATTCAATTGGACGAGAAAATGAAGTTTTCTTATCATCTCGAAAAAGTCTATAGCAAAGTCTCTAAAATAATTTATAGTATGAAAGTAATGCGTCATTTGTTGGACAAGAAACACTTAAAGCTACTCTATTCTTCTTATATTAAGTCGAATATCGAATATTGTTGTCTCCTGTTCACTGCCTGTCCTATGTATCTGTTAGCACCAATCATTAAGTTGCAGAAGCAGGCCATTAGAATAATCGAAAATTTACCTAGCAGAGCTCACACAGCTGAATTCTTTAAATCTAATGGCATACTTCCATTTAACCTGTTAATTGAATTCAATGTTTGTAAATTTATGCACGCCTATAAATTAGGCAATTTTCCCAAAATCTTTGAAAACACCTGGAATTTTGTTCAAGACAGACATACATATGGCACTAGGAACAGGAACAACTTTGCTTACGAACCGGGCACCAATAGAAACTTTCTCCTGCACGCCCCTCTTAACTCTTTCCCAACTATATTCAACAACCTTCCACTTGAAATTAAACTAATTGATAATAAAAATATTTTTAAGAAAAAATGTTTTACTTATTACCTAAACAAGATTGAGTTTTAAAAAAAGCAAATATTTTATTTTTGAAATTAAACTGATTGATAATATAAATATTTTCAAGAAAGATGTTTTACTTATTACTTATTATTTTAAAAAAAAAGCAAATATTATTATTTTTTCTCTTCCTTTATTTAACAATTTTTGTTCTAACTAAGTTTCTATCCGTATCTTTAGCCCTCGACTTTTTGTAAGCATTTAATTTCTATATCAAAAAACAATAAAACAGCATTTCTTTAACCTCAAATCTCAACGAATAGGTTCCGTAGGAACCGACATACATACCTATGTATAGAGTAGCTTTAGCATAGTTTGTTTCTTATCCATTTTATTCATTTTACATTTTATATTTTGACTTTAACTTCTTCAATTATATTATATACTTTTTATCAAGCAGCTAACGAATCGCGCAACCTCTACCTCTATCTATCTAATAAAAAAAAAACAACAAAGTTTTTTCAGAATTTTGACCAAAATATATTTATTTATTTAAATTTAGATATCAAAAATTTTGTAATGACTATCGCTGACTGGTTAAGCTCATGTAGTGGGCATAGCCATCTACTCGTCGTAGTCGCTGGAGTCGCCGATGTCGTCGGGTTCCTGTTGGAGGAGCTCCTCCACAAGGTCCTGCTGGACGGTGACCAGGCGGTCCATTGCGGCGATGGAATCCATGTTGGCCTGGAAGGAGCGGGCGTACGTGGGCATTACTGATATTAACCTCACGACTAACCCATAGTTGGAATACATCATGCGGAGGATTTCCTCATCGATGGCGTCGTTGCGGAATCTCCTCCACATCAACATGTCGCCCTCGTGCACAACGCCCAACAACCTCCTCTTGACCATAAACCAGAGGTCCAGACAGCGCCTGTCTACCCCCGGAAATGGGAGTAGATCAGGCACTGCCGCGAGGTTCAGCAGCTGCTGGACGCCGTGCACGGGTACAGGATCATCGACTTCATCGCTAGAATTGAGCATAGCGATGAGCTCCTGCACCTGGTCATGGAGGGGAACATTTTCCTCACCTCCAGCCTCCTCCGGAACTTCCGGCGCCCCATCTGGTAAAGCACCTTGGCCTTGTCCTACTTCCTCTTCTTGATCTGACATCTTGGAGACAATTGAAATTTGACCTTACCTACCCCATATTTATACCCCCCTTGTGTTTTAATACCATGCATTATGCAATCTTAATTTAACTTATTAATTAGTAAATAACTTTCCCCACTTCCGATTTCCCGCGTATTTCCCCTATGCTTTACAACCAATTGTCTCCCTCCCGCCCCTTTTTTCCTTTATTCTACTGTGCTTTACCGGAAAACCACTCATCCCCCCACCCCCTACTTTTTCTCCCCCCCTAGCATATACCAAACGATAAGCGCCGCTCTGTCTGTCTGGCTGGTAGCCACGACCGCGCACAAACCATTCACCACGCCCCATTTTATCCCCCTCGTTTTCCTCCCCTCCTCCCCCATACCTGTTCAATTCCTCGACCCATCTCCCTTATTCTAACTAGTCTCTCACTTCATCAACTTACATTTCTTATCCTTACTTTTTTATGCTAATACTAAATTAATCCATAGCAAAATATTAATTAACAGACATCCTATTACTTTGTACATCTTTCAAATAAAAAATAAAAGTTCATAGCAAGATATCTAGGATTTATTAAAAAACAAATCAATGAATTTATGGTAAATTATTTTTAAAAAAATTATATTTAGCTACTTTTTTTCATAAAACTAAACTGTATTATTTATTTCTCACTTTGCAGATTTTTTTTCTGTTGCCTCACTGTTGTTTTTTGTGAACGTCTTGCGGATATTTCCGCGGTTGTTTTTGCGGATATTTTGCGGATATCTTGTATATAAAGTCGTAGAGAACTTGACCATAACTGGTCCTGACCAGAAATGGCCAACTTCTGGAGCTATAGTTGGAGACAAGCCCCCTCTTGTGCAGTTATCCGCTCAGCAATTTCACCTAATTTAGTTTCATGATACTCCATATCCTTGTTTGGGTTGTATAGTGTGAGTGCCATCTCGGTTTCTAAATAACCCTGTTGGTATAGTAGACGGGCTACCTCACGACGTACTTCCTCACTGACATTGTCACCATTAACTATATTGAGAAGTCGTTGATATGTTATTGTCAGTCTATTGCGTAGCGGCTGCCACATTTGTTGGTATTCTTCCTCTCCGAACATTTTCGTGCCTAAACAACAGAAAGATTTAAACTCCACTAAAGCAAAGCTATAACAAATTGTGCGCGCAATAGCACGCCACAGCCTTTTTTTTTAACATGACCCACTTTCACCCTTTACTTTCAAAAAGAGTGAGATCAATGGATTAATGTAAACGTTTTCTAGCACAAACCACTCTCCTTTCACCTTCCCTCACCTCACCCTCCCCCATATTGTTGCCCCATTCACAGCCATGCTGTGACCAGTTCTCAAAACACAAAAATCAGATTCCGGAGGAATCGAACCTTACATATTTAGGGACACACTCCCATTATCAAAAAACCAAAATCAGATTCCGTAGGAATCGCACATGACCTATTCTTTATTCTGTACAATTATACAATTGTACATCATAGGATTATTATATCCATTCTCAAGAAATAAAAATCAGATTCCGTAGGAATCGAAACCAACCATTACACCTTGTTCACTTAGTACATGATACGATTATATATTAGGATACCTTATTCATTTTTTGGATTTTGGATTTTTGGATTGGACCAAGTGTTATCGCGAGATTTGCCGTTATCCTGTAATTATTGGTGTGGAGATGTCCTTAGACCCGGACAAAACTCCACTCTATAATGAAATAATTTGTTATAAAGGAAACTGTCTATGTAGAGCTGAAAAGGGATCACAACGGGAATAGCGACTCCTGGTGGAGGTTTTGGTTCCTTAATTGTTCCGAATTTACGCTTGGAGAAGTTGCAACTGATAGTAGGAGGATGTCTGAAATACACAGCAAGATATTTTATTCTTTCATTGTTAAGATTATTATTTATTTGCACATATAACATTGTATCGGCTTAGCAAGCGTCAAAGTACACCAGTGGCTCCACAACCCTTAAAGGGTTATGCTAACTATCTGGTACAATGTTGCATGGAATTTTTACTGTAAAATGTTATCTTCATCTTATTCGAACTGGCCTGGTAACTAGGTGGAGACGAAGTTCGGCCAATTCCATGCTAGGTACTTAATAATAGTTATTATGTATATTATTATATTATTATCAAACCTGCATCAAATATAACAAACCAGAAGAATCAAACAAATCAAAGCATAGTAACATAATGTATGATATATATCTAATAAAATATGTTGTACCTTTGAGGAAAATAAATCTTATCTTATCTTATCTTATCTTATAGCTTCGAAGCCGCTGGATTAGAACCGTTTTCAAGCCATACTAAATAATCATTATCATATTATAGATAATTTTTCGTAAATAAAAAGATATAAATTTTTCTTTTAGTATCTTGTAGATAGCCCGGGCCTTCGATCCCTCGGGGCTTACAAAACTGGAATTAATTTTACAATTTACTATCAGTAGAAAGTAAAATAACTTTACTCTTATTTTGGGGTGTACATAAAATTATCATCCATGGTACTATCCCCAAAGATCCCTGAAAAATTTGTATAAATTCTAGGAATCAGAGTTGTGTACATTCCATATACTAAATTTTCCTGAATTTTTAAGGTCACCATAATACAAGATGATGATGTTGATTCTGTACACTCATTCTTTTGTTTTGCAATTAGTAGGAAGCTGAGTTTTTGTTGTTAAGAGGAATTTCTAACATAAAAAGTTAAAACGTTTAATCCTATAAATACACAAAATAATTATTTTTAAAAACAGCAGCTAGAGGCTATAATTCGAAGTGGTAGGGAAAGACAAATAGCATAAAACTATTCCAAGAATCAAATCTAAAAATTGAATAGTTTCCTAAAAGAGAGGACTCAATCGGTTCAGTACTTATCTTAGGCTACAGACATAAAATATCTTGATATTTTATACAATACTAGCGGCTACGCCCCTAGAGGACTCTAGGGGCACTTGAGGAGGGGAGAGTCGAATTTGATTTTAAAAGAAAAATATTTTTAAAAATTTTATGGGGGGAGAAGTTCTCTTGGTAGGGTGGTGGTACCCTCCTCCAAAATAGTTATAAACCTTCCTGGGACCTATGTGAAGCTACCCTGTTAAGGAGAACCCAATCGGTTCAGCGGTTAGCGAGATCCTTCGGTACAGACACACAGACAAACACACATCCTGTTACTTTATTATAAGAACTAGTTGCCAAATTTTTCACTTTATGATATAGGAAAAGCGGCAGCTTTCCTAGTATCTAGTAGCTGGTAAACTCAATCGGTTCAGACGATAATTAGACTACCTAGTAGACCATAGACCCCCCCTCCCTCCTCACTTTATTTACAATATTTTTGTATGTCTTTTTAAGTAAAAGTCATTTAGTGTTTACAATGATTTAATTTCTTTGCTTTCCTGCAATTTGTAAGACATTACGAATCTCTCAAAAGAATCTGTACTATCTATATGAAAAAAGTATTTTTGTCAAAAAATGTTATTCCAAAATATGGTTGTTGAACCGTGTAAGAGTATTCTCGGCGCTATCGTACAATGTAACTTCTTGAGCATTGATAATTACCCCCCTTTGTCCTCATTTTAAAATAAATTGATACGGGGGGGGGGGTATATCTTTTTTGCTTATTACTTTAGGTTAGGTTATATTGAATGCTGGGTAGGCCTGCGGGTTTAGGGCATGCAAGTGTAGGCCACTGCAAGGCTAGCCCCCTAACAAGCGTTAGTCATGGTGAAAAAATTACCCTCCCCCTTTAGGTACAAAGCGGCCACTTGTAAGCTATTACCTAATTCTCCAATCACTTTCTCAATGAACTCTATTTGAATTAATACACTTAGCTAACCTCAAACGCAAGTTTAATAACCTTAAAATGTAACTTTACGAATTCTCATGCACTTCTGTTTGCTTTGTACTTTTTGTACGTGAATCGATATATAATTAGTTGGATATTGCACCAGATTTTCGCCTTCTCTCGGATGGTATTTCCAGGTGGCTAATATTATGATACCCCCTCTTAATTTACCACTTTACCCCATCCTTTCCCCTCCTACTGGAGGAATATACTGGCCAATAAATGATGATTATAGTAAAAACCAAAATGGACGAAAAAATTTTCCCTGTCATAATATACACATATATTTTATATCCATGAAACTGATCACACATATTTAATTTGTTTATTATCTTATTCAAATATGAAATGAATAAATATTTATGCAGTTTACAGTGCATTCTGTATGAAATATTGAATTAAATAATCCATGCATTATCACAGATGTTAAGGGATAAGACTATAAACAACTAGAAAATGATGAAAAATTACCTTTAATTGTTCTATCATTTTTTGTTGGAAAATGTCCAGTTTTGGAGATAATTTTACTACCTACACCTACTACATATTTACTTTCTTTGTAATATTTATATTAGGTATAAAAATCATAAATTCTATGTTTATTTTGGGAATAACACCTCTGCCACCTTATTTTCAATTTCATTCTGGAAACTTATTTCAAGAAAAGATTTAGTATTTTCTAAAGCTGTAATGCAAAATAAATTTAAAGAATCCTTGTATGGATAGCCATACCTCAAACCTTGCATTTAAAATGTTATTATACAAATATAGAGTGTATGATGTATGCATATATATAAGTATCTTTATACACTAGAGGACCTTGGGATTTTGTTATGTTAAGATTACAGAAACGTGACCATAGTATATAAAAGATTTAGAGATAATTTAAAAATAAAAACCTCTAATAAATTGAAGTGTTCAAATTAAGTGTAATGCCTTTAAGCATTTTTAACTTAAATATTTTACCAAAACTGTTTATAATAGTACAAAACTAAAACGGTAAGTGTCCGCAGGAGGGGGGGGGGGGGGGGCTGGTAATTTACATATGTACCAAAAGATTTGTTAACATTATTATTGAATTTTTAGGTGCAAAATAGTAGTGTCTAACTTAGCAACCAATCTACCTGAAGAATATCATATCCCTTATGTCTTATCTCGTAATATCGTGGCTTTTACATTACACACACCACTCCTTAACCGAACTTTAGATTAAAAAAATTTTCCAACCATTCGGACAATTGGGCGTTCAAATAGGATTTAATGGTAGTTAGAATCAGGTGAGAAAAAAATCCCAGCCGTTCCTTCTTGCCAGATATCGCCATTTTAAGATTTAAGGAAAATTACACTAAATATCTAAATACAAACTTAAGTCTTCTTTCATTTTTTTAGTATAATTTTAGTTAGACAGCCCAAAAACAGAGTATCTTTGCTCCTGTGGCCAAACTGACTGCCTGGAGTCCCTAACAGAGAGTGCCTATATGTGTTAACACAAGTAGGGATTCGAACCCATTCCCAAAACTAACCAAAGTGGAATAGCTGTGTATTACAACATGAGGTCAGTATTACACCACTGACAGATGGAAGGCAAGGCCTATCCTAACCAGAAACCCGATCATTCAGCCACAGGCCCCAGTGGAGCACCTTGGAGGTCTGCACCACATGTTTTCTTGGGTGTTGCTCACATGCATCCATGAATCGGGCAGGTTGAGACCTAATGGTGCCCTCAGACTCCCAGTAACCCTGCCATTTGGTCCAAGCTTAGAATAATGTCACACACCTGGTGCCGAGAAATGGGCTGTGAGATGTTCGCCTGCCAATCACAGATCAGCACAGCCGCCATGGAAGGATAGCTGCAGGTGGTGGGCCGCATACCTTCACTCAAATGCAAGTTAGCCCTATTCTGATCTTGATCCTCCAGGAGTTCATCTTGAACTATGCCCTGAGCCTGGAAGGTTCTTTCTGAGGGAGTTTTGGACACCATAACTGTTTGACAAACCTGAGCTGATGGTATGGATCAATAGGGCCCCTTCCACAACCAGCTGCTGAAGACAAGAAGACCTCTAGCTGTTAAATCAACTGTCTGGCCAGGGCAGCTTTCAAGGAGCACCTGTTCAGAGCTGACTGATGACCAGGATATGGGTGGCGACTAGCATGAAGTTCTTGGCCATTCCCATCTAGATAGGGGCCAGGGCCCCCCAGAAGGAGAAACTGGACAGGGGCTATTAATAGTTTACACCCCTATGGTGTTCAATGTGCCTCCAGGAGGTGCGACTGCATCAAACGGCCCCCCAGGAGAGAGATGGTGGTCAAGACCAGGCCTAACTTCCAGTGCAGGGGCCTGACCATGGGGACTGCCGGTAAAACTTTAACAAGGAGCATATTTAAGAGGGTATCCAGAGGGGCATGCATTGCCTGAGCCCAATAATGTAATATACAGCTATTCCACCATGGATAGTTTCAAACAGTAACTGTGTCCCCACCTCCCTTAGAAAGAACCCTTTCAGGTTCAGGGCATAGTTCAATATGCACACCACCATGATCTCCATGAGAATCAAGATCAGGCTAGTGCTAACTTGCATCTTGATTGAAGGTATGCTGCCCACCACCTGCAGCTATCCTTCCATGGTGGCTGTGCTGATCTGTGATTGACAGGGAATAATCTTAGTTAGCTCTAAAATGACCTCATGAAATTTGATGGGGACAAGGGCTATGGCTGGCAGTGGCTTCATGAAAGCAGCCCTGGCCAGACAGTTGATTCTACAACAAGAGCGCTTCTTGCCTTCAGTCCCTGGTTGTGGGAGGGGCCCTGGGTCTTCCCAAGGCTTGGCAGGGCTGGGACCATTTGCTTAATGTGAGAAGGGGCGACCATGGCTACTCTCTCACGCTAGTCGCCACCCATATCCTGGTCATCAGTCAGCTCTGAACAGGTGCTCCTTAAAAGCTGCCATTGCCAGACAGTTGATTTTACAGCTATAGGTCTTCTTGTCTTCAGCAGCTGGTTGTGAAAGGGGCCCTGGGCCTTCCCCAGGCTTGGCAGGGCTGGGACCACTTGCTTAATGTGAGAAGGGGCGACCATGGCTACTCTCCCTATTGATCCATACCATCAGCTCAGGTGTGTCAAACAGTTATGGTGTCCTCAACTCCCTCAGAAAGAACCCTCCCAGGCTCAGGGCATAGTTCAAGATGAACTCCTGGAGGATCAAGATCAGAATAGGGCTAACTTGCATTTGAGTGAAGGTATGCGGCCCACCACCTGCAGCTATCCTTCCATGGCGGCTGTGCTGATCTGTGATTGGCAGGCGAACATCTCACAGCCCATTTCTCGGCACCAGGTGTGTGACATTATTCTAAGCTTGGGCCAAATGGCAGGGTTACTGGGAGTCTGAGGGCACCATTAGGTCTCAACCTGCCCAATCCATGGATGCAGTTGAGCAACACCCCAGAAAACATGTGGTGCAGACCTCCAAGGTGCTCCACTAGCGCCTATGGGTGAATGATCGGGTTTCTGGTTAGGATAGGCCTTGCCTTCCATCTGTCAGTGGTGAAAATACTGACCTCATGTTGTAATACACAGCTATTCCACTTTGGTTAGTATTGGGAATGGGTTCGAATCCCTACTTGTGTTAACACATAAAGGCACTCTCTGTTAGGGACTCCAGGCAGTCAGTTTGGCAACAGGAGCAAAGATACTCTGTTTTTGGGCTGTCTCTCTGAAATTATACTAAAAAAAATGAAAGAAGACTTAAGTTTGTATTTGGATATTTAGTGTAATTTTACTTAAAATCTTAAAATGGCGATATCTGGCAAGAAGGAACGGCTGGGATTTTGTTCTCAACTGATTCTAACTACCACTAGGTCCTATTTGAACGCCCAATTGTCCGAATGGTTGGAAAATTTTTTTAATCTAAAGTACGGTTAAGGAGGGGTGTGTACACTAAATGGATTCTGATTGAGAGTACCAAGAAAAGAAACCCTTTAAATTTGTTTTTTTTTAAGCTATGTTATCCCTACTGAAAATACAATTTTGCGATAATTTATAGAGCTTAAACTTGACAATTAGAGAATGTAAATTTTTTTTACATAAACTTTCTTTTTTTAGAGTCAGGTTTTTGTAATGGAACATTAACCAATCCTGAGGTCCTCCAATATATACACATGCATAGATGTATTGTGTATATATCAAAATATTTCTTGGAAACCCTCCTTTAAGTTCTAAGAATTTTCACTCTATTTTTAATGTGCGTGTGTATGTGTGTGTTTGTGATGTGGACTTTAATACTTGCTTAAAATTAAAGTTTAACAAGAATAATTTTATTAACAATTTTTAAAATTATTCCATATCACAGAAATGTAAGTTAATCGTCTGTTATTTAACACGGATGAAATTTTTGGAAAGATTCCTAAATCATGGTGCATCTAGTTAATATCTCACTTGTTCTGTTGGTTCGTCAGTGATGCTGTGGGAGACATAGTAATATTTATTTTCTTGGTTGCTATTAAAAATGGAAGTCTATTACTTTTTGAGAAAATTCTGCTGTCAATAGACCTATGTCTGTCCTTATGCCCTTTCAGCTTAAATGAAATCAAATTGATTCTATTTGAAATTTCTTAATAACTGCTTCTAGAAAGTAAAACGATGATCGTACATGTCCAGGGAACACATTGTCGTATTCGTTGGCTTAAAATCTTTAGTAACTTAATATTAACTAGCGGCTTCGCCCCTAGCCTCTAGGGGGCTTTGCCCCAAGAGGTTTGATCAACCTAATTTTTCGTATTTTAGATTTAAAAAGCGTAAGTAAAAAAAAAAATTTTTTTTTTTTTGGGGGGGGTATTTTTCATTTTTTGGGGGGGTTGGGGGTGTCCCACCCCCCAAGAAAATAGCTTAAAACCATCACAGGACCAGTAGGTATATTCCCTGAAGAGTAGAGCCCAATCGGTTCAGTGGTTACTGAGATCTTAAGCTTCAGACGGACAGACGGACAGACGGACAGACAGACGGACAGACATCGTTCTACTTTGTATTATAGATAAATGATTAGTTGGTATTAATTGGCAGTATACTAACTTTGCAAACAATAATTGTTATCTATACCTACATAAGGGATCATTTATTATGATTATTGTGGAATGTACATCAATTTATTGTCCATTGTCCTATTATTCCTGCTTCCCATTTTTAAAAACAAGGATGACAACATCCATAAAAGCGAAGCACTGAAACGGTAGGACAAACGGACATTAACACTTGTATAGTGTTAGAACTTAATTATCATAATATAAATTTATAAGAGTCAAAGCAAAATTGTAAGTAAATTTGTTGTAAAACTGCTTGATACAGGATAATTTTTATGGACATACTTACATTTTAAGGGCTTGATTATAGAGTTGCTTCGCTTATTACATTATACTTTGTTGTCCCAGGAATCAATATACCAAAAATCAGATCAATCCGATGATTTGATCACATAAAAATTTGTTGTTAAAAAAGTAAAAAAATCAACATGTTTAAAATGGACGTACGGACATTTTGGTAATGATTATAGAGTTGCTACGCTTTTAATCGTACCTAACTACTAAAGGAATCACCATGCAAAATTTGAAATCGATAGGATAATTCTAACATGCCCAAATTAACGGAAAAAGCTATCCGTTACGGACGTACGGACGTACGGACGGACCGACCCTAATTATAGAAAAGCTTCGCTTTTAATAATTATAGAAAAGCTTCGCTTTTAAAAATGAAAAAAATATTTATCTCACATAAATTATAGAGCAGCCTTACTTTCTGAGTCTTTAAATATTTTATAATCACAGACTGGGCACATGATCATTGTAAACAATATCTGTACAATACACATACACACACTCACACACACACATTCTGCTACTTTGTGTGTTCAATTACATTGTATCTATTAAGTTAAGAATCCCATAGGGATTCAGATAAGTATGGCTGATCTGCTTTTCATTTTAAATAATTTTACATATTTCTAAATATATTTTTAATCGATGAATGATATCTACAACAATTTAACGTCAGATCCAACAACCAAGTATAACTAATGGAAACCAATCCCTCACTTTTTGTCAAAAACACCCTTGGTATTAGGTTAATTAACACCCCACTAGATAACCAACTCTTTGATTACATGACCTTTGTCTGAAAGTCCTAGCTATGCATGGTAATAAGTTGCGCTTGTTTTTGGGCCAAGCAATTTACCCTACTATATTAATGTCGCGCATTTAAAATAGCAGAGATAAAATCAATCTTATTAGACGTTCACTCAAAGCCCAAAAATAATGGACTTAAAAGTGTATTAAACTGTATATAAGACATTTGCGAATATATTGATACCATTAATTTGCCTCTTAAATAAAAAAAGTATGTTTTTTTAATATTTTTCTCTTGCTACAAATCAAATTTCAAATTTGAGTCACCAAAAATCCTAAACTAATTTTTGCTCTAGAAGAATCAATTTTTGGAGTTAGAAAGTGCTTAATACCTCATTTTAATTGCCTGGCATTGCTTTATAATATATAGGAAATAACTTGGTTGTTTATAGAACAGCTGACTAAAAAATCGAGGTTTTGTGATAACCCCACTTTAGTTGTTGCTCCATAAATGATATTTTTTTTGCCAATTTTTTTGGCTGTAAATAAGCTTTATATATTCATATAACATCCACCTAAATTTGACTTTTGGTATTTTATTTATAACATCACCAGAGGGAATTGAATTTTGGAAAAAAATATCAATTTATATTTTACACTGCTATGCATTGTTCTTGTTCTTGTTTCTAAAAAATATTTATATTATTAAAAAGAGAATTATTTAACGCTTCTGTAGGTATGTTTATCATTTTTCTAGGCTAAAAATAACTATAATTACACCATTTTAAAGTTAGATATCATAACATATTAACACAATTATTGAATCAGTCTGTATTATTAAGCTGGCAACCCTCAAAACAGCTGCATTTCATTATCCAATTATATAAAGTAGTAAGCTTTCTTGTCTTCAGCTTAAGATTTTGACAATTACAGTACCTATTGAGTTCTCTGTTTTATGGAAGCTTCTTATAGGTCCCTGGATAGTTTTGGAATTTTGAAAAAAATATCAATTTATATTTTACACTGCTATGCATTGTTCTCGTTCTTGTTTCTAAAAAATATTTTATAATTAAAAAGAGAATTATTTAATGCTTCTATAGGTATGTTTATCATTTTTCTAGTCTAAATATAACTATAATTTCAGTATTTTTAAACATCATTATATTCAAGTTATTGTAATTTTAAATAAAATATCAATATCAAGAACTATTGAAACAATTTTTACCTTGCAAAACAAGGTGTTATAAAGTGTAGGATACCTCACAATACCTATCTGTCTGTCTATATTCTTGTTTCTAAAAAATATTTTATAATTAAAAAGAGAATTATTTGATGCTTCTATAGGTATGTTTATCATTTTTCTAGTCTAAATATAACTATAATTTCAGTATTTTTTAAACATCATTATATTCAAGTTATTGTAATTTTAAATAAAATATCAATATCAAGAACTATTGGAACAATTTTTACCTTGCAAAACAAGGTGTTATAAAGTGTAGGATCCCTCACAATACCTATCTGTCTGTCTATAATGCATTAAACATGTAATGCTAATAGAGAGGATGCTACAAGAGTGCTATTATAATGTGAACTTCTCATAATTGAATGGGCTTCCTGAAACCAGAGACCATGAAGTTGGCCTAGTCACTACAAGGGGGAGTGCAGGAATATCCAGGGGGAGGTGCTTGTAAAAGGGTATTTTTTAGGGATGGGGGTAATAATATATTATGGGGGGTATAAACCCAGCCTTTTAAATTTTTTTAATAGAAGTAGAAAATCCTGAAAACTTAAAAATCTAGGAATCAAACTAGCACCCCAACCAATAATCGGTTCCATGCCAAATGTAGGAGTGGAAAAACATTGGAGGGACAAATGCATGAGTCCCAAACGTCAGAGTGGAACAAACGCAGTAGTGGGACAAACATCGGAGTGGACAAACGCAGGATTTTTGGGACAAACATCGGAGTGGACAAACACAGGAGTCCCAAACTTTTTTTTCAATTTTGAATTTTTTTATACAAACACAGCCCCCCCCCCCCCTTTGTCCCGTTACTTTTCTTAGTTAGGTTAGGTTAGGTTATAGGCTAGGGGGCCAAGCGCTGCAGCCATAGCCATTATTTTGTAGACAGAGGTATAAAAAATTTCAAAATTGTAATATTATTAAAATAGCAGTCACTCCTAGGTTTTATTTAAGCAATGTCCACTCCAATGTTTTTTACTCCGATGTTTGTCCACCTCAATGTTTGTCCACTCTGACGTTTGTCCCATTCCTATGTTTGTCCACTCCGATGTTTGGGACTCCTGCATTTGTCCACTCCAACATTTGGGACTCCTACGTTTGAGGTAGAACCCCAATAAGTAAATCTTAATAAAACTTGATAAAATTATGCAGAATATCAAAGTATTCAATCCCTGAAAATTTCAACCATCTATCTTGAATAGGAGTAGAAAACTTGAAATGTAGGAATTGATATAGCCCACCCCAGTTTTTTGACAAATCCTAATGAAACTTGATGAAAATATGGAGTATTGATAGAGAGAGAGAATATTCAATCCATGAAAATTTCAGCCTTCTATCATTTATAGAAGCCGAGAAAATTACGTTTTCCTCTTTTTGTCTGAGACAGACAGACATACCGATGGACAGACGTACAGATGAATGGACAGACAACGGACGGACAAATATTTTAAATTAAAGAGTAGCTTGGCTACTAAAAAACTAAATAGGATAATTGTTGTACACAAATTGATTTCAGTATGTTTTAAATGAGCTTACATAATCAAGGATGTCCAAGCTTTTTGATTTGGGGGAAGGGGGGGGAAATTGAAATATCTAAATTTGGGCATCCCCATGTTCATTTTGTGGGGGTAATCTTTATATCATAGAGGCAATGACGTCAAAGCTGATTATATTTATTTTGGGGAGGGGGGGGGAGAAAGGAAGGTTAAAAATTAAAAATTTAAAAATTATGGGGTTGCCCCAAATTAATTAATTACCCTTAACCCCCTACCCCCCCCCCTCCCCCCACCCCACCTGGACATCCGTTTACATAAAGTAATGATTTTAAAGTTGCTAAGTACATTACTGCTACAAAAATCATCTTCCAACATTTAAGATTAATTCTAACACGCCTGAATTAACAAAAAGAGCTAACCATGGCGTGGATATACACATCCTAATTATAAAATAGGTTTTGCTTTTTAAAAATGTAAATCAATAATTCAGGAATCGTTTTACTTTGTTTGTTTACTAGCAGCTGCGCTCCAAGCATCTAGGAGCTCTGTAATTAAAGGAGTAAGGAAATTAGTAAAAAAAACCTTATACTTTATCGAAATCTTAAGCTACAGACAAAAAAGCTTATTACTTTATATAATAGGATAATGAAATGCAGCTGTTTTAAGGTTGCCAGCTTAATAATACAGACCGATTCAATAATTGCGTTAATATGTTATGATGTCTAACTTTAAAATGGTGTAATTATAGTTATATTTAGCCTAGAAAAATGATAAACATACCTATAGAAGCATTAAATAATTCTCTTTTTAATAATATAAATATTTTTTAGAAACAAGAACAAGAACAATGCATAGCAGTGTTGTTTCGGAACGCATTGCCTAGCCGTTCTCGAAATCTTATCTCGAAGCCCTCCGAATGACCAACATAGTGAAGTTTACGAATGTGTATTTATTACCATGAAAACAGTAAGTCTAAAACAAAAATATAAGAATTAATTACATAAAATTAATGGTTATTATTTTTGTAACATCGAGGTTGCGTGATTTCAATTTAATAAAAAATATGAATTTTCTAAAAAACTTTAAATTGGCACAAAACATATTAAATCGCATCAGAAATTGATAATTTTGGAATAAAATAATCAATAATATAAAAGTAAATATTCGTATATCAAAACTTAGCAGTTAAATGGTCTATTTATTGAAAAATTAATGATTTAAATTTCTTCATAAAATTGTACCATTCTACGCTTATTTTCAAGAATTAAAAGATAAATTCTTACCACATATGATGTCAAACTAAGCAGGAAGGCTTATTTGAGATCTTCCATGGATTAGAGCGCATGTATTTTCAAGCAATACATTATTTTCATTCACGTAGCTCCTCACATGGGAATCATCAAAGGAAAAGTGCGCGTCTTTTTTGTTTGTTTACAAGCCACGCGCGGAGATAGTTAGGAATGCCGCGTAACACACTCATTCTCTGGGGAATTCTGGTGTAAGGAAAAAGGGGATTAATGGGTTCGAACTTGCCAGGGAATACAAGAATTACATACCGACACAAGTGTAAAATATAAATTGATATTTTTTTTCCAAAATTCAATTCCCTCTGGTAATGTTATAAATAAAATACCAAAAGTCAAATTTAGGTGGATGTTATATGAATATATAAAGCTTCTTTACAGCTAAAAAAATTGGGGGAAAAAATATCATTTATAGAGCAACAACAAAAGTGGGTTTATCACAAAACCTTGATTTTTTAGTCAGCTGTTCTATAAACAACCAAGTCATTACCTGTATATTTTAAAGCAATGCCAGGCGATTAAAATGAGGTATTAAGCACTTTCTAACTCCAAAAATTGATTCTTCTAGAGCAAAAATTAGTTTAGGATTTTTGGTGACTCAAATTTGAAATTTGATTTGTAGCAAGAGAAAAATATTAAAAAAACATACTTTTTTCTATCTAAGAGGCAAATTAATGGTATCAATATATTCGCAAATGTATTATATACAGTTTAATACACTTTTAAGTCCATTATTTTTGGGCTTTGAGTGAACGTCTAGTAAGATTGATTTTATCTCAGCAGAAGTAGGAACCATTTTAAACAACTTTAGTTATACCGTGGTGTTGAGCCGAGATTCGAACCCATTACGACGAGCGGAGGCGCTACGGGTTAAATATAGGTCATTGGTATAGAGACCTAACAGACACATTGATTCACAAGCAGACAACATACCTAGTACTTTAGTATTTAGTTTTCATTTTAAAGGAACGTGCATGAAATACCATGCTTTAACTGCTGAAAGACTGCCACAAGTAGACCAAATACCCCAAATTTGAAGCCTTCAGCTTCTATAACAAAAAAGTTCTAGGCATTTTAAAATGACATTTTATGTACAATGGAAATTTTGAAAGAATTGCAATGCTCATGTTGAAAACTTTAAAATTAAACTACGTGGCCTAGAAACAAAATTATAAGCTTATTTTTGTCATAAATTTAGGTTTCCAGTAACTAATTATATTTTTACAATAAAAATACCCATTTTTATAGTCAAAATCATTAAAAAAAATTAAGTTTTACTTGCGTTGTACCGAATGTACTGTATCCAATCAGAAGGCTGAATCAGCTTAACAACCAATCACAGCTAAGCTTGTATTAGTTTACCCCTTTGTTTCCGCTATGATTTTCGTTTAAAAATGCAATTTAAATCGAATGTTTTTCATAGATTTTGACTATGAAATGTGGTGTTTTTATTGTAAAAATGTAATCAGTTACAGGCAATCTAAGTTTTTGACAAAGATAAGGTTATAATTTTATGTCTAGGCAACGTAATTTAATATTGTTTTTTCTTTTATGAGCATTGGAAATCTTTCAAAAATTCCATTGTACATAAAATGCTATTTTAAAATGCCTAGAACTTTTTTGTTATTGAAGCTGAAGGCTTGTAATTTGGGGTATTGGGTCTTCTTGTGGCAGTCTTTCAGCAGTTAAAGCGTGTTATTTCTTGCAGGCGTCCTTTAACATCTACAATCGTTTTATCTTTTTTTCTCTCCCTATTCAAGTATCTTTCTATTAGCGGCTACGCCCCTAGAGGCCTCTAAGGGCACTTGAGGAGGAGAGAGTCGAATTTAATAATTTACGTTTGATGTTTGTTTTTCGTTGAACTCTCTTTCTAAAATTGAGAAATTTAAAAAAAAATTAATTTCTCTAGGGAGGGTGGTGGTACCCTCCCCCAAAATAGTTATAAACCTTCCCGGGACATATGAGAATCTACCCTGTTAAGGAGAACCCGATCGGTTCAGCGGTTAGCGAGATCCTTCGGTACAGACACACAGATACTCACACAGACACACAGACATCCTGTTACTTTAGTATAAGGATTTATTAAACTACCTATCTAATTAACACATTTTTAGTAGCGAAGCTACTCTATAATTCACAATGTTTTGACAACATTCCCATCATTAAGGAGCACAATTAACTATAAAACATCAATGGCGGTCGGACTGCTTTTTTTAGCAGGTTTTAGGCTATTTTCTATATTTTCCAAATTTTCCCCATATCTTTGGTGTTTATGGTTAGATTTTCAAAATGTTTTCAGTTAAAGATATCAAAATTAAATTTCCCGTTATTTGAAGAAAACAACAATGACGGTCAGACTGCCGTTTTGCAGGTTTTTGGCTATTTTTATATTTTTCACATTTTTCCCCATATATAAAAATATTAAAATTAAATTTCCTGTCGTTTGAAGAAAACAACAATGACAGTAAGACTGCTTTTTTGCAGGTTTTGGCTATTTTTATATTTTTCACATTTTTACCCATATCTTTGGTGTTTATGGTCCAATTTTCAAAAATTTTCAGTTAAAGATATTAAAATTAAATTTCTGGCGTTTTAAGAAAAGAAACAATGGCGGCCAAACTGCCTTTTAGCAGGTTTTTGGCTATTTTTATATGATTGACATATTTCCCCATATCTTTGGTATTTTAGGTCCAATTTTAAAACTTTTTTGCATTAACAGTTTCAAAAAATTGTTTTCCATTGTTATGTGCATCTAGTATGCAACTTACTTTAACCGTCTTCATCATACAAAATAAAACAAGGTTTCGTGTTTATTTTCTCCAATAAATCTATTCTTGATTTTAATAAATACACTTTAAATCTACTTGTACGTATTCCCATCTACAATTTTTTGTGCTTCGCTACCTATGGATTTTGTCATCCTTGTTTATTTATCAAAGGGAGGTTTTCGACAAGTGGCTGATTGAGCACTGATATAAGAACGGTTTTTATTTCCTATGCATAATCCATGCGGAAGGCCTAAACCCTGTAGGGCTAATATAACCTAACCTTAACTAATAAACAATCGAAAATCTAACCCTTCCTTAATTTCAAGTAATATTGAATTAAGGAGGGGGGTTATCAGTGCTCTAGAGGGTACTTTGTGTGGTATCACCTATCTATTTATCTAATTTAGGTTGGTAAGAGTGAGACTACTTCTGTCACGGGACTAGATCTTTTTCCATGCATTTTTTACCATCCGGTGAGCACTTTTTAAAGGCAAAGCTTTTCTATAGTTAGGGTCGGTCCGACCGTCCGACCGATGGAACGGATTGCTTTTTACGTTAATTTAGGCATGTTAGAATTATCTTATCGATTTCAAACTTTGCATGGTGATTCCTGTAGTAGTTAGGTACGATTTAGAAAGCATAGCAAATCTATGATCGTAGCCAGAATGTCCTTACGTCCATTTTAAACATGATCTGATTTTTTAAATACTGATTCCTAGGACAACAAAGTACAATGTTATAAGCGAAGCATCTCTATGATAAAGTACTAAACACGTAAGTATGTCCTTGAACAATATCCTACATTTAAGCAGTTTTCAACAAATTTACTTATAATTTTGCTTCGACTGTTATTCATTTATATTCTGGTTATTCAGTTCTGACACTATACAAGTGTTTATGTTCGTTTGTCCTACTGTTTCAGAGCTTCGCTATTATGGATGTTGCCATCCTTGTTTATTAAAAAAGCAGGATGGGTGTCTATGATGGGTGTCTATGAGTGCTGATTATCTTTACAGTCCAGTCCCTAGGCATACTTTTTACTTCTGCGACCAATTAAAAAAAATATTTTAATGCTTTCTTGTTATTTGTATGGTTCCCATGACCTCTAAAACAGTGATCGCAAAAGTTTGTCAATGTGCCATTTTGTGTATTTGTGTGGTTTAGCTTTGTTTCTAGAGATTTTCAATTATTTCCTATCATATAAATACTAGTTCAGTGGCATGCAGTTGGGTTTGCCAGGAGGATTAAAAAATTTGACACTCTTAAACTAATATCGAGGTGGATGTTGTATGTATGTATACCCTTGTGAATGTAGAGTAATGGACACCTAGTAGCTACCTTTCTTTCTTTCCACCACTCGGTTCTGTTTGTCTTTTTTATTTGTTTATTTCAAATTTGGGATATCTTAGCTGTTTTTTATTAACATTTTGATTCTCACACTCTTAAATACATATATTCACAAAGTAGGTAGCTTTTTAAAATTGGTTACGTTATATTTTATCTGAAATAATTATATATTCTTTTTTTTATGGCCTATTTAAAAAACATTTTTACCTAGTAATTTTTCATCTTCTCAGAAGACGCGACGCCAATCGGTCTTCAGTGTACAAGTTTTATTCACTATTCCTATTAAACAAGAACAATTAATATGTCATCTATAAACATATTATATCCCTTAAGATCTCGGTAACCACTGAACCGATCGGATTCTACTCTTCAGGGTATATGCCAATTGGTCCTGTGGTGGTTTTAGGCTATTTTCTTGGGGGGTGGGACACCCCCAACCCCCCCAAAAACAAAAAAATCCCCCCCCCCGTTTTTTTTTTTTTTTTTTTTTTAGATTTCCTTGGTCCTTTTAAGAATTTCGCCAAATTTTTTTTTTGATCACCTCTTGGGGCACAGCCCCTAGAGGCTAGGGGCGAAGCCGCTAGTATATACATATAGTAGCGGAGCTTTTTGGGAAAACAAGAATATGACACTCGCTATTAACATCTTGACTAATCATCAGAGTAATCACATTTAATCAAAAAAAACTGGGCAATTCTATCGTGTCAAAATTTGGTATAAAAATGGCCCAAATTAAATATATTTATAATTGGAAAGCTGAACTTCCAATAGGTATGGAGTTGTGTTAATGTTACGCCTTTCGTAAAAATGAATGTTTGGTCAGGCGAGACTTCTAGAGTAGCTTTGTTCCCATTGAAAAAAACGACCTAAAAATCTGTTGTATAAACTGTTGTTTACCAGGGAAGGAGGAGACATTTGCTAGTAAAGAATACTGGTACCCAACGTTTTTTAAACACTCGTTGACTTATTAACTTTGGGTACTTTTGTAAAATCTTTTTTAGTTGGATTTAACCAGCATTGTCTGAACTTATCTTACTATCAAGAATTTTAATTTACATAAGGGGTAATTTTGCTTATCATCATTGGCGGATGTGCATAAATTTATTTTCAATTGTGGTATCCCTTGATATCCCTGAATGTTTACTGACTAGTGTACTATTCACATGTTAAGTAAATATTTGTAGGATACTTTTATCTTAGAGCAGCGCACATCCTCTTTAATTGAGCTGTTTTTCTGGATCTTTCCCGTTGTTTTATGTGCTGGTTTATTGATCGCCCTTTAAGATCATACCAACTAAACCGATCAGGGGTGTATATTTTGCACAAGATTTATTTTTTCCCCTGTTTAAAATTTTTATTTTTGTTTGGGGGGGGGGGGAGGGAAGGCTCTTAATAAGATTGAATGGATTAATAGTGTTCAATGTTTTCTTCTAATTTTAATCTGCATAATGGGTGATTTTGTTAATTATAATTGAGTTAGGGTTGGAGGAACATCAATTTATCTTTAATGTCAATGTCTTATCCATTAATATTCCTGCTATATATGGATATAGTCCTACTTGTTTTTTTACACATTAATTCCTAGAATACATCAGGGGTTTAGAGAAAGATAAATCCTTATAATAAAGTAACAGGATTTTTGTGTGTTTGTCTGTATGTTTGTACCTAAGAATCTCGCTAACCGCTGAACCGATCGGGTTCTCCTTAACAGGGTAGATTCTCATAGGTCTAAGGAAGGTTTATAACTATTTTGGGGGAGGGTACCCTCCCAAGAGAAATCACAATACAATAAAAAAAATTGAAATATTCCCGCCACATAGTGTCGCTAGCGTAGTGGCGCTGCGTAGTGACATAAATTTAACAGCTGATCGCAACATAGACAAATTATGACTCAAATTAGATATTTAAAAAAAAACATTTAAATGCCACTAGGGGCCTCTAGGGGCGTATCCTCTAGTCTTAGATACAAAAGTAACAGAATCTCTGTGTTGTCCGTCTGTACTGAATGATCTCGCTAAACGCTGAACTGATATGGTTCTCTTTTTCAATGTAGCTGCTCACAGATCTTGGGAAGGTATATAACTATTTCAGTGGAGGGTATCACCACCCCAGGAGAAATAATCCCCAGAACCCCCGCAACAACAAAAACTGTTTAAATTTTTCTTTTAAAACTAAAAATTAAAAATGAGAATAGGTAAACTTTCCTTAAAATGGGTTGGGGGTCGAATTAAACCCCACACCATATCAAGTGCCCCTAGAGGCCTATAGGGGGCGTAGCCGCTAGTTATATGTATAAAAAATAATGTTAAAGGGTTGCTAAACTTTCAAATGTGTACCATATTATTGCTAGCGTGTACCTGCAATGTTGGAAAGTGATTGGATGATTCTAACTTAAATTTATGATCAGAGTAGAAATATTAATTCTCCTACGATTTTAAGGGATCATTTAGAGAACCCAAGAGTGTCATCTGCTTGTAATGGGAAGTGATATTCTAACGCCCACTATAGAATATTTAGTCATTCAACACCCAACAGATAACCAACCCTTTGATTGCACAACTTCTGTCTGGCAGACCAGTGTTTCGGAGCCGGGAGCCGCTATATTTTGCTGGAGCCGCAGCCGTAATTTCGTTGAAAACGGCTCCGGCTCTGGACTAGATAAATAAAGAGATTTTTTTTATAAATTTTAATTTGGTAACTCTGTTTTGTCATGTGCAAATGCCCTTTTTAAGTTTTTCAAGTCCATTTTTATCAAACATTGAACTTTTAAAACCTTCAAAAGTCAAAAATAAAAAATATTTTTTTATGGGGAAAAAATATGTCGAGTTTTCTTGATTTTAGGTCGGAGCCGGAGCCGCATCAAAATTAAACGGCTCCGAAACACTGTAGCAGACCTAACTGAGCATATGGTAATTAGTTTTGCCTGTTTTCGGGTCAAGGTATTCTCTCTGCTCTTACTATTATAGTCACGTGCCAGACATAGCAGCATTTTTACGTCTCTAGTGTATGACGGTGTGTATTCCAGACTCTAACCCTGTATCTCCCCGACGGCATGTCTGTACGCTGTCATTTATGCTAAGCCTGCGGATCTTTGTAGAAATGGATTCGTACCATTGAGTCAATGTTTTTTTCTTCACATTTATATATCCATCTGAATGCAGATATTTTTAGTCAGATATATTTATACTATAGATTGTTAATGTAAATATTATTGAAATTATAAAATTTGAGGGCTTGGCGCTTATAACTTGATTTCATGGTTATGTAATATTTTATTATCGTTATCCTATTCTTATCTCCTAAGTTTTTACCCATGAAAAATTCATCTGATAATTTCTTAAGGTTTTAGACACCGATTATAATACAAAATAAGACCTTCTGTAGATAAAACAATTGGATCTACTGCAGTTCACGGTAAAATATTGCTGGTAAGCAATATTTCCACAAATCTATGAATTTAAAAGGCTGCTAGCTGCCAAACGGCTTAACGTACAGATCATGCCCGCACACTGTTTTAAGCGGCATGAGTAGGCCTACAAATAATCTGGAATAGCCATAAATAAATAATGCATAATTATTTTGCAGTGCAGAGAAATGCGCGAAAAATACCTATTTTAGGCGTTTTATCTTCAGTGAAGCTTTCCCTGTGCATAATTGTTCTTGGCTATTCCAGATTATTTGTAGGCATTCTTATGCCACTTAAAATGATGTGCGGGTATGATCTGTACGTTCAGTCGGTTGGCAGCTAGCAGCCTTTAAAATTCATAGATTTTTTTAAAAATGTTGCTTACCAGCAATACTTTACCGTGAACTGCAGTAGATCCAAATAATTTGTTAAGAAGTTTGGACGCTACATGAATGGCAACATCTATTAAGTAACAATGAATGAACAAACGAACAGAGTGGTTATAAATCAGATGTTCATGGCCATTAAATTATCAAAATTAAAGAAAATCACAAAACCTTTTCATATAAATATTTTGGGGTATAGTCCTTTCCACGACATCCCTCCATAAGGAGCAATTCTTTGTATTTTTAAAATGGCTTTTTATAGGTTATTTTAGGTTAGGTTAGGTTATATTGTGTTAGGTGATTGCCCCACAGGGTTAGGTGATTGGCCCCGCAGGGTTAGAGCCCCCCGCAGGGGCTAGAAATAGGAAAAAAGCTACTGTGAAAAATACGAAGAATCGCTCCTTATGGAGGGATGTCGTGGAAAGGACTATACCCATATTTTGTAGTCGGACCGACAACCAACGGTTCAAGTAAGTCATATAATAGATGAACAGTATCATGAGGAAGAAAATATATCTTGAAGTGGAGCTAAGATATTCTTATTTCCCCATAACATTTTGGTCTGACAGACGGACATATCAAAATAAAGAGTAGCTTTACTACTAAAAATATCGTGTAACCTATTTGTTACACATGCAAAATTTAATGTTTAATTATTCTTAGTAATAGTAAATAAGAAATAAATGTGTAGGTGTTTTTAAAAGCGAAGCTTTTCTTCAATTAGGGTCGGTATTAAAAGCGAAGCTTTTCTATAATTAGGGTCGGTACGTCCGTAACGGATAGCTTTTTTCGTTAATTTAGGCATGTTAGAATTGTCCTATCGATTTTAAATTTTGCATGGTGATTCCATTATTAGTTAGGTACGATTTAGAAAGCGTAGCCAAAATGTCCGTACGTCCATTTAAATATGTTGATTTTTTTACTTTTTTAACAACAAAGGGAGAGGTCATTTTCTAGTAAATCCCGTAAAGGTGTGTGTTATAAGGCCTAAAAATAGTAGCAGAACGATAAGGTGCTCTAGATATATGTATTCCCTATTGAATAGAACAATAGGGAAATTTTTTTCTTTTTTTTGATAACCGTACCTGGATTATCTAAAAAAAATACGAAATTTCTATCAAACGCTTTGTTTGGCTCAAACTGACAAAAATTAAAAAAAAATATAATTATAATAATAATGTTTTCTATAGGTACAAGGTAAAGGTTAAGAACAATCTATACCATTAAACAAAGGAAGAAGTCATTCTTTACAGGTTGATTTATTATAATTATATTTTTTTTTATTTGTGTCAGTTTGAGCCAAACAAAGCGTTTGATAGAAATTTCAGATATTCCAGGCACGGTTATCAAAAAAAAAAAAAAAAAATTTCTTCCCTATTGTTCTATTCAATAGGAAATACAAATATATAGAGCACCTTATCGTTCTACTACTATTTTTAGGCCTTATAACACACACCTTTACGGGATTTACTAGAAAATGACCTCTCCCTTTTTATGTTATCTAATCCGATTTATCTGATTTTTGGTATATTGATTCCTGGGACAACAAAGTATAATGTAATCAGCGAATCAACTCTACAATCAAGTCCTAAAAATGTTAGTATGTCCATAAACATTATCCTGAATCAAGCAGTTTTTCAACAAATTTACTTACAATTTTACTTTGACTCTTATCTATAATACAAAGTAGCTTGATGTCTGTCCGTCTGACCGTCTGTCCGTCTGTCTGTCCGTCTGAAGCTTAAGATCTCAGTAACCGCTGAACCGATTGGGCTCTACTCTTCAGGGATTATACCTACTGGTCCTGTGATGGTTTTAAGCTAATTTCCTGGGGGGTGGGACACCCCCAACCCCCCCCAAAAACTAAAAAAACCACCCCCCCCCAAAATTTTTTTTTACATTTTTTTGTAAAATCTCAGTTACTGCTGAACAAATTGGGCTCTACTCTTCTGGGAATATACCTACTGGTCCTCTGGTGGTTTTAGGCTATTTTCTAGGAGGGTGGGACACCCCAACCCCCCTAAAAATAAAAAAATCCCTATTTCCAAATTTTTTATTTTTTTTTTCATTTTTGTAAATTACAAAAACCAGTAATTAGGTTGGTGGAACCCCCCCCCCAAAAAAAAAAAAAATTTCACCAAAGAATTTTTTTGGGCTTTTTGTAACTTTTAAAAATTGACATCTTTAAAAAGTTGTTGCAATTATAGGTATTAAATAAAATTTACAGAGGAGAGTTTTCAATTTTTGTGTATATGTGGTCCAATCAGTGGGACTATCAGAGCTTGCGCTGCATACAGGGTACTCGCTTATGCTCACCCCGTACGAGATATACGGTGAACAACCTGGGTTTAATTTTTACGAATTGAAATTTTTGTGCATACGGCACACAACCTGGGTTTAATTTTACCAAAGAGTAATTCGGCAAAGAATAACTTTTATGAAAATATAACTAAAAAATTATTCTGGAGGGTTGAGTTTCCATTACCTCATGGGGCGAAGCCCCTAGAGGCTAGGGGCGAAGCCACTAGTACATTTATATTATGATTATTCAGTTCTGACACTCTACAAGTGTTAATGTCCGTTTGTCCTACCGTTTCAAGGCTTCGCTTTTATGGATGTTGTCATCCTTGTTTTTCTTAAAATGCGCATTTGTTTTCTGGGGCAAGGCAGAATTATTTATAAAATCTTTTCAATAGTACAATAAAACATTTTTCTATTAAACTTGTATGAGATTTACTCTTTGGGTATAGTTGAAAGGCGGGGTATAGTCCCTCTCGTGACACGCCTCTTAAGGGACGTTTCGTCGAATTTTCACATTAGCTTTTGATTGAATATTTTAGGTTAGATTAGATTAAGTTGTGTTTGGTGATTGCCCCGTAGGGTTAGAGCCCTCCGCAGGGGCTAGAAATATGGGAAAAGCTACTGTGAAAATACGACAAAACGCCCTTTAAGAGGTGTTGCCAAAAAAGGGACTATACCCGAAAGGGGTTTTGTTTGGATAGGCTCTTCACTCTTCAAACTTTGATCTAGAAAAATAAAGTTTGTTATTAATAGCGAAGCTTTTCTACATTTAGACATGGTAAAATCATCTTATATTTCACAAACATTACATTTAAACTCCTGTAACGATATGGTACACTATAGGAAGCTAAGCAATTCTAAAATTATTACCAATCATTTTGAATCTATGACTATTTACAACATAAAATACAATAAGGAATAATGTTATATGCATGCATAGCGTCTCTAATATAACTTTAAACATTTCAATGAGTAATCCAGTTATCATATTCGTTGGTTTAAAAACTTTGGGTGCTTTTATTGGTTGGTCCTAAACTAGCAGTGTCTAAGCTTTTAAACCAATAATTTAAGTGTATAACAGGCGTAATTTTGTTTATTACAATTAGGGGTATTCATTATGGCCATTGTCTTATCCTTTACGATTGCTTTTTATAACAATCGTTTTAAAATAAAAAAGAAAGTTTTTCGTGGCCTCAATGTTACGAAACCCTAAATATTATTAAGTGAATGATAATAAGTTATAAAACATGTCATTAGCTTTATTTACAATAGTTCTATCACAACATCTAGACTTCTAATCTTATATTCAAGGGATAAGAAAATAAACGATAAAAATTTAAGGGTTATTAAGGTTGAAATAATTAAATAAAAGAAAAGATAAGATAAAATAGAATAAAAGAAATAAAGCTTTTCCCTATAAAATAAAGTGGTAAGGTTTTTTTGTCTGAAGCTTAATAGCCATTGAACTGATTGGGTTCTCTATTTTGGGTAAGCTTCGCGTATTTAATTTTCAGAATTAAGTCTTGGGATGGTTTTAGGCTTTTTTTCTTGCACCTGCGAATACAGAACCCTGTAGCTATGAGCCTCTATAACATTATAAACACTGGTTTGGTGTTAAAGAAAAGACGATTTATGTGTTATATTGTTGTTGTTTTGTATGAAATGTTGTAATTCATAAAAAATATAAATAAACACATGCCCTTGAATTTGAATAATAATTATAAAAATTGAAATAACAAAGCTAACAAATATCTCTACAAAATTTACATGATTTTTAAAATAATATCCTTTTTTCACTAATTAAAAAAATCAATGATTTCTCGTCATATGTATGGCCCTTAGGACCTTTAAAACAGCAGTTTCTGTTCGTTTGTGTGTGTCCATGCGTAAAACACATTTTTTCCAGGCTACAATTTGAAATTACCCAGGTTACCAGGGGCGTCCAAGCTTTTTATTTTGGGGGGGGTAAAAATTTTTTATGGGGGGGGGTAATTTGTGTTTGGGGGGGTAAAATGGCGCGCGAAGCGCGCCGCAAATTTTTTTTATCCCCCCAAAAATTTTTACCCCGGGGGTAAAATTTGCTAATTACCCCCCCTGAAATCTGTTGGCAGGGGTAAATTTAGTTTACCCCCGGGGTAAAATTTTTTTTATTAGAGATTTTTTATTTTGAGGGGGGTATTTACCCCCCCAAAATTGTTTGGGGGGGGTGAATACCCCCTCCTAAATGGTTAGGGGTGCCTACGGCACCCCCAGGGTAGGGGTAAATTTTGAATGGGGGGGGGGGGGGTAAAATGAAAAAAATTTTGGGGGTAATCGCCCCATTACCCCCCCCCCCTCCTTGGACGCCTATGCAGGTTAACTTTAGAGACACACTTCTTTCAGTTTGGCTTTGGATTTTTTATTTATCAGCTAGGTATAAAATATAGAAAATGACTTCCATTCATCTTATGTAGTTATAGAATGTATATTTTCCAAAAAAGTAAGATGTTTGTTTGTCTATACCTTTACAGGATATGAAATTTTGCATGCCATTTTCCATCAGATTTTCAATTTTTGGCCAGAAAATAGCAAATAATTTCCAGTTATCCTTTGCGGTAATGGATGTCTGTCTGCCAAAGAAGTAAGTTGTATGTGTGTCTGTCTGTTCATATTAAATTTCATGAATTAATTTAAAACATTTTTTATATTTTAGGCCGACCCAAGCCACCATTGGCCAAATATTGTAATGATTATTTCAAATAAAGAAGATGAGTTGGATCAAGACAGGTATCTATTTATCAATGGATAATACAGGGTGGGGCAAATAAGACCGGACAAACTTTAAACGGCCATAGCGCCAAAACTACTTGACCGATCAAAACGTTTAAACCCACTATAAAAAGCTTAGGTAATGACCTTTTAGCACAAAAAAATCTTTAGACGAAGATGGGCTCGTACTCCGAGCTGGCCGCGCTTATGTTCAACAAGGCAGATTCGAAATGCGCCGGTGGAATAATCTGGATTCTCGACTAGGGCCCACTAAATCGGATCTCAGCCCATTTGTAGATGAGGTAGAATTATGCAACTTGCTGGGGATACTGTTAAATACATACGTAAGACACTAGAAAAGACTAGAGCTTTCTATCTAAAGTGGCTTGGCTGTAGTACTCCGGCAAAGTGAAACGTTGCAGATTTAAAGATGTCAAAAATTGTGTGAAATCGTGAAAATTTCTCGGTTTTCGACGTTAGAGACCCATATGGAACTTAAAAACTCATTTTAGACTATGAATTCTGCTGACAACCCTAGCTGAATCTTCATGCCATTTCCAAAAAGGTATATAACGTCGTTCCAGCTCAACTGTGGTCCAAATAAGAGCCTCCGTGTCAAAGGGTAGCGTTAAAGTTGGGTGAATTTGGATCCTGCGGTTACTCACGTTCCTAAGGAAATGGGGCCTCCCAGCAGCCCGATCTTAATTCAATGGACTTTTAGGCCTAGGGCTACTTTGAAGCATGCACCAATAGACGTGCCTATACAACAATGACCTCCCTCATTACCACCATCAAGGAGAAATTCGCCAGCTTGGACAGGGACATGGTGACCAGGGCCTGTAGGCGGTTCAGGGGGCGGGTGAAGGGGGTGATTGAGGCTGGCGGCGATTTTATTGAATAATCTAATAGTCATATACCTATTTTGCTTGCCAGTTTTTAAAATTCAATAAAATCTTTAAAATTGACGATTTTATGTTAATTTGTTTAGAAGTTAGAATTTGTCCGGTCTTATTTGCCCCACCCTGTATATATTGTAATTTGGATATAACACCACATTTTAAAGATCTAATAAAGTGAAACTCGCAGCGGGATAGAATAACAAAACCCCTCATCCACCCAAGGACGTCCATTTTACCTCCCAACCTTCAAAAAATCCCTACCCCCAAATAAAAAAGATTGGACGCCCCTGCATCCACCCCCTTTACCCGATTCCATAGCAACCTAAAGTGACGACAGTTTTAACCCACGTAATTACATATCCATTTATTTATTGATCTGTCTATATACTTATCAACCTATTTATTTTACTGCTTCATCTATTAATCTATCTATTGAACTACCTATTTTAATCTATATTGAATCACCTATTTAATCTATCTATCTATTTATGAATCTGTCTATCTAGGAATATATGTTTCTATGATGGCGGAATGTCTGGAGGAGGATTCACATATTTCATTCATCTGGTTGAACCTAGATTTTATATTGGTAAGAAATTGTGGCGTTATCCTCTTAGAAATTTTTTTTTCAATTTTGAAAATTTGAGTACCCCCCGACAACGACGAACAACTATTTTAGGTTAGGTTAGGTTTTAGGCTAGGGAGCCGAGCGCTGCGGCTAGGCAGGCAAGGGGGGCCGAGCGCTGCGGCTAGGCAGGCAAGGGGGCCGAGCGCTGCGGCTAGGCAGGCTAGGGAGCCGAGCGCTGCGGCCAGAGTTCATAGTTCGTTGTCGGGGGGGGGGGGGGGGAAGGGTTCTACTCAAATTTTCAAAATTGAAAAAAAAAAATTCTAAGAGGATAATACCGAAATTGTTTAGTGACTTCAGCGTATCTGCTTCAGTAGAACCCATTACTGAGATATGAAAATTCTATTCTTAAGGTGCCAATATAATATAGTTTTTGTATCATATTATAGACAGTTTTTCAGCGGATGTAAAATTAAAATTATAGGATTAATTCTAAGTTTTTTTTCTTGTAAATTGTTTCTATTTATATCCATATATGATACATCATCGTTCAGTATTAAAGCCAAACTAGAAATTTTAATTGATGATCTTTTATTTTTTCAGTAATATTCTTTGAGGGTCGAAGAACAGAGAAAGATTCTGCAATTCAACAATTTATTCAGGTTTTGTATTTTTAGCAATATTTACTATTGATACATATCAGTATTATCATTATATAATCCTTATAATAAAGTAACAGAATCTTAGTCTGTCTGTCCGAAGGATTTCGCTATCCGCTGAATCGATATAGTTCTCCTTTACAATGTATCGTCTCAGAGGTCCTGGGTAGATTTATAACTATTTTTGGGGAGGTTACCACAACCCTCCCAAGAGAAATCGCCAAATAACAAAAAATATAACTAGCGCCATCTACCGTTTTGACCATTTTGGTAAACAGCTAAATGATTTTAACATACATTTAAAAGGAAACATTTCACGTTCCTCTAGAGGCCTCTAGGATCGTAGCCGCTAAAAGCTTAACTATATCTGTCGTCAATTTAGCGAACCCAGTATTTATTTTTATCTTATCATATGTATTTGTAAAACATACGAATTAAAGAATTTTTTGAAGTTCTTATAAGAATTGAGTAAAGTTTCCAATATGAACAACTTTTAAAAAAATATGGGGAAAAATTGTATTCTAAATCCTATTGTCATTTAAATAGTCAAAGAATTAAATATAAAATATAAAGTAGTGAGGTTCTTGTCTGAAGCTAAAAATCTCGGAAATTGCAGAATTTTTGTACTTTTTAGGGTAGCTTCAAAATTGTCTTTCGGTTGGTTATGTCTATTTTTCCCTTCCCGGCCCTTCAATTTCGGTTAGGTGGTGATGAACTTGTAGGTATTTAAATAGTTATTTTATATAGTTTAACAAATTAATGATGATTTGTTTTATTTATGCAATGATTAAAAATATTTTTAGGAGACATGTCAAACGCTACGATTGTCCAAAATCTTCCAGAGTTTGAAATCAAGTTGAAATACTATACATACATCGATCTGGTTACTTCTGGTTTACTATATATTTTAGCTTCTTACTTTTTTAGTTATCAAGCTACTCTATAATTCACTTTGTATATCTGTCCTTTAGTCTGTAAGATGGTTGAAATGTGATTTCTCGGCTGCTATTCAAGAGAGACAGCTGGTTTTTTGTAAAGATTACCTTTACCAAATAATATACGTACAGTAAATGGATTTCTTCGGTAATATTAGTTTACTTTGCCAGTCCTTAAAAAATCGTTTATGCATTAAAAGTATTCCTTAGATAAAAGTAACAGGATGTCTCAATTTACGTTCCGAAAAATACAGTGAATCTTCCCAGGATAGGTTTATTACTGTTTGGGATGGAAGGTTCCACTCCCCCCCCCCCCTCCCCTAGATAAGTTTAATATAATTTGGGCTCTATTTTGTAATTATGTCTTTTTTGCATTAGTTCCAAATGAGCTTCTTATGAATGCGGTCATCCTTGTTTACAATGTGATTAGGTATATTACTGATTAAGATGTTTCTAGAGAGGGGTGATTAGTATAGAGATCTTGTAAACCAATGACACTTAAATCTCATAGAAAGTAAAAATTTCATCAAGTAGCATATTATGGGGGAGGGAAAAGCCATTGGAATGTAAATTATACCGGTACCCAAAGTTTAATAAACACAGTCTCTCATACATAATAAAATCTTTGGATACTTTGATTAAATCTTGGATTGTTGATCCAAATTTGTTTAATAATTGAGAATTTATCGTCCATTGTCTTATCCCTTCTAGAATTTTTCATTGTTAAGTTTTTCTTATGCTAGAATTCTAAATTAATTACCTCTCTAGTTTAAATTTTTAAAATAAAAAGATTATAATTTGCATTTAAATTCCAATAATTTTGTACATTTCTATAAATAACTTGTTACATATTATTATAAATCAACAAAAAAGATTAAAAGTTTTATCTCTTTTATTATTGAAGCTAAGCTACGTTATAACGTTTTAGTTTGTTTGTTCATATAATGCCGTACTTTCCAACAAATGTGTGTGTGTTTAAATGATTTATTCATCTTTTGGAATAAAACATACATGATAAAAATACAAACAATTTTAATTGAAAGGAACACATCATACATGTAAATAAAAAACATTATCATTTCAGAGAATAATATAAATAATAAGCTAACTACATATGATAGAGTTAAAATTCGTTATAAATGAGTTATTGTCATAAGACATTTTGATCCTCCTTGGATCAAAGGTGAGATAGGGCACTATGGGCCGCAATGTTGCCATAAATAGGGCAGTCTCAGTATTTCTTTGGTTAAATACTGGAAAATAATGATATGCCTATGTTATTCCCCATACTAACATAGTTTATGCATATATAATAAAAATTATAATAATGATAATCAGCATGATAATAGGTAATATAGATTTGTAGTTGAATATATTGATGTTATTCTTCTTTCAGATATGTTCTTTAGATTGATGTGATGAAAATTCCATGGAAAGAATGATGAATAAAACCGTCAGCTTTGCTATTGAGGATATTTACGTATTAATAATCATACAATATATGAGTAATTTATTTTTTATATAATCGTATTATAGACAGCTTTACGCCTTCGGCCCCTCGGATCTAACAAAACTAATCGGTTTCGAAGCCATACTGGAAAATAACAATCGTTCCTTGCACTAGTATGATGTATGTGTATGTCTTTGCAAATTTTACGCACATTTTTAATCTGTTTTTAGCTCTCAAGTGTTTGGAAAGGACAAAAGCTAAAAGTAAATCTAGACTATATAATAACACGTCCAAACTCTATTGTTTATAGACAGAACATATTAATTTATTCAATTTCAGCATAATAAAAGAATCCTTAAATAAACTTAAATCCAATAAAGACTGAACAAGAATGACACATTGAATTGTAGCTTAACTAAAATGATAGAATACTCTGTTGTAACCTACTATATGTATATTCACTAAATTTTCTGCCATGCAGTTTTCACATAAACAAGGCTTAAAGCGATAAATAGGCAGGTTATTTCATATTGCATTTTAAACATAAAGTAAATTTTTAACAAAATTCTGATGCAAATTGTATGTAAGTTAGACTAAGTAAATGTTGAGGAGTCCTGCTACGATATTACGAAAAGGATAAAACACAAAGTAGCTTGAAATCTGTCCGTCCGTCCGCCTGTCCCTTAAGATCTCGGTAACCACTGAACCGATTTGATTTTACTCTTCAGGGAATATATCTACTGGTCCTGTAGTGGTTTCTAGCTATTTTCCTGGGGGGTGGTTAACCCCCAACCCCCCGAAAAAAAAATGTCCCCAATTTTTTTTAGGCAGGTAATTAAAACTTTTGTGGTTGCACCACCACAGGCAATTATTTTTTTTATTTTTAAATTACCTCTTGGGGGGGGGGGAGCCCCTAGAGGCTAGGAGCGAAGCCGCTAGTATATTATAATTAATTAGGAACACCTTTTTATGTAGAACATTTTTTTTTAAATTACGTCAAATGCAAGATGCTTGAAATTGACAAACTAAACCCGGGTCTATGATATTACGTAACACATCCGCTCACTGTTGGTTAGGTCATGGGTTTTAATCTCAGCCCTACACTAAGTTATAGCTGAAGACTATAAAAGCTAGTGGAATGCCTTGGCCCAAAACAGGCATGACTTATGACCATACACTGTAATGAATCATCGTGTAATTAAAGTGCTTGTTGTCGTTCGCAGGACGTTAAACCGCGTAATCTTGCACTTCTTTTAGCAAGATTTTGTTCCAAAAAACACTAATATAATATATATCTCATTATCTAGAGATTATCTTATGGACAACAAAATTTAACAACTGCTCCGAGTGAGTTGTAGAGAAGCTTTGCTTCCGTAAAGGCTTTTATTAGGTCAACTGAATTTTAGTTGCCGATTGTGTACATAGTTTCGTCGGTGTTTCCTCATCCTATCTCAATATTTACTACTAGCTAAAAAAAACTTCAAACTTCAAATTTGAATTTTTTTTTTGGAAGTTTAAAGATTTTTTAGCTAGTAGTAAATAGTGAGATAGGACGAGGAAACTGTGTACACAATTGCCAACTCAAATTAAGCCGACCTTTTATCAGTAACTTGGTGTGTATTCATTTCCGCGTATTATCACATCAGCAGGGTGTTGTTTCTTCATCTTCTATAATACAAAGTAGAACGATGTCTGTCTGTCCGTCCGTCTGTCTGTCTGTCCCTTAAGATCTCGGTAACTACTGAACCGATCGGATTCTACTCTTCAGGGTATATACCTATTGGTCCTGTGGTGGTTTTAAGCTATTTTCTTGGGGGGTGGGACACCCCCAACCCCCCCAAAAACAAAAAAATCCCCCCCCCCATTTTTTTTTTTTTTTTTTTTTTTTTATTTGCTGAAGATTTCCTAGGTCCTTTGTTAAAAAATATTTTTTATTCCAGCATTTATTTTGAATGAAAGAATAGCAACATTCTCTCACTAAAAACAATAAATATTAATTTTTTTTATCACCTCTTGGGGCAAAGCCCCTAGAGGCTAGGGGCGAAGCCGCTAGTAATATTTATAATACAGCAAAGAACAATTTTTGTTTGCCTCTTCAAATGAAGCTTAAGATCTCGCTGACAGCTTGCCCGACCAGGCTTTGCTCTGTAGGAAATATAGTAACTGGTTTTAGGCTATTTTCTATGGGGAGAGGTGTGCGGAAATTAAAGAACCCCCTTCAACTAATTACCTCGCCACCTTTCTCGTATGGGAAAACCCTGCTATAAAAACATTTCTCTTGTACATTTCTAAAAATAGATAGGGAAGGAGGGAACACTAGACTGTAAATTATTCTAGTACCCAAAGTTTTATAAACACTATCTTTCATTTCAGGCTTAAAATATTATGGTACTTGATTGGGTTATACAAATCTTTAGTGTTTAAACTTTTCCATTTAATAATTGTGTTTATCATAATGAGGAAGGTTCAATGTATATGAATTTATCGTCCATTGTCTTATCCCTTAAGGACCCTGAAAAATAAATAAGTACAAGGAATAGAAATAGGAGAGAAGAACTATAGTGTAAACCCCTTTTTCGTAAATCCGACAAAGGAACTCCTCCAGCTGACAAAAAACTTTAAAATATATAATTTCTAGAAAGCTAACTTTATATTAAGGAATTCAACAATTCATAGCTAACTTATTAAAGGATTTGTAATATGCTTTACACTATACTAGAAAATAAATTTTAACACGATATAATTTATGTGAGAAAAGCTTTATCTTAAGAAATGCGACTATTTACAGCTGACTCTTTATATGAACAAAATGAAAAAAAATATGCCCTTTCTTCTTACACATGTGTGTACACAGTACAACGCTAGGTCCTGTTGAAAACGTAACGAACGTACTGTTGTATTGCTATTTGTTGTTATTTTATTTTTATATAATTTATTTCGAGGTAAACATCAAACTAATTATAAATTTATGTATTTTAAATGTTTATAATAGATACGAATTACGAATTAAAGATTATAAATCATGTACATTTGAAGTCCAAGATATTATTTTTTTGTTTTAATAGAAACTCAAGAAAAAAATATAATTTTATTAACTTAAATTCATAAAGGGATTTTTATTATTTTACAACGATTGCAATAGATGAAGCATATTAATTATTAATGCACAGATAAAACATAGATGTGAAACAACAATGTGAAGGCAGTACTTCATGTGATGGACTTGATTCGAGTAAAAGTTGAAAGAACAGCTCTAGTTAACTCTAATGAAAAAAACCAGAAAACTTCAGTTTAATTCAACCAATGAGATTTCATGTATGCTCCGATGCGATTCATTTATTGGCTCAATCAGACATTACCTCTCTTTCTTAGTACCTTTATTGTACAAGGTATAATTTGTTATCAGTAGAAATTAATAAAACTATATTTCATCCCAGCTAAGTTGGAAGGTAGGGACGGTATGTAAAACTATGGCCCTATTCATGGAGGAAGGGAGGGGATAATGGATCAAATATTCAATATTTTAGGGTTTCAAACCTTGGGGACCAGCTTAACGTGTTCGTGAAGGATTTAGACTGAATTTGGGGACTAGCGCAACGTTTGCCGCGGATTTTGTTATGAATGAAACAATTAACACAAGTTCTATCAAATGGATCAAATATTCAATATTTTAGGGTTTCAAACCTTGGGGACCAGCTTAACGTGTTCGTGAAGGATTTAGACTGAATTTGGGGACTAGTGCAATGTTTGCTGCGGATTTTGTTATGAATGAAACAATTAACCCAAATTCTAGCAGACAAAAAATTTTATTATATAAAATTATTTAGGCTGGTTCTAACAGATATTTTGTGATATTTGTTTAATAAACAATCAAAAACCCTCTTGAATTTTGGTGGTAGAAAATAATATTTAGGGAGGGGATGAAAACTCTAAAATTTAATTAATTGCCCATTGTCCCCTCCCTGAGCCCTATGCCAGTCCTAAAGCAATAAATGAATTACCCTAGATGGTAATCAGACTTAAAGAATTATTCTAGCAGACCAAGGTTCAATCCCAAAAAAAAGTTGTGAATCTTTGGACAATATAATTTCCCAAAGAAAAACTTTATCCTTAGAAAGAAAAATATCCCTTTTCTCATTGTGATATATAAATATTCTAACCAATTATTTGGTTGGATTATTCCTACATTGATTTAATATTGGACTAATCATGGTATTGAATTTTATAAGATAACTATTTTGTTATGGGTGATTTCCAGGGAGTAAGGAAGGGGACAATGGGCAATTAATTCAATTTAAGAGTTTTCGCTGAAAAGCAATGAAAACCAGATTTATCCAAAAAATTGACCAAAATTGTAAGGGGATCAAGGTAATATAATTTAGAACAAAATTAGTTCTAAGAAAAAAATCATTCACTTGAAAATTAAATTACCAATACATCACAATGTAGTAAACATTCTGTAATTAATCACTAGAAAAATCATGTTTAGAACTTCGTCAACCCTTCTCATATATTTTTAACTGCAACCTAAATTCAAGGGGTTCTTAGACTGTGTATACATAAATATCACAGTAGAGTTTCTATATTTGAAATGACATTTTCTTGAGAAAAATATTTGTTAAAACCAGTCATCTTTTCTGTCTACTATATTCAAACTAACTCAGCTAGTTAGCGGGGCATTGATGCGCTAGTACACAAAGTCAGTCAGAACCTACTGAATTCGTGCACATTCCCTTTAAGCCAGTACTCAAAGTCGGAGACTCTCAAAAATTGTATATTCGATCCATTGTCCCCTCCCTTACTCCCTGGTGATTTCTCTCGGGAGAGTTGAAGCACTCTCTTCGATAATATTTAAAAAAAAATACTTTTCTTAACCTGTAAGAGGCTTTACTGTAATACAGACATCCTGTTACTTTATATAATTTCCTACAGTAAATAGAAATCATCTAAAAAGTAAATATTGAACTGTTTATTTATTCACATTGACATACGGACATACATAATATTTGAAGATTTTTTTTTTAACAAATATAAACTTCAAAGTTTATAAGCTTGAGTGAGTTTATATTCTTGTTAATATTTTAAGTTAGCACTTTTTTAGACAGACATTTTGTTTTACTTTTACCTAATTATCTTTTTAAAAGTGGGCTTCTAATAATTTATAAGATATCTGAAACAATTTTTTAAATGTTGACTGTCGACATGTTTAAAATGGACGTACGGACATTCTGGTATTGTTTATAGAGTTGCTACGCTTTCTAAATTGTACCTAACTACTATAGGAATCATCGTGCAAAGTTTAGAATCGATAGGACAATTCTAATCTGTTTAAATTAACGAAAAGAGCTAACTCTCTGTGACGGACGGACCGACCCTAATTATAAAAAAGCTTCGCTTTTAATCGCTTTTAAAAATTATTATTTTTTATTAATTTTATGATTATTATTGTATTATTGGAAAATTGTAATAAGATGCTATACATGATATTTCAGTATAGCTGAGAGCCTGTTTTAATCTGGTTTCAAAGCCAAACTTGAAGTTAATATAAGATAATTTTTAGTCGTAGTCTTGAGTTATGAGGTTTGTCTTTGACCAAATTTAAGTTTTGCTATTGCATTAATTCAAAATATTTGCTATTTTGCAAGGACTGACTGAACATTATTTCCCTAGAATCGGCAAAGTCTAATTCCTACGAATTCATTCAACAATTAACCCGGTGCAAATATATTACTGCAAAAAATCTTATTTTAGCCAGGTTTTTTTTATATAACTGTTGGGTCTATATTAAAAGACAAGTTTTAGACTATTTTATTGAATTGAAGATTTTAATCCCTTTTCTCTTTAAAAAATGTTTTTTTCAACAGCTATTTATTAAAAATTTTCCTTCGAATATTTTGGATTTGCAGAAACATTTATCGTTGCTTACTGATTATGTAGAGTAAAAGAGGATATCTGGAGAGAGAGGGGTGGGGGAGAGATAGCAACGAGAAAGAAAGAGGGAGAGATGAGAAAGAAAGAGCGACTACGGACGACGGACACATTTCCGAGAAAGAAGGTGTATCAACTTTTTTTTTTATGGCTAGCCGGTTCTTTTAGTAAGTAGTAGATGTAAAATTTTTCATAGAATTCAGATATGCAATCGGTTTTAAAAGTAAGGTGTCAAATTAAAGATCTTACTATTTTTGTTCATAATGGCCATTTTCTTTCTTTTTTTTTGTTGCATTTTAGTACCTTAAAATCGACTTAATTTTTTTTTTTTAAACTTAAATTACTTAAAAAATAAGAGGTCTACAAAAAAACTGATTGCATATCTGAATTCTATGAAAAATTTTACATCTACTACTTACTAAAAGGACCGGCTAGCTATAAAAAAAAAAGTTGATACAACTTCTTTTCTTAGTACACGAACACACACACACACTATATAGAAACAGTGTTGCCTGGCTGTAACAATGCACATAAATGGATATAGAATACGTGAATTTATTGACATGGGAAAATATTTCGTCAATTTATGTTGTTTGAGTGGATCTAATTGATTGGCCAGATCGTTCCTTAATTAGAAGGGGATGGGGTACAGGAGTTGGTTGGAAGTAATCGATTTTTTTTTTGCCAACTGGGAGTTTCTTAGTTTCAATCCTCCACATAACATCTTTAAAACTATTTTTTTGGGAAGTATTACATGCAGAATACCCTAAATTTAAAAAAAAATATTCTAGCGGCCTTTTGTGTCTACAAATTATCTGGCAACACTAGAATTACTGCGTGAATGCCTTTAGTAATGCAATAGAGTACTAGGCCCAAACTAAACAGGGAAGGGAACATAAGGGTGTGGAGATGGGGGATTATTCAACCACCATAAAGGGAAAGTAGGAGAGTGAAGGAGAGAAGGAAAAGGGGTTATATATGAGAATGATCAAAATTCTTACTAAAACAAGAGCGAACAACAAAAAAAACATTTTAGCACAAGTAAGGACTTAGTTTTCAAGAATTCCTCTTTTGTTTTACATGAAAGTGAACTTTTTTGCAGATTTTTTCTCTGCTTTTTGTGATTATCTAGAAGACGGAAAAAGGACAGTTATTTTTAAAACAGTATGAGCTTGAAATAGTTTCAAATTTGGCGGCTAAATGTTATTAATGTTCAACATTGTGTAATTCTATCTAATACAAAAGGTAATAATAATTTCTATAATTATGGTCTGTCCGTTTGACCGAAGCTGATAGCTAGGGCAACTAAGCATCTCTATATTCAAGTTCTAAAATGTAAGATGTCCTTAAACAGCCTCCTGTAATTAAGCAGTTTTGCAACACATTTACCTATAATTTTATTTAGATTTATTAATTCTTATGCAGCTTATTCAGTTCTGACACTCTAAGTTTAATAAGTTGATGAAACAATCTAAATATTTAAAATATTTATATATACCTATATGGAAATCTCTATAATGCACATTTGTTATATTTATCTACCATAGAAAGACCTATCTTTAAAATAGCATTTATTTTGTTTTATATACTGCTTTGGTGTAAGTGTGTGTTTGTTTGTGTGTGTATGGGTTACTAGTCCAATAGAATATAATATTATTCTGGGCTCTTAAGGATAAGATTATTTGTTGGTATGTATGGGAACCATAGTTTGAAACAAACCAATCAAAAATTAGTAAAAGTGCTGTAAACTGTTGAGCCAACGAATAAATTTAATAAAACTTTTGGTACCAGTGTAATTTACGATCCAATGTCCTTTCCCTCTCTCTGTTAATTAATAGTTTCTGATGAAATGCTTAACTATTACCAACAACATATCTCCTCTCTCTCTCTCTCTCTCTCTCTCTATCTATCTATCTCACTCCTTCTATCTCTCTCTCTCTCTCTCTCTCTCTCTCTCTCTCTCTCTCTCTCTCTCTCTCTCTCTCTATCTCATTCCTTCTATCTCTCTCTCTCTCTCTCTCTCTCTCTCTCTCTCTCTCTCTCTCTCTCTCTCTCTCTCTCTCTCTCTCTCTCTATCTATCTATCTCACTCCTTCTATCTCTCTCTCTCTCTCTCTCTCTCTCTCTCTCTCTCTCTCTCTCTCTCTCTCTCTCTCTCTCTCTCTTTCATTCTTAGTCTTTCTGTCACTCTTTTCCTATTTCTTTTATCACCTAAAAGTTTTGGTTTTCTGAGAATGTATTTCCATACAATTAAGCAGAAAAATAAGTTTTTTTCTTCACTATTAAAAACTTTTTTTTTATATTGTGGAAATGTAACGGGTTCAGAGCTATAATGAAAATTAATCTGCTCCAACCCTGTCGAAACATTGTATAGCTAGTGTGTCTATGTATTTATGTAATATATATGTCAATATTATGTTATCTATATTAGTATATACCATTAAAGTTGTATATCGATAGATTGTCTACAGTTTTAAGAGAATCATGCAATAATCATAGAAATAAGATGTCAACTATGAGCATTTTTTAAAAGGGGTTGTGGATGTTATGTCTTTTGCTAAATGATTGGCTATTTTCTGTAACTTTGTGGGATAACTTTCTTGGAATCTCTTGAATGATTGTTGACGAATCACTTTATTAGAATATGCTTATTCATTACAGCAAACATTTTTTTAATAGTGGTAATTCCTAGAACAAATAGGCTCATTGTTATATTCATAGCATTTCTATTATTATGTTTATAAAAGTTTTTTTATTAAAAGCATTTACTTTATTAAATGACAAATAAACAATTAATTTATTGTGAAAGAAGGGGTTTGTGCTATTACCTAAAATAAACTTTTTCATAAAAACTCTACTTTGAGGAATTACTTTACTAATAGTTTTATTTGTTGGGGGTCTAAATTAACAAGGATGACAACATCTATGTATTAAACCTAAGCTTCACAATCAAACAACCAAACATGGACATTTATAAAGTACTATCGCATTAAATGTTTAACAATATCTAGATTCTAGAAGTCTAAAAAAAAAATTACCTACGGATATATCATGATAATTATAAAGTTTTCTAGATTGTACCTTAATAAAGGGGCGTGAGTGTATAAAACCCTGTACACGCCACTTGTTTGGAACACATTCCATGTAAAATATTGGCTATTGTATCCAAGGGCGTCCAAGCGTCATTGGGGGGGGGGGGAGGGTAAAAATTCAGAATGCAAAATTTTTTTTTGGGGGGGGGCGGGTAATCATTATTAATATATCATATAGGCAAGGACATCCAAGCTTTTTAATTTTGGGGGGGAGTATAAATTTAAAATTCATTTGAAAGGGGGGGGGAATCACCCCTTTTACCCCCCCCCCCATTAGACGTCCTTGATTGTATCTAACAACTAATTTCAAACCATTAGCGGATGTGAATACATACCACCAAAGCTATGACTCATTTTGGTCATAGATGGATAACTCAAATGGATCAAGAAATTCTAGAAAAATCTTAACGAGATATGTTCCTTCCAATTAAAAAAAACTGTGTAGTAGGTTTGCTTTTGTAGCAAATCTTCTCTTTGATTCCATCCGTCTGTTTAGAGAAAAGCATAATTTTCTCCACTGATTTTTTGTGCGAAATTCTGCAGACCAAATAGCATCTATTCTATAATTCACTTGGTCCGCCAGTTTGTCTGTAATGCTCAATTTCAAATGTGTAATTTAATTTTTTTATGAAAGGGGGATTATGTATAAAGATTTTGGGGTCCAATGCATATAAAAGTATTTGCTTTATCGGATTAGAGCAATATGCGTATACCTAGCTTTGTATAATCTACAACTTCCCAAAGATTTCGAGGGACAAGACAATAGACGATAAATAGATATGCTCCCCGATAATGATTAACAAAATAATTATTGTTTTACAATTTTCAACGCTACTATTTTGAAACAAATCAACCAAAATTAGGTAAATGAATTATCCAAAGTATATAAGCCAACGAATATGATAAAGTGGTAATAAAGAATTAGGTGTTAGTGCAATTAAAATCCAATGTCCCTAAACTCTCTGATAGCTGCTGCTATTTTTTTTACTAGCGGCTACGCCCCTAGTCGAATTTGATAACCCAATTTCTTATTTTAGATTTTAAAAGAAAAAATTTAAAAATACATTTTTTTTTGGGGGGGGGGGCGAAAACAAAATTTCGGAAAGGGGGGTGCCCCCCCCCCTAATTTTTAATTTTAGTTAAAAAAAAGAAAAAAAGAAATTTTTTTTTGGGGGGGGGGGATTTTTCATTTTTTGGGGGGGTTGGGGGTGTCCCACCCCCCAAGAAAATAGTTATAAACCTTCCGGGACCTATTAGAAGCTATCCTGTTAAGGAGAACCCGATCGGTTCAGCGGTTAGCGAGATCCTTCGGTACAGACAAACACACAAACATCCTGTTACTTTATTATAAGGATTTAATAAATTTATATCGATACATAACTAAATTCATTGCAACATTTTTTTCTTTTTTCTACTATTACATTTTAATTTTATCATAACTTTTTATCTAAAATTGAAGGTTTCGTCAATATTTAATTTTAATTTTTTTACGTCAAGACTAGGTTTAAAGTGGAATTCTGGTTTATTATATTTTACGTCAAATATTTCTTAACTGATTCTTCTTAAAGAATTAATTCTTTCCGCAGAACGAGTTTAAATATTTGGATCATGGAAAGAAAACGAAGTTGCCGGTTTCATCGTGTTTTCACAGTATCTTTTGAAGGGTTATTTTAGGTTAGGTTAAGTAAATGTTAATGATTGCCCCGCAGGGTTAGAAAATATGCCCCGCAGGGCTAGAGCCCCCCGCAGGGGCTAGAAATAGGAGAAAGGCTACTGTGAAAAAACGACGAAACCGGTATCTTCGTTTTCTTTCCATGATCTAAATCTTTTGTCGGTTTCCCTCAAATTGCATTTGGACCATAAACGAACCTTTTTTTTAAAGAAGGGTTATTTTGATACTTAGTTTAGATTATATCACCTTAATTAAAGGTTAGGAGAGCCCCTGGAAGGCTAGTATCCAGTTTATAAACAACTTAATAAATTAACACTTTTAATAGCTGTAAATCTATCTCAACCATAACATTTAAAATAAGAAACTACTGCTGCTTAATAACGAAATATATTTAAAAGGAAAAAGCTTCAATATCAATCGCATCTCTTATTGAAGTTAATCAAGCAACTTTAGCTTGGTCAGTTTAATAAATTAGAATTCCCTCAAGCAAAATATCTTACTTTTACTACAGCGTATTTATCGAACCTAAAGAAAAATTTAAATAAATAATTGGTCCAATGTTACACCATAGAATATTTTTGACACAAGGACATATGGAATTATAGAGTAGCTTCGCCACTGTTATGTAAAATCCCCCTCTTTAAAATATCTCCAGAATTTTCTATGGGATTTCCTGAAAAAATCATAGATTACAATGTTTAGAAGCGGTAATGCCCCTCCTTGTTTTAAAATATCCACTTCCTTGTTATTATTCCCCTTGTAATATAGTAGACTATCTTATCTTATCTTATGCCTTGGGTAGCCCTATGATGGGCATAGGCTACGGACAAGGTCTCTCCAATTCTTCTTTTCCTTTGATAATTTAACAGCATCACTCCATTCCAAGTCCATTTTTATCTCCCTCCCAGTATGTAACACAACACCTTATGTTAACATTAAATATTTCTTTCAAAAAATATTTCAATAATCATTTTAAAGTATGATTAAAGTATATTTGGAATAATGTATTATAAGATTTTTTGTGTAATCACTGTATAATAAATGTACAAGAATCATACCCCCCCCCCCCCCCCCCTATGCTATCAATCTATTTCATTAATTCCTTTTTAATTTCCTAAGAACCATTAAATTATGACTCATGTTTGTCCTTCCCCCCCCCCCACACACTTCCTTAAAATTTACGTAGTATTGTTGTTGTATTAATGTATGTAAACGTTTTTTTTATAAAGTGCGAAGATACTCTATAATTAGCCTTTTTAACATTATTGAAGCGTACATTTATAATATTTTTTTGTTTTGACAAGGGAGTGAAGAATATATTCCGAGGCTTTTATGTGGTTGACCTACCTAAATATAGCCTAAAACCTTCCATAGGCCTTTACTAAGCTTTTCTATAAATTAAGAGTTATCGGCTTAGCTATTGAGATCTTTAAGCACAAAGACATACATACACCAGCTATTTTGATCTATAGAATTATTTTATAATATTAAAATATTTTTTTTCTTTATTATGCAATATTGACATCCTTGTTTCTTGTTAAAAATTGTCCAATTTTAGCTTCTAATTATTGGAAATGGTATTTCCACTTGAAAAATGTCGTTACATATTTCGTCAGAATTTTCAAGAATATTGTTTGTTTCATAGCAGGTAGAACAAAGTGTATTAGTCATAACTCATAGTATAGGGGAGTTCATTCAGAGATCTAAAGGGATAAGACAATGGCTGGTAAATGTACAACCCTAATAATGTTGCACAAAAGTACCCCTTCTTTAAATTATTGGTTGAAATGTTTCAACATAATAAACCAATCAATCAAAAAAAAACAGTCCCAAAAGTTGTTGAGCAAACGATTAAAAAAACGTTATTATAAAACTTTGGGATCTAGTGTAATAAATAGTCCAATGTCCCCTTTCTCCATGGTGTGTCATTACTTCCCCAAAAATATCACAGTAAAACTCTTAGAATCGCTAGGCATAGGTATGTTTAGAATATCTAAAAATCCAACCCAATCAAAATTAAATAATTATTACTAACACCAATTGATTTAAATGTTTAGAATTTCTAATTAATTGGTTTTTATATATGACTTTAATGAAAAGTTGTTTATGTTTTTTTTGCATTTATAAATAATAATAATAAAGTGAAGTTAATAAAAGAAATTATTTATGGGGGTATGGAGGTATCCTTTTTTTAAACCTTCCCTGGACCGATTAAAAGCTTTACTGTAAAGGAGAACAATAACGGTTCAGCAGTTAGCGAGATTATAAGTTACATATACACCATAGAATAAGGAGAAATAGAAATGAAAACCTCAAATATTTTAGGGAATATTGAAGAAAAGTTGCGCTTGCGCAATAAAAACATAATATGAAACTTAAATGGTACACATGTCAAGTTGGGACAAAACTGAAATAATATCTTTTTGATGAAAATATATCGAAAATTATTAGATTTTTGCTCTAACTTTATGTCTCTACCATGTTTAATTGAAAGAATTAAAAATCAGCTGCTAAGGATTTTTTGTAAACAAATTCATGCGCAACCATAATACAAATGCCGTGATCATTATTATTCAACCAAATATTTTTTAAGTCATTTTTTTACTAAATTCATGTTGAAATGAATTTTTGTTTAAAGTTTTGCTCGTACTATAAGGTTTTAATCCATTGTGAATAGGACAAATATGGCTGGACGACTGGCTATAAGGCTTTTAGTATACTGTTAAAAAAGGCATTTATTTTTTATATCATTTCTCGATAATATCTGAAATCATGTGATTTTACTACAAGCCTTGTAGCCATTTAGGGCTTTCAAAAGTTCCAATTTTATTTATGGCTAGCCAGGCAGAATCTTCTACCTGGATTCTATTCTATACTTTATCTTCTTTGATATACACAGACATAGATATCCTGCTACTTTTATATTAGGATAAAAAGTGCTATATACTATACTAGGAATAATTAGTTATTTTATATGACCATACTATACTAGGAATAATTAGTTATTTTGTATGACCATACTATACTAGGAATAATTAGTTATTTTGTATGACCATACTATACTAGGAATAATTAGTTATTTTGTATGACCATACTATACTAGAAATAATTAGTTATTTAGTATGACCATACTATACTAGGAATAATTAGTTATTTTGTATGACCATACTATACTAGAAATAATTAGTTATTTTGTATGACCATACTATACTAGAAATAATTAGTTATTTAGTATGACCATACTATACTAGGAATAATTAGTTATTTTGTATGACCATACTATACTAGGAATAATTAGTTATTTTGTATGACTATACTATACTAGGATAATTAGTTATTTTGTATGACCATACTATACTAGGAATAATTAGTTATTTTGTATGACCATACTATACTAGGAATAATTAGTTATTTTGTATGACCATACTATACTAGGAATAATTAGTTATTTTGTATGACCATACTATACTAGGAATAATGATGACGAGACAGATTAATAGTTTTTATCATAAGTTTGGGGAAGGGAAATACTTGAAATTTCATGTATTTTTTTATTGAACTTCAATTTTATTAGTTTTAAAAAATCGTAAAAATTTCTTTTAGGTTTTTTTCTATGGGTTTTTGTTTGTACCTTCCCCCCAAAATAGTCTAAATCTCTCCATGAACTATGAGAAGCTACATTGTATAGGAGGACCATATCGGTTCAGCGGTTAGCGAGATCCTTCGGTACTCAAGTCACTTTTATTTATTACCATTATACATTGGTAATAATAGCATGTCGATAAAATGTCAGCCAATGTGATTTCCATCGTCAATACTTAAAAAAGTGGTTATGACTGATAAATTATCGACTTAATGTAATTCTATTGATGCTATGACTACAGTCATATATTTTTAGAATATTAATATATCCCTTTCCCCCTGTTTTTTTCTCTCTCCAATTCTTTTTCATTGAAATGATTAGGGTAAAGCGGGGCGAACTCGGTCTTTTTTACGGTTTTTTGAACCTGCAAATCGTAAAAATTATTTTTTTTAAATGGGACCAAGACCAGTAGAAAGATCTCGGAAAAGTCGATCAGGTCCTAAAGGGACGTAAACCTAGGACATTGGGAAGTTTGTCAAAATTGATCTCTAAAACGGCACCGACTTCGCCCCGCCTTGAGGCGAAGTCGGTAGGGCATTTTCAAGCTTCAAAAAATCGATGACGTATTGATTTTATTACAGCATGCCCAAAAGGTAAAAGTTGCTAAATGTAATAAAGAGTATGCACAAAAAAATTTATTAAGATAGGTCAATTTTTTCTACCAAAAAAAATAATTTTTCCGAAGTACGCGAAATTTGACTTTTTTTTTCGAAAATTTTTTTGATAAAAAACATAAAAATACTACTAGAAAAAATAACTTTTTAGGACTTTAAAGGCCTGATCCTTAAAATTCAGGCAATTTTGAATAGATTTGGCCAAAAAAAATTAGTTCTATTAGCAAAATTTCCTTAAAAAATCAAGTTGAAAAAAAGAGAAAAGTTTGGCAAAATCTGTGGTCGATTTTCCAGCTTCATAAAACCTATGACATAGTGATTTAATTACAGCATGCCCTAAAGGTTAAAGTTGCTAAATGTAATAAAGAGCATTCCCAAAAAAATTATGAAGATCAGACAATTTTTTCTACAAAAAAAAAAAAATTTTTCTAAGTACGAGAAATTTGACTTTTTTTCTCGAAAATTTCACTTTTTTATATAAAATTGAAAAAGTTAGTATAAAAAGTGAAAAAACCGAATTCGCCCCGCTTCACTTTTAGTCGATTTAAGAAAAAACTATTCAAGCTTTTTTAAAGTTTTAAACGGAAATGGATAGCCTATTAGATTCTTAATAAGTCCCCTGAAGACGTCTAAGCTCTAGCTCTTACCAGTTTTTGTCCAACTTACCGTTTTTCCGACCGAAGCAAAAAAATCGAAAAAAATTTTTTTGTCGTCCGACTTTAAGACCCAATAAGTACCCTAAAAATTCATCTCACAAAAATTTCATTTTTTACTTTTTTGTAGGCAATTTAATAAGGAACAAATTTGATTTTATGTTTTTTTCTGTCAGTCGATTAGAACATGGAGAAAAATGTCATTTAATGAAGGTGGTCAAAAAAATACCGACTTCACCTCAAAACCGAGATCGCCCCGCTTTACCCTACATTTTTTTTCATGTTTGCAAATTTCGTCCATTTTGATTCTGAGAAGCAAAAGAGAACTCCCCCTTTTCTCTACTCCTTTATGTTTGATATCTATCTATTATCTATCTAGCATTTTTTATCTATTAGAGTTCTAGGAAAGGATGAATCTATCTCTTTGTCTGTCTTTATGTAAATGTTAGCCATACATATTATAGGATTATATATAAATCTATTTGTAAATCTATCAATCTATTTGTAAATCTATCAGTCTATTTGTAAATCTATCAATCTATTTGTAAATCTATCAGTCTATTTGGAAATCTATCAATCTATTTGTAAATCTATCAGACTATTAGTAAATCTATCAATATATTTGCAAATCGATCAGTCTATTTGTAAATCTATCAATATATTTGCAAATCTATCAGTCTATTCACAAATCTATCAATCTATTTGTTAATCTATCAAACTATTCGTGCAAATCTATCAATCTATTTGTAAATTTTTCAGTCTATTTGTAAATATCAATCTATTCGTAAATCTATCAATATATTTGTAAATCTATCAGACTATTCTTTCATCTTTAATTCCTTATAAAAAAATTTACTCTACTTATCCTAAAAACTAAAATCTTTAGATGTTATATGGTTTACGCTTTATGAGGATTTCTGTATTGATATGGTAAAATAGCAACCATACAATTCTTACCAGAAAGTCTTAGAGAGGACATTTTTATTGGTAATTATTTAGTAATCTGAAACTGAGACAGTATTATGACATATTAACATGTAATTTTGGATGTTTTCATCCTTGTTTTTCCTTGAATGAACATATAAAATGTAATATTCACCAAACTCGCATCAATGGATATATTATTACCTGGATCTTACACCAGATTTTCATGTTCTCTAATAGAAGTGAAACACGCAGCGGACTAGAATAACAAATCCTCACTCCCCCCTCCTTACCCCTTCCACTCCCCTGAACGAACTGACCAATAAAAGACAGGATAAATAGCAAGCTAAATTGACAAAAAAATAATATCCACGTATACTCTATCTCCATTCTCGCATCACACAAAGTGTACTGTCCATTCACTTCCACACTTGATGTGCTGAAAATGGATTGCCCATTTCTTCTTTAATTTCCAAAGTTAAAAATGTTTATTATATATACATTAAAAATTTTAATTTTTCAAATTTTATTTTTTTGTTGTTGAAAGTTTGAAGCTTATTAAGCTAGTAGTAAATATTGAGATAGGACGCGGAAGCTAGGTACACTTTCGGAAACTAAAATTTAGTACATCCCACACTTATATTTATATCCAGAGAGGAAGGAGACCCCAAAGTTTTGTAATAATGTTTTCTTATTCGTTGTCACAACAACATTGGGGACTAAATTTTGATTAGTTGGTTCATTAAAATGAGTTCCAAAATATTTTAACCACTGATTATAATCTAGGGGTAATTTTGTGTAACGTCTTTTGGAATATACATTAATTTATCGGCTATTGTCTGATCTCTTTAGATCTCACTCTGTACCTACTTTTGTTTTTCGTCCGTCTGAAGTGCTCTAGAATATATCAGATTTATATAATAGACGGCAGAATTTTAGATTGAATATATATATGACCACTGAGCATCTACGCTACAACTCACTATATCCGTCTGTCTGTTATGCTGTATTTGAGAGAGATAATCTCATGAAATATTTTTTGTAAAGATTTCAATGAACACTATTTTCTTTAGCCTAATTTTGCCTTCCAGTTGATTGGGTGTTTTCATTCTAATATAAACTTTGCTAGTTAAGCTACGTATGGATGCCATTATCCTAATTGCAAATATGAAACAGTGTGCGGATATGTAGGCACACCATCACTCACAGAGAGTGCGGCATTTCCAATTAAATTTTCATATTTCAAAAAATTATTGCTACACAATTACTTCGGAGAATAGTAGGTAGCTGGATAGATAGATAGATATGCCTGGATATCTAGATACCTAGAATTGGAGGGGCAAAATTGATACAAAATCATTTCATGGAACTTAACCTCCTGCTGGATAGAAAGATATAAAATGGTATGTTAAAAGATATATAATATATCTTTTAGAATTTAAGCAGCAGATTAGCTTAGGCAGGTATTTTCCTTATAACATTGTGTCTAATAGTCCTGGGAATCATTAATAATCAACATGTAAAAAAAGGACACATCGACTTTCTGGTTATGGAGTTGCTATATTTTGAATACCAGGGAGGGAAGGTTTATTGGACTGTTTGTTACACTATTCCTCAAAGTTTTGTAATAGCGTTTTATTATTCGTTGGCTTGACAACTTTGGGGACTTTCAATGAATTTTGATTGGTTCGTTTAATAAGTTAAGTGTCCAACCGTTTCAACCACTAATTGTAATCAACAGAAGGGGTAATTTTGTGTAACATCATTGGGGATGTATTCATATCAATTTATCGGCCATTGTCTTATCCCTTTAGATCCCTGAATTATACCACGTCGTTATAGGAACTCTCAAGCAAGTTTAGAAAACAATGGCCATTCTAACATGCTTTAACTAACCAGACCAAAGTTATCTCTTACGTAAAAACTTACAGAGGGCCGGACGGACTGGACATGCATTAGTGTAGAAATGCGTTTACGGTACTACACATTTATTTCTATATATAAAACAATGACATATTGAAAATTTCTTTGAAATTATCATTTTTAAATAATAATAAACTGAAACAGAATGGTTAACAAGGATGACCATTGACCATTGTCCTGTAAAATTACATTTTAATATGTACAAAATTGAATACAAAATTAGACTCTAATTTAGCATGTCATCGAAATTATCAAAAGTTGTACACTTTTCTTACTTAAAGTCAGAATATTTGGGGTATAAATTAAATATATAAATAACATTTATTTTAAAAAACTTTCGATATTTATATAGATCTATTCTTAAGAAATTTGATCTTTTCTAAGCAACATGATACAAATTTCTAAGAATTATTAAATAGAAATGGTAAGTATTGAATTTGAAACATGCATCAGAACTGCATATAACTACACCAGCCCTGACTGTCCCTTCCTCGGCATGAAATATTATTTGCTATTGCGTTTACCTTAGGGAGAAAAGGGGCTGTAAATTATCTTGGTACCTAAAGAATTGTATTCATGTTATCTAATTCGTTGGCTGAAAAACTAATGAATTCTTTTTGGTTACATACTAGTCAAGTCCAAGCTTTTCAATTATTTTATTCTACAGATAGGGTAATTATGTTTAACATTATTGGGTATGCACATCAATTAATAGTCAAATAACGTATCCATAGATCCCTGGTTTTCTTGCAAATGAAGGCCAAGTGGAAGTGAATGTACTCCTTAGAAAATGCATATTAATAATTCATCTTATGAAATAAACCAATTATTTTTATCAATTTAGAAGCTTGTATGCCTCCTCTCCTCCCAAATTCTATTTTTGTTTTTACCAGGAATAGCTATTCTATTAACAATTATTTCTACAAAAAGTATATCTTGTTTCTTTATGTAACTGAAGAGGGGTGGGTAAGAAGGGGGAGGAAAAGGGGGTTGTGGGGAAATTTTTCTTTAGAATTGTTTGTCAGAATCACATTCCCTTTTCCCTGGTTTTTACAGAAAGCATAGGTACACAAACAACTTACTACTTTATAGAATCTGTATTTGCAGTTCGACACCTTTGTGATGCTTCCAATATGTGGATGTTGTAATTGGTTCAGTGGTTTGCGAGATGTTAATCAAATAAAAACTTTACTATATCTCTAATATCAAATTATCAACTTGATTGTTTGTTCTTCAATTAATGTTGTCATCCTGATTTGTTAACACATAATTTTGAAAAAAAATTTATTTTGCTGAAGACAGTATTAAAAATAGATAGACAGATAGATAAATAGATAAGAGACTAAATATTCAGATTAACAATGTAATGAATGAATAAGAAGATAGAAAAATTGATAGCTAGATAAACAAGTAGATAGATAATTGATATAGCCGGAAAGATACTAAAAAGATAAATTGATTTAAAAATAGCTGGAACTGATTTTTATTAGTTAGGTAGATAGATAGAAGGATGAAGATAAAGATAGATAGATTTGTAGATTAGCTTATCGCGGCTTCGTTAAATGCAATTCTGATGAATAATTTACGATTCTAAGGAAAACACTAAGAAAAACAGAAAAGGGAGAAAGAGAGAATGAGAGAGAGGGAGAGAGGAGAAGGAAAATAGTTCTTTGAATAATAAATTTTCAAATCTTTCTTGCCAATTCACTATTATTTTATAGATAGATAGTAAGGATAGATCAAATATCATATTCTTGTACTGCAGTAACAGGATGTTTGTCTCTCTTTGTCTGTGTGTTTGTACCGAAGGATCTCGCTACTCGCTGAACCGACCGGGTTCTCCTTAACAGGGTAGATTCTCATAGGTCCCGGGAAGGTGTATAACTATTTTGGGGAAGGGTACCACCACCCTACCAAGAGAAATCACAAAAAAATCTAATTTTTAAACGTTTTTCGATTTAACAAAGAGAGTTCAACGAAACATAAACGTCAAACGCAACATAGACATATTTAAATTTAAAAAAAAACATTTAAAGTGCCACTAGAGGCCTCTAGGGGCGTAGCCGCTAGTAAATGTATAAAATAATATAATAGGTAGAGCAGTAATAACACGCCAACAAATTTTAATGAAACAAGGATTACAACATCCAAATCAGCGAAGATCTAAAAAGAGACTTTAGGACAAACGAACATTAACACTTATAGTGTCAGAACTGAATAAGCAGAATATAAAGGTCTGTGTTTGACAGTTTTAGAGATATCATTTAACAAATAAAAGAAAATAGAAATAAGTTTTTTTTTATATCAAATCATTTTCTTGGGCTTAGTGTATTATAAGCGGGACTGTTCTACACTTACTATTTTGTCTGTCCGTAACGGATAGCTCAAATAATAAATCATATTTAAACTTGATGATTCATAGATCAATAAGGCATAAGGCAAGTTAAGCAATTACATCATTTTTAGAAAATATAAAATTTTTGAAAATGTGTTCTAAAATTGCAAAGAAAAATTGTATCAAATTTTATCTAAATAAGTTAAAAATTAAATTTTAAAATAATTTTGTATCAATAATCAGAACACTGTGACTAAATTCTAATGAAGAAACCCCAAGAATTTAGGCATAGAACTAATTACAAATTTTAGTTTTATTTTCAATGTAACTAGCGGTTGCGCCCCTAGCATCTACGATTCACAAGGACAAACAAATTGAACAACAATAAGTCTGAAGACATACCTAACTTTAAAAGCACTTATACTGTTTAAAGTAAAAACAAGTCATAATGTTTGATTAATATTTTGACTTTCTGGGCCAATTTAAGTTTTGGTATGCTAACCAGATTATGACCAATTATTACAGGAATCTAAATTTTTTAACAGTAAATACTTTCCACATCCTATAACCCTGAGATTGCTCCATAGTTTTATTCTGAGAAAAAAATAAAAATCTGATAAATAATTTCCACGTTAATTGGTTTTTCTTTTGCAATAAAATGAATTCTGGGTAACTTGTTTCAATTTCAATTCCACAGAATCATATTCCCCTCCTTCTCTCTCTCTCTCTCTCTCTCTCTCTCTCTCTCTCTCTCTCTCTCTCTCTCTCTCTCTCTCTCTCTCTCTCTCTCTCTCTCTCTCTCTCTCTCTCTCTCTCTCTCTCTCTCTCTCTCTCTCTCTCTCTCTCTCTCTCTCTCTCTCTCTCTCTCTCTCTCTCTCTCTCTCTCTCTCTCCCTCAATCCAAGTTTGCAAAGCTAGCAAAATCAAATTAAAGTTCCATGTAAATTTCCAGATTTTTCAAGCTGTAATTAACTTTTCATAAATATTACTTTTCATAGTTATTAACTTAGAATGGAAGTACGTTTTTCAGTTAAAAGCGACTCCGCCCCTACCTTTTTAGTGGAGGGGCTTTTTTATATGGGAGGGTAACATATTAAAGGCTAAAATATTGATTTATCTCAAAGTGATCTATCTGTGGAAACTGTCTTGATTATCTCTCCTTAATCTATTCCTAGTCCCCTGAGGAAGTTCTCCTGAATTATCTCACAATGATCTATCTCTACTTCTCGATGAAGTTCTCGTGAATTGGACCGCGCTTATTCCGATTAATCGGACCGGGCTAATCGCAAAATCGCAAAAATTTCGTAGTATTTGAGTGCGTGCGCGTGCGCGTGTGTGTGTGGTTGAGTGCGTTCATGTATGTGTGTGAGTGTGTGTTTGTGTGTGAGTGTGCTTTTTGAGTAGAAGAATGAAAATGCAAATTTTTTTTGTGTAATTCCCATTCCTAGTAATAATCAGAATTTTGGAAAACAGCGTTTTTACAAAACTGTGGTTTTATGTCAAGTAAACATCATTCGATTTATTTCCGTTGGCAATAAACCTTTTCTAACCCGCAATGAAAAATACAATTAGTATGATTGTATGAAATTATCCCAATAAAAAGTTCAGGGGATAAGACAATTAATTCTACCTCTTGTGTAAATTAGAATTTTTAGTTAAAGATCTAGACACTACTAGTACTTGAATCATGCATAACTAGACACTACTAGTACTTGAATCATGCCTATCTTGACACTACTAGTACTTGAATAATGCATATCTAGACACTACTAGTACTTGAATAATGCATAACTAGACACTACTAGTACTTGAATCATGCATATCTAGACACTACTAGTACTTGAATCATGCATATCTAGACATTACTAGTACTTGAATCATGCATATCTAGACACTACTAGTACTTGAATCATGCATATCTAGACACTACTAGTACTTGAATCATGCTTATCTAGACACTACTAGTACTTGAATCATGCATATCTAGACACTACTAGTACTTGAATCATGCATATCTAGACACTACTAGTACTTAAATCATGCATATCTAGACACTACTAGTACTTGAATCATGCATATCTAGACACTACTAGTACTTGAATCATGCATTTCTAGACACTACTAGTACTTGAATCATGCATATCTAGACACTACTAGTACTTGAATCATGCATATCTAGACACTACTAGTACTTCAATCATGCATATCTAGACACTGCTAGTACTTGAATAATGCATATCTAGACACTACTAGTACTTGAATCATGCCTATCTAGACACTACTAGTACTTGAATCATGCATATCTAGACACTACTAGTACTTGAATTATGCATATCTAGACACTACTAGTACTTGAATCATGCATATCTAGACACTACTAGTACTTGAATCATGCATATCTAGACACTACTAGTACTTGAATCATGCCTATCTAGACACTACTTTACTTGAATCATGCCTATCCATTAAGATTTAATAAAAGCGCCTAGATAGATAGATAGATAGATAGATAGATAGATAGATAGATAGATAGATAGATAGATAGATAGATAGATAGATAGATAGATAGATAGATAGATAGATAGATAGATAGATAGATAGATAGATAGATAGATAGATAGATAGATAGATAGATAGATAGATAGATAGATAGATAGATAGATAGATAGATAGATAGATAGATAGATAGATAGATAGATAGATAGATAGATAGATAGATAGATAGATAGATAGATAGATAGATAGATAGATAGATAGATAGATAGATAGATAGATAGATAGATAGATAGATAGATAGATAGATAGATAGATAGATAGATAGATAGATAGATAGATAGATAGATAGATAGATAGATAGATAGATAGATAGATAGATAGATAGATAGATAGATAGATAGATAGATAGATAGATAGATAGATAGATAGATAGATAGATAGATAGATAGATAGATAGATAGATAGATAGATAGATAGATAGATAGATAGATAGATAGATAGATAGATAGATAGATAGATAGGGGGAGGGTACCACCGCCCTCCCAAGAGAAATAACAATAAATCGAAATCTTTTTCCTCGAATAGAGACTCCTACGTAACCTTGCAAAGTATCGTAGCAAATTAATAGAGACTCCATCGCAACATTGCAAGGTATCTTATTTTTTTTAACACCAAACATTTAGAGTGCCAATAGAGGCCTCTAGGGGCGTAGCCGCTAGTATATCATTAAAGTAAAATATGGGTAAATATGCTTTACTCGGTTGCTGTATAAGATAGACTTATGAAATTTTTGGAGAAGATTCTCCTGTCTAATGTACTCTACAACTTTGGGAGAAATGGTCTTTAAATGAGAAAATAAAATGCATTGGGACTTAATTACTATTTTTAGTCCGATGGCCTTTCCATTAGAGTTGAGATTCACTATTAATCCATCAATCAAATACTTAGAAAGCTATGCGTCATGACAGGAAGACAGACTGACAAAAGGAAAAAAAAACATTTAAATGAATAATATACATTTTAAGAATTGAGCATTTCGTGTAATTTTAAGATTTTCTTTACAGTTTTTTTTCTTTTGAAATATAATGTTTTGATATTTATGTTTTTCATGCTAAACCCTTGACAAAGCACAAACTAACAAAATTATTTTTCTTCTTATTTTCAGATTCCGAGTAATTCCTCCATCAATCCACACAACGCCCCCCCCACCCCACACCCCACCAATCTACCCCCGCTCCTCTTACTCGCTCTCAGCTCGCCAAGGATCTTTCTTAAGAAGTCTCTTATATTCTGAGAACGCGAGGGTTTGTTCAAACAACAAGCGAGAAAGAATGAGAGAGCGAAAATGAGGGAGAGAGAATTTTACAAGATTTAGATCAAATACACAATTTAGTTTAAAAATTATTCTCAATCTTAAAACATTAAACCAAGAAAATTAGTTCTCATTACTTAAAAGTTAAGCATATGCAGTGAAAATAATTAAGGTTATAAGAAGATACCTTTATTTGTTGATGTATATAAGATATTTATACATGAATATATATACATACATATTTGCTATCTTTCTGTAAAAGTGAATATATAACAATTCCAAGAATTGTCCGTGTGCTCTTACAGACCCCGCCTCCCTTCTATCTCTCTCCGACGCCTCTTAGAGAACTTTACTAGAGAGAGTGAGAGAGAGAGAGAGAGAGAGGAGAGAAGAGAGAAAAATTGTAAGTAGTGTAATGAAAATCTTTACTTCAGTCTCTGAAATACATTCTAAGTTAATCATCTACGCACTTTAAACAAGTTAAAAGTGAAATATATACATCCAAAAAGGCATATATCAAGTGATTGAAATATTTAATCTTACAAAAGTGACTTAAATAAAAAAATCAAACATTAAAATTGTGAAATAGAACTATTGTATTTAGAACATTGAAATACTAAGTTACCTAACCAAAAACTATAAAAAAAAACATTTTAAATGACAAAATTATTGGACCAAATTAAACATGTCTTGCAATAAGCACCAAATTTGCCGTGAATCTCAGCATACATCAATTTCGAGCCCTATAATAATGTCCTCTCATTCGCCTATGCAGGTTGACCCATTTGGTATGACAGCTTTTACACCCCTGCCACAGACAACCAACCCAAGTTTTTCACCAACCAAACCGCAAAGACTGTATCAAAATGTGGATCCTGTCTGTGTTAGTTCAAATCCATTTGTGCCCAAGTATAAAGGACCTGCTGCTCTGCCAACCATGGACAACCATGGTCAAGCAAGAACAGCTGTCAATTATGACGTCACTGGTCACATGACCACAACAATAACCTATGACATGTCCGGCATTTCCGCACTTCAGCAAATGATACAAGAGTACCACAAGAACCTGAAATGTCTTGATGCTATTGGTTCGGACCCATCAACAGCCATCGGTGACAGCCTTGGTGAAGTTCGTGCTAGCTTGCTGTCCGGCCTGGCCAAGCTGCAAAACATCCACCAGCAAATTTTGTTGCAACACCAACGCCAGTCCACCAGATCCCATTCCGAAACAATGACACCATCACCAGTATTACATCATACCCAAGCAATTAAGTCTGATCATCAGTTTCACAATCAATCAATCAAGTCACACCACCAACACCACAATCAATCAATACAACATTTTCTCGCCAAAACCGATCAATTCAAGTCATCACAGGATGAAATTGTTGCACTAATGCCTGTTTTGTCGAGCCCTTCGTCATTACAACACCTAGCAGACAACCAACAGCATCATAGTATCTTATTGTTGCAGTTGTTTGAGGAAAATCGGAGGTTAATTGAGGACGAGGGGTGTTCCTGGTTTCATGGCCGCCTGTCCTATCAGGGATGATTACTTACATTTATTTAAATCTTATTTATTTAAATCTTTTAAAATATAATATTTTGAAAAAATAGTTACATTACTATTTTCATTCTAAATTAAACTATTTTTGTCTATTTTTATAAAAAAAATTCGTTTTCTTTATGGAGAATTATAAATCTAAGAATCATAATGACCAACAGGAGGCGGCGAATTTGCTGGCGTCAGCGCCCGTTGGCACATTTCTGCTGAGAAATAGTCAGAGCCAGAATTGTGAATATGCGCTGTCATTGAAGGATCCTCACCATGGTCCAACTTCTATCAGGTTCGATCCTATTTTTTAATATCTTATTTTGTTTAAACATTAAAGTAAACCTTAATTTAATCAATTGATATAATTTTTTCATGGTTATTGTGATTTGTCTTTAAAAATTCGGTATAGCGATAATGTGTCATAATGTGCCATAATCACTTTCATAACCAATGACCAAATATTACAAGGATCTTATGGTTTCATTTTTAAAAATCAAAAATGAGAAAAGCAAAGTTATAAAAAGTCTCAAAGACTTTTTTCATGGGCTATTTTTAACTTGTTTATCTGCAATTTAAAAAATTGTGTAGAACATGTGAATTTTTACATTTATATAAGTATAAAAAAAACACAAGAAAATGATATTTAAATAAACATTTCTCAAAGGTCGTTTGAGTCATTTTGACTTTTAATAGCAAAATAAAAAAGTGTTTTTTAGACTATAGCAAAGCAGTTTATTTTTTTTAAATAACGAAAGGTTCCGTGTTTTATTTATGTTTTTTTTTTAAAAAAGGTTGATGTGGTTCACTTTGTTATTGTTTTGTTATTCTCCGCAGGGGTTGGGTATAGGTAAAAACTCACCCCCCCCCCTCCCTTACTTTCATTTTATTTTGAAAAAAGGGGGGGGTTATTACTGTTCTACCGGCCTCTTGTGGGGAAAGCATCACGATTTTATATCAATAGTTATTATATCCTTATTGAGAATTTTAATTAGATGTTTTTATAATCCTATTCTTGGGAAAATTAATCTTAAATCTTTTAAGAGAGGCCTTAGGGGTACTTAATTTTTAACAAATCAACAATTAATTATAAAATTAAGCAGAAATCTAAATAAAATAAGTGGCGCAGCTTTAACAATGTTTAATGAAATACAATAGTAGAATAATATACAAAGTTCTTAATTATTCTAAAAATAACTTTTTAATTCTAATCAATCTTTGTTAATAAATTCCTAAAATCCGTTTTAGAACAAGGAAATTAAAGTTGTTTAAAGTAGAATACCATGACGCATGGACATACGGACATATCTTGGTTATAAAGTAGCTTCTTCACGAATTTACGTTAGAAAAAAATAGAAAGAAAATTTTGTTTCATAATCATTTTGGACCTCTCTCTCTTTGTATTTTTCTGAGAAAAATAATGCTTAAAAATCATCATACCTCCCCCCCCCCCTCCCCCAATTAAGAAGTTAAAAGTTAAATTCTTTAAGCGATTACTCTTGGTAGGGTGTTGGAACCCTCCCCGAAAATAGTAACAAATATCCCTAGGACCTTTGAGATGCTACATTGTAAAATAAAACTATAGCGAGATGATTAAATGACTTAAAACATCAAAGTTAATAATTTAAAATATTTTCAGGATAAATTTCACTGGTGGAAAATTTCGCCTGGATTCTGACGGATGTGTTGAAATGGCGGGTTTCAACTCAATCATACAACTCGTTCAGCATTACTTTACAGCTTATCATAACAAAGGTAAAGGATAGATTAATACACAAATTAATAGATAAAGATTAAAAAATAAACATACATATAAATAGTTGGCTAAAATAAAAAACAGATTATTTACAAACAAACAGACGGATTGGTTGGTTCAAAAACTTTAGGAGTTATAAATAGAGCAATAAAATATTGAAGACAAATTTGAAAATCTTACAAAAAAATTTCTGATAAAGCGGCAAAATTTGAGTTTTTATTTTTGTATACTAAAATATAATTTTTTCAGAATCTAGAGAAAAACAGGACAGCAGTGCAAGCACCACATCTCCCATTAAGCTAATTCAGCCGCTGCACAAAGAGCCGCCAAAGCTGCTACACCTAGCCAGACTGTCAATCAACAAGATGCTTCTTGATGGCACCTCCAAACAAATGAGTGTCACTAAAGACTCTTCCTCATTAAGAATTCCTTCTCACGTGCAACACCAACAAAACAAAATGGCGGATGAACAATTTGGCGCCAAAAGTATGAAAATGGCGGGAAAAGGTGCCAAAACATCAACAGCTGCTAAATTAAATATTCCTATAAAACTAGTTTCTTACCTAGATAGATATAAATTTGTCATTTAATAATTATTATGCATTTAAAATTTTTTACAAAATTTGTTGTCATTGTTGTTAAAGACGATAGGTTTTTTATTTTGATAAAATTATTAATTTTGATTTTAACCAGTGTTTAATTCGATGAAGTTATTTTATATGAAAAAGTGATCTGATTGTAAAATTTACCTTGTTTTTAGTTATCCTTTTAATTTAGTTTATCAGTCATTTGATATTGTCACCCTTGTTTGTTTACATATCATATCAGTATTTTTTATTTACCCATTTCTTATTAGAAATATTATTATTTTAGAAATTGTAAAATTAATAGAAATTTAATGAAGCAGCTTATATGTAAAAAAAAAGACTTGATACAGTACAGATGACCAAATATAGGCCAGTAAACATTGTAATTGAACAATGGTAAAATGTATACTGGCCTATCATGGGTCATTTGTATTGTATGACTTAATTTTTAAAAGCACTATATGCTGCTTCAAATTTATTTTGTCACTAGATTAATATTTGAATTTGGCAGGGAGGAAGGGGACAATGGACTTTTCGTTATAGACACGTTCTCTCAATTGTTGACTTGTATTATCAATGAATTTTGATAGCAGTGTCCAAACTTTTCTACCAACAATTAAAATCAACAGAGGGACTACTTTTATATTATCATTTGCTATGTATATTCATTGATCATCCATTGTCTTATCCCCTAACACCCCTGTAAACTCTGGATATTTGAATTTAGATAAAATTACACTGAAATAAATTTGATTTTTATTAAATATTGTTATTTTATTATTTTTGACGTAATAAAAAATAAACGCGTGTAGGCTCTTCATATTTCTTTGTAAATTACAAAATTAGGTTTTTAAGAAATGAAAAGATAAAGCGAAGCTCAATAAGTTAAACAATAAAATTTTAAGTATTAAAAGGTTATTAGTAAATCTAAAGGTCGGACAAACAACCCTTTACAAATAAAGAGTAACATCTCATGTAATATTAATACTGAACGCCAAATCCATATATTCTTTATCTAACAAGAGTGACAACATCCATAAAAGAAAAGCTCAACAAATCTGACGTATAGACATTAGAACATTTTCGAATGTACGTATTAAAAATAAACGTTAGGACGTTCAGATAATGTTCATATAGTTGCATAATACAATACAAGGTTTAAATCAATAGGACAATTTTGGCATGCCTGAATGTATGTAGTTAATCTTATCCATAACCTAATTAACTCAAAACCTTAGTTATTAACCTTCCCGTGGTTGAGCGGTGTAGCGTATAGCAAGATCCTTTGTAGTTAAGTAGACATATCTATAGTATAGATGTATATACCGACAACTACCTCCCTTCCTTTTTCAAAGTCCTCTTTCGTCTGCTTCTAAATTATTTTCTGCTATTTGGCTGTGTTAATATAAGCGACACCATTGGTTGATTTTCAATGACCCAATAGAAAGGTTGCACAAGGCGGTTGCGATTGGGAGATACAGTTATTTAACCCTTTCTCCCTCTAATATTAAGTAGACATTGAGATAAGATTAAATATTATTTTTACTTATCTTTTATTTTCTGGATGTATGACACGTAATAAATATGACGAATCAAAAACAAATTATCGATTAATATTGGGGCTCGGCAGTCGCAGTCACATCTCTAGCCACAAAGGACCAGTACTTTGTAAGCTAAAATCTTTTGTTGTTTTTTGTCAATATTAGCGGCTGGGCTCCTACCTTCTAGAAGCCTATGAAATGTGTAGCCGTTGCCGTTACCGCTGCCAAGGTACAGCCACTTACCTAATAGCTATCTTTAAATCAAATTGGCTACGCGTGTCCACGGCTATATGCGATCTTTAAATCACAACCACTTTTTTGAATTTTCAGTAAAAATATGAAGAAAATAATAAAAATAATATTACGTAAAAAAACTTCAAACATTTAAAAATCCATGTTTTATTGGCAGCACGGCTACGACTACGGTCACGACTACGGCTACGGCAATGGCTACACATTTAAAGATCCAGCTATGATTTTGTTGAAGTAAGGAAATTAGGAAAATAGCGTGAGATATAAAATTAAATAGCCTAAAACTTTCTATAAAATTAAGTACTGAATCAATTCAGTGGTTATCGAAATCTTCAGTTACAAACAACAAACTTTACTACTTTATATAATAGGATAGGATTAGACTATGGTCATGATTATAGTAATTTAACGTTATCATTATGACGATAATATGTCAAATTCTTAAAATTACATTAAAGGGACGTTAATTTTCTTATTTCGATAACTTATTTACTCAGAGAGAGAAGGAACAATTGCAGTAAAATAAAACATTGAAACATGAACATTCATAATTTGATCCCTAAATTGCTGAAATATGTACAGGTGTAAAACTAATATTCACATGTGCTTTAGAAGTTATTATGAAGCATTTATATTAATTTTCAGTTACTTTATTTCAGTCAATACTTTATTTAATCATTATTTGGGAAAAAAATGTGAATTTTACAGTTAAATCAATCACCGTTATTTTGATATTTTAAGTAACACAGCTTCTTTATAAATATAATGTGTTTCTCTTTCTATACTTTATTCAAAATTCAAGTTCGAGAAGAATCAGACTTACAAAAAAAAAATTGCCTGAAATTTTTGAAAAGCGAAGCTTTTTTCTACATTTGGCGCCATTTTGGTGTGTCCCGTAACCGTTAGCTCTTATCCTTAAGCTGGGCATGTTAAAGGTGTCTAATCAACTTCATAATTAGCATGATGATTTCATTAACAGTTGTGTAGAGTTTCAAAACAATTACAACTTTTGATAATTAGTGAAAACCCGGTTTGTACATTTTAAACATGATTTTAAACTTTTTTTTTACAATTTATTATATTATTTTATTCACTTAATTCTTAATATAATAATACCTTAGCTCGAATAGACATATGAACATCTGACTACAGTAAGCACAGGTACTGGCGGTAAATAGGGTTTATTCAGCTGTTTATTTGGCACATATTTTTCGTGTAAATATTACCCTTACCAATGAAAACATAATTTATTAATTTAATATTTATTTTGTTTTTCATTCTACCGAAGGATGTTATCATCCTTGTTAAATAAAATTGAATGTAGTTTGACTTTTAAAAGGCATTCGATATTCTACTATTTTTTAAAATCTATGCTTTTATATTATATAATAAGTCCGTCCGTAACTGATAGAATTTTACAATCGATTTCAAACTTGGTATCTTTTGGTAGCTAATCTATTTTCGTTACCAGAATATCCGTACTTCCATTTAAAACGTATTGATTTTTAACCTTTTGACAGCAATATTTATGTGATATAATTATTATATTTATCTAATATTTTACAATTTACTGTCATGATAATTATAAACAGATGGCATTTAAGATAAATATCGAGAATGCCTTTTGATATGTTGATATTACAGCAGTGACATTATCATATTAAAAGGTCTCTTTTTAAGTAAAATATTTTTCAAGTATAATATGTAGATCCTTTTAAATGTGAATTAATTATTTTGGTTATATATTATCTCATTTATTTCATTGGAATTTTTTTAAAGCGAAGATTTTCTATAATTAGGGTCGGTCAGTCCGTCCGCCGTCCGTGACGGATAGCTTTTTCGTTAATTTAGGCATGTTAGATTTATCGTATCAATTTCAAACTTTGCATGGTGATTCCTTTTAGTTAGGTACGATTTAGAAAGCGTAGCAACTCTAAAATCATTACCAGAATTGATTTTTTTACTTTTTAAATTAAAATTATATTATAGTTTTTGTAAATGGTCTTGCTAACTAGGTACATATAATGAAGCTTTATATTTTGTTAGGTATATTTTTTGTAAGTTTTTGAGGCGATTAATCTTGAGAGTGTGGAGGTACCATCGCCTCAAATAGATAAAACCATCCAGGGACCTATTAAAAGCTTCACTTTAAAGGAGAGCCATATTGGTCCAAGGCTTAGCAAGATCTTTCGGTACACACTTATATATACATACAGATACACATCCTTTTACTTTTATATGAAAATTATAAACAAGAAAGTGCAAGAAGCTTCACATATTGAAACAAAGCTTTTAAGAACAGGTTTTGCGTTTTAAAAAACTTCAATATACATATATGACTATTAAATTTAAGTATATTTTTTCAGCAAAATTCGATTACTAAAATTACTTCTGAACAAGGATGACAACATCCATAAAAGCAAAGCACTGAAACGGTAGGACAAAAGGACATTAACACTTGAATAGTGTCAGAACTGTATAATCATAATATAAATGTATAAGAATCAAAGCAAAATTGTAAGTAAATTTGTTGAAAAACTGCTTGATTCAGGAGAATGTTTATGGACATACTTACATTTTTAGGACTTGATGATAGAGTTGCTTCGCTTATTGCATTATACTTTGTTGTCCCAGGAATCGATATACCAAAAATAAGATCAATCGGATGATAAGATCACACAAAAATTAGTTGTTAAAAAAGTAAAAAATCAACATGTTTAAAATGGACGTACGGACATTTTGGTGATGATTATAGAGTTGCTAACTACTAAAGGAATCACCATGCAAAATTTAAAATCGATACGACAAATCTAACATGCCTTAATTAACGAAAAGAGCTATCCGTTACGGACGGACGGACCGACCCTAATTATAGAAAAGCTTTGCTTTTAAAAATTAAATAGTTAATGGATTATGAATCATCACACGAAAATATCATCCTATTACGTAGGAAAAACTAATGGATTTATTATTACTTGGAACTTACACCAGATTATCATGTACTTTAATTAAGTTAACCTTGTAGAGGCTAAACAACGATCTTCGCCATACCCCCATTACCCCATCCCCTCCCCTTCTGCTGGATAAATTTCTAATTTTTTTAGCTTATTCTCCATGTAATTCTACTCCATTGAAAAAGTTCTATTATAATTAAAGCTATATTATGTGTATTCTAAGATAGCCTTTAGCATCCTTTTCTCTAAATGGATGAGGTTAAGTACAATATAAAGCTTCCCTAAAAAGCATAATCATAAGCTTTAAACATATTTAATTTATTAAAATAACACACACACAAAAAAAATCCAGACTTATAGAAAACACTATCTCTCTCCATCTCTCTCCCTCTCTCACACACACATTCTGTCTCTCTCCCCCTCACACAAACCTGAACGTTATTTAGAAACTAACCAGATTCTAAATATAGAAAAGCATACAATTAAGACTTGATTATAGAGATGCTTTGCTTTCAACAATTGTAGTATTCCAAAAATCAAAAGAATCGAATAATTAATTGTTTCAAAAGAAGCTAAAATAACGGAATTTCTGTCAATTATTAAAAGTGTTTCTACACTTTTTAACGTTACGGACGAACGGACGTAACGACTCTAAATGTAGAGAAGCTTTGCAATTCTTGGACGGGATAATCTTTGTAATTGTTAATATTGTTCTTTATATTAGAATAATTTCAGAGAAACATCTACCAATTAAAAATGGATAATAATATTTTCATAGGAAAATTTATGATTAGATGATATTTTAAACAAAGGTTATAACAATTATTATAAGTATGAAATAAGACGCAAAAATTGAAATAAGTATCAAAATCAGAATTCATCCTTGTTTTAAATTAGTTTTAACTTGCATTTTTTTTATCTCTAAAAGAAAACAAATGTTAATTTACCGCATAGTATTATAGACAGCTTTACGTGGATAGTAAAGATAAAATTGGTATAGATTTTATGATATTTATTTAGTTATTTGTGGAAAATTGGCTTCTATACTATTTGATACAAAAATTTTTAGTTATTTATCGCATCGTATTATAAATTGCTTTCCCCAGATAATAAAATGAAAAATTATAAGATTACAATATACATACTTATATCTTAGAATTATCCTATCGATTTCAAACTTTACTTGATGATTTATATATTAGTTAGGTACAATTTAGAAAGCGTAGCAACTCTATAATAGTTACCAGAAAGACCGTACGTCCATTTAAAACATTCTATTTTTTTACTTTTTTCAACTACATTTTTGTATGATATAATTATTAAAATAGAAATGTTAGAATTGCTCTATCACTTTAAAATCTATAATAGTACGATGTCTGTCTGTCTGAATTATTACTTAAGAATACAGAAAAGATGATTCTGTTTTTGTTTTTGTAAACGATAACAATATTGAGGGAATATCTAGTACACAGTTATTTGATTTGTGTCGACGTATATTTCAACTAGAAGTAGCAATGGCTGACAAATTATCAACATGCATCTAAAATATCAACATTATATTATATACATAATAATAATAATGTTTATTTGGTGCTGCCAGGTACCCCCTAGCTTAGGAGATAGCACATACAATACTCTAAATTGCTGCTATCTATCGACAATTTAGAGTTTACATTATGATGTTTAGTCTCATACAAAAATAAAATAATATATGCTAAGAGATTAATTATTAACTGTATGATCGCGGGGTTCACCCTTTGCCGACTTTCAATTGGGTCTTTGAATATCAGCTTATAGTGTCGGAAATATTAACACAGCCAAGTCCTTTTAAAATGCTGAAAACCAATTTGCTAGCAGACGAAAAAGATCCCCACCACTGGAACCAGCTAGTTGTCTGGGTTATATATCTATACTTAAACATTTATTCTTATAGGTAGACAATATCTACAATTTTATTCTATTCTAATAATGACATTATGACAATTATATAATGTTGATATTAATAACAGTACAAACCTATAAAACTGAAAATTTGAGGAAAATTAATTATAAATTACGAGAGATAAAGAATATAAGAGAAAATAAACCTTATTATAGAAAATAACAATTCTTAGCAAACATATAATTAACGCACTTTATTCTGGAAAAAGAATAAATAAACAAGCTGATTAAATAGGGCGTGTATAAGGTTTCACCCCCCCCCCTCACACACAAAAAAAGGATTTGAAAACTGTATTAGATTTTAACACCCACCCCAACACCAAAAATTTTGACCCCTGATAAAAAAAAGATTCTTACCCCCCTCCCAAAATGTATATAGCTTAGACGTCCTTGAATGTTGGGAAGGGTTGAATAATTCTCCCCCCCCCCCACCGCTAAAGTCGAAAACCACAGCCTATGAAAAGCTTTCACGTGAAGCAAAGCTAAATCAGATTTAAATTTTGCGTACTGTAATAATTGAGAAATATTTTTAATCTACAAAATAAATTGCACGTATTCATGTCCCTTTATCCGTTACAAGAGAGATTAGGAAAGGTATCGATCGAGTTCATTTGAATATTGTTTGCATGGCTCGGCAGCCGCGAGTCAGTCGCGACTACGCCTCAAATTTAAACCCGTTTGGATCGTTTGATTTTTTTTTTGAATTGAGAAAATGCAATATTTAGGCCAGGCTTAGACTTCCAACTGAATTTTTAAAGTAGTAAAATTATCTGTGTCTTTCCGGCGGCTGACGCGCGGGCTGCCGAGCTCTGATTGTTTGGCGCGCAGATCTTCAGTAATTTAAAAAAAAGAGAATAAACAAAATGAGACAAGTAAGGTGGGGTTTATAATCTATCTGTCTATTCAAATATCGCCACAAAACCGCTTCATAACTAAAGACGTCAAAATGTTTTCTAGCCGTTGTCCATAAACAGGACTAAAAAGCAATGTCCGATAATATTAAAGAGCGGGGAAATTGATCCTGGGACCATAAATTACAATGTCCCCTAAAGGTTTATGAACTCGTTCTCTCATTCGTTGTCTTGAAATTTATGTGCAAATCTCCGATAAGAACTGAACTGAAAAACTTCCCTTTAAAAATACAAAATTGATCAATTTAAAATATAGGTGAATGTCAAAATTAAAATAGAAAAAAAAAACACTTGATAAAACTGTTGAAGGTTATTATAAAAGTTGAAACAATGACTAATATTTCAATACTAAATGTCAATTGTAATATAAAAAGATAGGATAAATTACTTTTAAAAAACGAATTGAGAAATAGTCAAATAATTTACAGAAACCAATTTACTATATGCCTAAACCGCAGAATCCAGCTCTAATTTTTTTTTGCAGGCGTGTTGCTTAAAATCTAGTACACGTTTAGAACTTAAAGCCTTTATAGTAAAAAAAGTAAAATATGGTTCTATTAGTTATTTCCTAATCCGTCTCTTTTCCGCTGGACTAAAACCAGTTCTGAACCATGGTACTCCATTCTATTCACGGAAAACAGTCTATGATACGATGGATTTAAAAGAAATTATTGTAATTACAAATTGTGGGTATAGTCCTTTCCACGACATCCCTCCATAAGGGGCGATTCTTCGTATTTTTCACAGTAAGTTTTCTCCTATTTCTAGCCCCTGCGGGGGGCTCTAACCCTGCGGGGCCAATAACCTAACCCTGTGGGGCAATCACCTAACCCAATATAACCTAACCTAACCTAAAATAACCTATAAAAAGCCATTTTCAAAATACGACAAATCGCCCCTTATGGAGGGATGTCGTGGAAAGGACTATACCCCAAATTGTTAATAATCCTTACAATAAAGTAACTGAATGTTTGTTTGTACCAAAGGATCTTACTAACCTCTGAACCGATATGATTCTCCTTTACAGGGTAGCTTCTCATAGATTCCGGTAAGATCTATAACTATTCTTTTGTGGGGGGGGAGAAGAGGGGGGTGGGAAGGGGGAGATTACCCCCATCCCCCGAAAAAAAATGTGAGGGGGGGGGTCATACTTTAATTTTTGACACTTAAACTAGAGGGGTGGGTTATAAATCAATTCACCACCACCCAGGGTGCCGCTAGTTGAATATAAAATTTAAACCATGCGGTGCATTTATCCCGCGGTGCCTAAAGCATGAACCTTATTTAACCTAACCTAACACAATCATAAAAAATTAAAACAGTAGTATTGATGTTAGTAGCGGAGTGTTTTTATTCAACATATTCTCAAATCAACTTCCAGGTAAATAAACTGGCACTTCACTTTTAACTAGGATGACAACATCCATGATTAACAAAAATCAATAAAAGATTAGTCTAACATTTAATTTCATTTTATTTTAAAGAAGTAAAAACCTAATGGCTAATATTAATACAAGATGAAAAATATACAAGCGACTTAGCAGTAAGTTTGCGGCCTGTCCTATATCTCTGTCAGACGAACGTACGTACAGACACATATAAGTTATAGAATGGCTACGCTTCTAGAAATATTCTACCTTGTTTTAGATTGTGGACGAAAGTGATAAGAACTATGTCAAGGAATACTACAGAATTTATCTATCTTTCTGCCTGAATGTCTGTCTATTTATTTATCTATCTTTCTGTCTGAATGTCTGTCTATCTATCTATCTTTATGTCTGAATGTTTATCTATCTATCTACTTGTCTGGCTGAATGTCTATCTATCTATCTTTATGTCTTAATGTCTGTCTATAAATTCATCAATTTATCTATCTTTCTGTCTGAATGTCTATTTATCTACCTACTTTTCTGTATAAATGTCTTTCTACTTTTCTGTCTAAATGTCTGTCTATTTATCTACTTGTCTGTCTGAAAATCTGTCTATCTATCTACCTTAGAATGACTCAATTTGTAAATTATATTATGACTCATTAAAAGCTATTTATTTCTTATTCAAAATATATGACATATGAGATTGGTCTTTGGACGAGTTTTCCTGTAACTATTAGTCATTATCAAAAAATATTTTTCCTATTATTCTGTTTTTTAAAGGAATTTATAAAGCATAATGGCCCCTATTTCTCGCATATAATCGTTTTTTAAGATTTAAAGAAATTTGTAGGACTTTATAAACCTAACAAACCCTCCAATGGGTCGACCTCATTACACCTGTAAACAGCCTTACACAGAAACAGAGTCATGAACTACCGGCTAACCTAAGAAATTTTGACCCATTATATCTATACTAGCGGCCGCGCTCCTAGTATCTAGGTGCTATATATCGAAGAAATATGGAAGGGCAGAAAAATAGCCTAAACCCATACCTACCCGGACTTTTTATAAAAATAATATAGCCTAACACCATCCCAAGACCTATAAGTAGCTTCACTGTAAAGGAGGGACATATCGGTTCAGCGGTTATCGAGATCCTTCGCTACAGACAAATAAGAGCTTACTACTTTATATATTACCTGATTACTATCTATAAATTCTGATGAAAAATTAGAAAGAAGAAACTTTGAACACTGATTTATTGGATCTTACTTCTACACAAACTTTTCAAGGAAAATCATCCATAGTTCAACACATATTTTTATATAATCCACAACTTTAATCTAAATGTTTGTCCGTTCATTTGTCATTAGAGTAAAACACTAGAGGTAGAAAGGGTTAAATAACTATATCTCCCCATCGCAACCACCCTGTGCAACTTTTCTATTGGGTCATTGAAAATCAACTATTGGTGACAGCCAAGTAGCAGACGAAAGAGGTCTTTGAAAAAGGAAGGGAGGTAGTTGTCTGTATATACATCTATACTATAGATCTGTTCATTTGTCAGATAAGGATTTAGTACTTTGGTATTACTAATGCAGTGTAAAAGTTTCGGGCAGTTTCCCCCAAAGTGCCTCGTCGAGCACTAACCCCCTAAAATTTGTAAAAATTTCTTTAGCTTGTTTATCATTTTAGGTAAGGTTAGTTTAGGTTATATTGGATACTGGATTACCCCACTAGGTAAGGCCCCACCAGAGGGGTTAGGCATAGAAAAAAATGGGAGGGGGTACGTGCTCAACAGACATTTTGTGGGAAAGCACTGTTTGTTTTACCTTCTTCATTCTTTTAAAATCCATTTTGATGATTTATTTCTGTTATTAGGATGGAAAATAAGTGATTGCAGGAATTTATCTTAACTTTTAAAATTAAAAACAAGCACAATCACTTTGTATAACAGCGAAGCTGTTCTTAACAATCAGCACAGTGCGTTTAAAGGTGCTTTGACTTTTGTGTCAGAACCTAAATTGGGACATAGTGCATTTCATTACCCTAGGTTAGGTAACTTCATTTCACTTTTCAATAAAATCTAAAATGCAGCCGTTTTTGAGAAAATTAGATTGGAAAATTTCAAGTTCAATTTTCATCCACTAGGAGTTACCGCACAATCATGACAAGAAAAGCAAATATTATTTATTTAAAATTTTGAACAAATTTGCCTTTATAAAGTTCTTCAAAAACCACTCCATAAAAGAGTTGATTCATTGCCATTTTTATCAGTTGCTTTGCTAAGGTCACGGAAATTCAGCCTTAAATAAATCATATATAGAGAGGTTTTATGACAGACTTTATCAAAGCAAAGTTATTTAAAATTTTTTAATAAATAATATCTGCTTTTCTTGTCATGATTATGCGGTAACTCCTAGTGGATGATAGTTGATAATTTTCAAATCAAATTTTCTCCAAAACGGCTGCATTTTAGATTTGGTTGAAAAGTGAAATGAAGTTACCTAACCTAGGGTAATGAAATGCACTATGTCCCAATTTAGGTTCTGACACAAAAGTCAAAGCACCTTCATACGCTCTGTGTCAGCTAAACTTATGGCTGGGAATACAAATAAATAAAAATTAGGATAAAGTTGAAAGAGAATTGAGAAAAAAATACAAATATCTTTACATACAAAACATGGACATTGAGAAGCTTTTCTTCTAAAAAAAACCGCATATCCTAGATAGAAAATATAATTCAAACGTCTTTTTTAAAAAATTTTTCTATATCTTTAAAAGAAGTATTTACATCTATAATAAGTTAAAGATAAAAAAATGTTAGTTTATCAACAGTAGAAGATATTGATAATCATTCATCTGATTTTGGTAAGCTTTTTTATCATTAAATTAAAAGAAACATCTTCAAGTGTGAAACAGATAAAAAAAAAACAATTATAGAAGAACTTACGAACGGACAAAGTTGAAAGAGGGGCCTCTGGGACAGATTGAAGACAGTTTGAATTATATCGAGTACATTCTTTTTTATCTTGTTTACTAAAGCAGGTTTCAAAATATACAACGGCAAAAAAATTGATTCACATTGTACATCCCATTCCCCAAAGATGATACACACAATTAACCCATTTGTAGATCACAATTAGTGGTTGAAACGTTTGGACCCTCAACTAAATGAACCAAACAATCAAAATTCAATAAAAGCCCCAAAGTTGTTAATCCAACGAATAAGAAAAAAATATTATAAAACTTTTGGGAATAGTGTAATAAACAGCACAGTGACCTTACTAAAACTAGACGAACAGAATAAATAATAAATAATAAGTTAAGAAGGAAAAATTGCATGAATTTATTTTCTCTTCTTCATAATAGAACAAAAGAATAATTTATATAAACAAGTATCTAAGCGTTCATGGTTCACAAGAATGTTTAAAGATTTAAAGAACTAATGTTATTACAACTGTTTGTAATTGGGATATTAAAAGTGAGAGTAGGGGGAGTGCCTTCGCCAAATAGCAGGCGCATTATATTACTATGCACAAAAAAGGGCATCCAGTCATCATATCGTATAATAGACAGCTTTCCGCGGATAATAAAATGAAAAATTTCAAGATTAAAACTACTTTTGTAAGCCCCGAATGGCTGAAATCCCGTGTGTTAAAATGAATAAAAACATGAATATATTCTTTCACATAAACTATACCTATCATATTTCTTTACAAAAATATAACAGCAGTATACATCTTACATACATATATGTACATTACTTTTTTTATTTTATTCTTTTAATTATCAAATAAAGAAACCAAACAATCGTAATTACTGCAGTAATAACCAGCTAACGAAACTTACAAAAGAAAAAATATGTATGTATAAATTTTATTTGATTAAAGCTCGTTAAATGTTTAACAATTTTAGATTCTTTCAAACGAAATTAAACTAATCAGTTATCTAATCCTTTAAACTATTTGTAGACCACCAAATCTGCTCCTACATTATTTTCAATTTAGAAAATAAAATCCTGCATATTCTTATCCCTACTGTATTCTATTCCTGCCGTGCTCTTCTAACACCTACTTAACCTAACCTAAAAAAACATAAAAATATGTTTTTCCTCCCATAATTTACCTATGGTTCATTTGCGATTTGGTAGAACCGCAAAAATATTTTATATGTTTTACTCGAACGGGTGGGTTAGCAAATACACTCTAGTTATATAGTGGCTATGTAAGTAACAAAAAAGTAAATTTAGTTTTTGTTAACCCTTTACTGAGAAAAGTGTAAAATTGAGTCATTTTTTTATTATCATAAAATTAGAAATAAATAAATAGGTAAAAATGGCCATGTTTTAGGCTGTTTTTCAGATGGGGATGGGTAGGTTGAAAATCCAAAATTTATAGTACTAAAATTCCCCCAAAGTATTTTTTTTTTTTATAAATCGCAAGTAGAAAATAACATTTTTTGGGTAAAAAAGGAAATCCAGAAGATCTGCAGATTAAATTAATTGAGTTATAAACTTTTGTTGGCAATATACTTTTCTTCATAATGTAAAAAAATTTAAATATATCTTCCCTCGTTTTTTTTATGGGAAGGGAGGTTTCGTGATTTAAAAAAGATATTTTTCTTGCATGTAACTAGAGTAGCCTGTAAATAGATGCCTATAATTGGCCTATGCTTTTTAATGGCTCTTCTTGCGATTTTTTTGGGTCGAATTCAGGAGGCAGCAAAGGCTTTTTATATAAACTTACTTTTATTTAGCATCGGCCATGGGGTTTACTGGAAATTCTTCAAGCATCTGGGAGAACGCCAAGTTTCTGGAACCAATTTTCTATACACAGGTGATAATTCTTATGCATTAAAGCAAATATCACAAATTACAAAGTAGGACAAACAATTTTAAGAGGTCTTTTAGATGCCTAGCATCTCCATAAGTGACAGCTTCCCTTACTTTTTATCTCTGTTCAAAAGATTTAGATAGGTGCATTCATGCAAAGTGCCTGTTGAGCAAAGATACCTCTCTAATTTTAAATAGATTGTCTACCATTCCTAACCTTTTAGGGGTGTGGGTGCTAATTCTGCGGTGCTACCCAGTACCCAATATAAACTAAACTTACCTGACCTAAAGTAAAAAGCAAACAAATGATAAAACTACCCCCAACCCTTAATTTGATTTGAATATAAGTAAGAGTTGCCGAGGTTGGGGGTTATCAGTGGCCAACTACTTTGTGGTTAAGCGCCTGGAGACCTTGTTGAATATGATTTCCAATTTAGAATTCCTCCTACTGTACAGTATCAAGACAAATTCAAGCCCCACAAAATTCCAGGTAATCATATTTTTATGAAAACAATAGCATAAAACCGACCCAAAGCTTAAATTTAAAAAATCATACTAGGATCACGTATGAACCTTACTAAAAAACCTCAATTGGTTTAGTCATTAGCAATATTTACAGATAAAAACCTTATTTTTTAACCTTATTAGGATAACAGTCAAGAATTGCCGCTAAAACCAATTACATCCAATAATAAGCTTGCATTTTGACAAGATGACACGTGATTGTTGCATTTCAGCGGCAATTTAAAAATTTAAGGTTGTATACTATTCAATTAACGAAGATATTTTAATAGCAAAAATTTATTTCATATTCAAAATTTTGATTTCAAGCGTTGTATCTTCTTTATTAATTTATTAATATAAACAAATAAAGATAATTTGTATTAATACTGTTCTTCATGAACTCAGAAAATGAATGAATAAATTATGTAACAGTTAGGAGGTTGAAACAATCTATGTAATAAAGTACTTTTCTTTATTTAGAAATTTATTTCGGTGAACATAGCACCTTCTTCAGTCTAATGTGGTTTAGCTGGATGCTATATATATATATTTTGTGAAGCAGTTATCCATTTCACTTTTTTAATTTCCAAAAAAACCTGTAACTTAACTATGTATTAAAAACCACCGCAATAGCGCAAATGGTAGCAGGCATGCTTGTCATAGGGGAGGAGTTGTTTTTTCGAGTAGGAATAAGCCCCCCGCAGGGGTTAGGCATTTAAAAAACCTAAAAGATTGTCTAAAATAGGGTAGGTTATGTTAAGTGTCCACTCCTGCGTTTGGGACTCCTGGGTTTGTCGTAGGACCACAAAACACCACCATTCTTAATTTTCAATTCCCTAACTGTATAAAGTAATATACCTTATCAATCAGAACTTTCAGATGAATGAAACAATTAAATCAATCATAACTTCTAGATGAATGAAACCATTATAACATTTATAAACTTATTATGTACCTTTTATTTTATTAATACAGAATATGAGAACCTTATATGCATGGATATATTATTGAACATTTTATATAAAAAATGTTTTTTATCTTATAATTGTACATTTTACATCCGCGGAAAACTGTTTATAATACGATGCAAGAAGTAACTATTCTTACATTTGTATTGACTAACTTATCACTAAGTACTGAAACCTAGGGATGGAGGCATAGACGTCCAAGGGGGGGTTAAGGGGTGATTACCCCCCCCCCGCACCCCCAAAATTTTTGATTTTCAATTTTTACCCCCCCCCACCAAATAAAAAAATGCCTCTATAAAATAAAGATTACCCCCCCCCCCCTCCAAAAAAATTTTTATTTTCAAAATTTGGACGCCCCTGGATGGAGGGGACAATGGGCTGTTTATTACACTAGACCTCAACGTTTTACTCAACTTTGGGGACTTTTAGTGAATATTGATTGGTTGCAAATGTAAATCTAACATGTATATTTCCAATTAAATCTGATCCTTACGAAACATATGGATAGAATTTTCCTAGATGGTCATTAATTAGCATTAAGTTATGGACATAATTGTTCTTTTCTATCTTATTTTATCCTGTTCTGCCTATATTTAATTATGTATGTTGGTTAATTAGCGAGGCTACTCAATACTTCAATATGTTATTGTCTATCTGGTTGTCAGATACGTTTAGGAGGAAACGTGATTTTCTCGTCTGCTATTCAAGATAGATGACTAAAACTTTTTATTAAGATTTTATTCCAGTATTGTATAATTTACTTGGTTCTAAGTCTGTTGGAAATGCTTCGAAAATCATATTGAAAATTTCAATTTTTTTGAGAACTTTTTCCTAACCAATGACTATCCTTGCGATCTTTTCGTTGAAACAACTACTTTTGATCATAATTATTCTTATTTTTTAGCGTGAAGCTTCATTTCAACCTTCTTGTGCATGGGAAACTGAATGAAACTGAGAAGAATCCATTTATAAATTCTGATATTGAGTTTCAGGTAAAATATCAAATAATTCTAAATATTTTTTAAATTTAAAATAAATTGCCAATATCATGAGTAGCGAAGCACCTGTACAATCAAATCCAATATAAAGTAGTAAGGTTTTTTTATCTGTAGCTTAAAAGATTGATAACTGATCGAGTAATATTTTTTCTGCCCATCCCTTCCCCTTCGATTTCAGAGCCTCAAAATGACAGAGGCGCAGCCACTAGTAGTATTTAAAACTAGAGAAGTGATTACTGTAAGTTTTTTTTCAATTAGAATATGAAGGGTACTTAAGAAAAAAACGGATACTAGCAGTTACGCCTCTAAAGGCCTCTAGGAGCAAATGAGAGAAGAGAAGGGGGAGGGGGAAGTCGACCCTCAATTTACGTTTTATAAAAAGTAAAATTGAAAAAAAATATTACTCATAGTTATTTACTGGACCTTTGAGAAGTTTTATTTTCTAAAGGAGAACCCTATCGGTTCAGCGGCTAGTGAAATCTTAGCCAACAATCAAACACACAGAAAGACATCTAGTTACTTTTATGTAGGAATAGCTTTAAAGTTAGATAAGGACCTGTATTATGTAAATGTTATCCTTGTTATAAATATTTAATACTTGAAGTGTTTTTTTTTACTGGTATTCTATTACTTATGAAACACTTTTCAAATTAATTAAAATAAAATTTTCCTACAAAATTATAAAAATTTTCATTTTAATTGAAATGAATAAATTCAATTGAAAAAAAATTTCTAAGAGGATAACGTCAGTTTTTCTTACAAAGAATTTTATTTTAGTTTGAATTGAAGAATGGAGACAATTCCTCGCAGGTGACATAGATTATTTTTATTATCAACAGCGAAAATACTCTTAAAAATAGTCCGTTTCAGGAGAATCCGACAGTTAAAAACATTGAATCAAAATTTATTCTGGTAAAATTTGGACCTATTATTGCATCGAATTATATGTCGACATTTTCTGTTGGCTGAAGTCCCGGGCTTACAAAGCAGAAATTTCTCCTATTTTTTTTCAGCATGGGTCATAACTGGCTTTAATCCGGCAGAAATGAATTGAATTTCTTAAAATATATTCTAGAGCATGAAAGTTTTTTTTTTTTTTTTTTTTTTTTGGGGGGGGGGGGGAAGATTAGAGGGTAAAAAAGGTATTGTAACTAGTAAGCTGATTTAGTTGAATTAAGTTGAAAACAAAGGTATCGTTTTTAACGTCTTTTATCTTGACGCTGTTTGAGTCTTAATCTACACCCACATTATCAAAAGAACAGTTCTATAGTATAAAAGTATAAACAGACAACTACCTCCCTTTCTTTTTCAAAGACCTCTTTCGTCTGCTTCTAAATTATTTTCTGCTACTTTGCTGTGTTAATATAAGCGACACCATTGGTTGATTTTTAATGACCCTATAGAAAGGTTGCACAAGGCGGTTGCGATGGGGAGATACAGTTATTTAACCCTTTCTCCCTCTAGTTTTTTACTCTACTATCAAAGTTGTGTAGGTTGCGGACTTGGAGGTGCTTCAGCCACACAATAATGAATGGAAGTCCTACGAAGTTTCTTTCAGGTAATTACAAGTTCGTCTTTCAATTACGCAGAAATTACATCAATAAAACTGAAAATTGCATATTGTTATAACATTAAAACTGCCCTTCGTCTTTAGTATTACTCTTATTATTTTTGTTTTACTTACTTGCTTGGTTTCTGTGTCTCTTTGTGAATCAAAAGGTGCATTTAATTTGAATATATCAACTAACAAAGGCAGAATTTTATTTAAAGGATTTTTTGGTATTTTTTAAAATAGGACAAACAAATTTTGACATTTCTACTTGCACAAATATGGCCTAGCAATTCTACAAAAATTGAATCTAAAATTTTTGTTTTAAAGCTACTATTCTTTTGAATTAATAAATGGAATTTTACATGACGAATCCACCTTATTCTAGGACAGATTCCGAGGACCCAACCACCATTACATTTTCTTCTATGAAAAGATCAGAAAAGCAGCATGTTATTCTCAGGTAAGAGTTATTTATCGCATCATATCATAGACATCTTTACGCGGATATTGAAATGAAAAATCATATGATTTAAACCAGTTTTATGATTTTTATTTTAATATTTGTGAAAAATTGGTTGTCATTAAAAGCTATGCATAATTTTCAGTGTGGCTGAGAACCTGTTATATTCCAGTGGTGAGTGGATATTAATCGGTTTCGGAGCCATGCCAAAAAAATTAGAATTGTGTTCATATGTAGAGCAGAATAATACTAAAAACTCTATAATGTATACAAAACTAGACCGAACGGTCATATATGTGTAGATTTTAATTTATATATTAAATGTTTAAAAATAAATAACATATATTATACACTAAATAGAGATATAAGGAGAAAAAAGATATAATTTTTGCTGCCCTCTTCCTCCTAAAGATTTGAAAATTACCAAAAATTTGCTTTCAAAAAAATATACATCTTTTACGTTGCAAGGAGTACGTCAGTCAGTAAGGGATACTTACAGAGATGCTACGCACCTAATAACATGTCAATCATATAAAGTTGAAAGAAAAAAAATTCAATTATTTTTATTATTAGCGGAGCAACTCTATAGTTTTTAATTTCCGTCATTATGCCGATCAGTATGCAGCATGTATGGAACGTCTTTAAAACGTAAAAACTTTTTCGTGAATAAGTCGGTAATGCTTTTATGTGGGCCAGTGGATTTTTTTTATGTGAAATGTGATTTACTCAGCCACTATTTGGAAAGTTGACATTATTTTCTTTTAGTATTCAATTGACGTAATTGATGATTTCTTTGGTTCTTCATATATAAAAAGACAATGACAATTTTTTTCCTATGTCTAACCCATGTGAAGGGTCCTAACCCTGCGTGGCCAACATCAGATGTTCCCTAACCCTGCGGGGCTTCCCAGTACCTAGTATAACATAACATAACATTACCTAAAGATAATAATCAAATGGAATAACAATCTCCTCCCTCTATATCTTCCATTTATTTCAAAAATACGGGGGGGGGGGGGTCAAAACTAAAAGGGTACTTTATGTGAAAGCCCCTACCTTAGTTTTAAAGTGTCTTAACCCTAGTTCTTGAGTATCTTAGTTAGTACAATAATGATTTCTAGATAATTGAATCAAGTTTTCTATTTGCTGAAAATAAAAGTGCCCGAGCTGCACATGTCAGTCATCTATAAGCCGCCAAAGTATCGTCGTTTTGTAATTTTGCTAGTGGCTATGCCCCTAAAGTCCCACAGGGCCACTTTAGGAGAGTGGAAACTCAAATATTTATTTAAGAAAAGGGTTTTTAAAGGTAATGATACCCTTCCCAAAAATACTTATAAAACCGTCCTTGGACCTATGAGAAGCTTCACTATAAAAGCAGCACTATATCAGTCTAGCATTCAGCAAGATCTTATACAACAGAGTTACAAACATCCTGTTACTTATTTAAAAGAATATTTCAGCTAGATGTTTAATTGCCATTCTGTCTAATAAATATTAATTTGCTTATGCGCGGCTGCCAAGCCAACAAAATGTTTCCTCATAATTTATAATTTAATCTATTTATCAAAAAAATAATTTTGCTTTAATGAGAGAAGTTCCAATTAATTTGATTTTTTTTTTTTTATACTTAATTCGTGTTCTATAAAGCTTCCTTTCACGTACTCTGTCTAAATATATAAAGAAGTAATAAAATTTTAGGCTTATTATAATGGGGATGGGGGGGGGGGGGAGTTCTGCATATGAAAGTAAATGTAAATTGATGACCATCCCCAATGATGATACATAAAATTATCCAATTCTGAATATTACAATTAGTTGTTGATATGTTTGGACTCTCAACTTAATAAACCAACCAATCTAAATTCAATTAAAGTCCAAAAAGTTGTTGAGTCAGCAAATAAGAAAACGTTATAATTAAACTTTGGGGACTAGTGTAATAGATAGCCGAATGTTCTCTCCCTCCCCAGCTTAGGTAAATATTAACTCTATTTGTAAAGTCTTATTTGGTAATCATTACAAATATTTAAATTTTGTTGGTTATGTTCATAAGCATTCTTGTTCTTGTCTATTCAATTGATAAATAATGAGAGAAAAAAATTCTTGTTAATTTTCTTCAGAAACATCAGCTTGAGTTGGGCCCCTCTACTTTCTAAAGAGATCATTAGGCCTGATATTCCAGGTAAAGCTATTTTTTTATAGCGAGGCTACTCTATAATTTACTTTGTTTTTTCCGTCAGTCAGTCCGTAACGCAAATGGGAAATGTAATGCTATGAAATTTTATTTGTAAGTATTTAATATACCAATAAGCATCCGTTATGTAATTTACTTTGTCAGTGGGTCTGTCAGTAATAAACAAAATAATATATAAAATTTTTTAAAGATTTTTGTAATAGGTTCTGTAATTCTTTCTCAATTAAATCTATTCTTGATTTTAACAAAAGCTCTTTAAATCTTCTTCTCCGTATTGTTGTTTGCTTCGCTACTGATGATGTCATCCTTTTTTCTTTTTGTACTTGCACCTAGTCCACTGTCATTATAATACCTTACACAAATTATAGTATTGTGAAAAGTAAAATAATATATTATTTTTCTCATATTAGTAATAAGATAAGACAAATTTTTTTTTAAATTTTTTTTGGGGGGGGGGGTAATTTTTATTTTTTGGGGGGGTTAAGGGTGTCCCACCCACCAGAAAAATAGCTTAAAACCATCACCAGTAGGTATATTCGCTGAAAAGTAGAGCCCAATCGGTTCTGTGGTGACTAAGATCTTAAGCTTCAGACAGACAGACGGACATACAGACAGACAGACATCGTTCTACTTTGTATTATAGACTAGCGACTGCGCTTCTAGCATGTAGGGGCTCTATATTTGAAGGGATATGAAAGTGCAGAAATATCAAAAAAAAACATATCCAGACTTTTTTATATACAAATAAAATAGTCTAAAACCATCCTATGACCCATAAGAAGCTTCACCATAAAGGACCATTCTATCAGTTCAGCGGTTAGCGAGATCCTTAGCTACAGATAAAAAATTCACTACTTTATATAATAGGATAATCGAATATACCATCCTTTATGATTGGCTCTACTAGGATAGAATATACTAGTGCTTCTTCCTATTCATCAAGCTTATTCAATGGTTCTTCTTTCCCATTATTTTATTCATGGTGTTTTTTCTTTCACAAAAGTCATTAAATTATATTAAGTAGTAAAGTTTTTAATTGTCTGAAGCTTAAGATCTCATTAACTAGTGAACTGATTGGGTTCTCCATTTAAGGTAAGCTTCACATAGGTCCTGTGGTGGTTTTTGGCTTTTCTTTTTCAGATTTAAGTCTTGAGATAGTTTTAAGCTATTTTTCTGGCACCTTTTTAATACAGTTTTAAGCACCTTTTAAATACGGTTTTAAGCTATTTTTCTTCCCCTTTAAATACAGAGCCCCTAGAAACTAGGGGTACAGATACTAGTTAAATTTATAAAGCAAACCTACAAAATGAAAAATTAACCCCAAAAAAATGAATTGTTATCTTTTAAGTTAAAATTTTTTTCAACATAAAATAAAATTTAGGATATTTTTTAAAAACACTCTTCCTAACCTCAGCCTTTCTTTGGTATTGAAAGAAAACTTTTATAAACAACTTCAAGTTTTTCTTTCTTAATAAAAAGTGCAAGAAATTAATTGGAAGAGTTCTTGTTTAGATATAAGAATATTAATGCAGGATTTATCTAGCTTATAGTTTTAAACAAGTATGATTACCTCCAATGATAGCGAATCTTTTCAAACTTTAAATGTAATTGGTACCCAAAGTTTTATTGCACACGCCCTCTCATTCATTTAATGGTCCAAACTAACAGAGTCAAAACAAAATAATTTTAATCTACGGAAGAGATATTTTTTTTTATTTATTATAGTTGGTGATGTACATCTATTTATCACCCATTGTCTTTTCCTTTAGGAACCCTAAAGATATCGAAAAAAATAAGGGTAAAGGGATAAAACAGGCCAGACAGACAGATGGACTTAAAAACTTATGAAGGCCATTATTTTCTTTTTCTTTTTCTTTTAACACAGATATTAAAAAGAAAAACATATTGTGTTTTTTGATGAAAAATAAAGTTGAGACCTTTTGAAATTGAGCCTGGAAGCTTACAGTAAGCTGTAATATTAAATTAATTTTCTTCATATAAGTCCATCATTTTTTTACTATAGAAAAAATTGTACAGTGTGTTTTTTTATGAGAACTTTTTTGAAAGCAATTTTACCCCACTTATAGTTATCAGAATTTATTGATTAATGGCTTATTTTCTTTGTTTTGTAATGCAATTAATAGAACAACAAAAAAAATATTTCAGTTTTATTTAAAAAGTACAGTAAAATCTAAAATTCAAAACTTAGGTGTCAACATCTAAAAATGGTTTTAGCGCATTTTTCTTATGCCTAAATCTTCTACCCTTTGCAAGAAAAAAATTGGATTTTCTGTAGTCGACTTTGGGGGGCCAGTACTCCCTACCTGGTTGAGATATGACCTTCAAACTTTGATATGTTCTAGTACATGTCCCTAATAGTATCTGTATACATTTTTAGCTCTATATCTCAACTTTTTAGTGTTTAGCAGCCATTCTTGCAAAAGGTTGAATATTTGAGCATAAGAAAAATGCGCTAAAACCATTTTTAGACGTTGACACCTAAGTTTTGAATTTTAGATTTTACTGTACTTTTAAAATAAAAACTGGAATATTTTTGTGGTGTTCTATTAATTGCATTAAAAAATGAAAAAAATAAGCCATTAATCATTAAATTCTGATAACTATAAGTGGGGTAAAATTGCTTTCAAAAAAGTTCTTATAAAAAAACACACACTGTATAACTAAGATTTGTCTCTACTTCTTCATTGGTTGTCAGTTTATCTAAATGAGAGTCTATCTGTGCAGTCTACAGTAACTTCATAGTTACTCTCTCTTATTTGCAATATTTTTTGCACGAGTTCCCTTAGAGGATATATAATTATTACTCTTTTTTATACATCTTTTTTTTATAAATCATTCCTATAGCTTCTGATGGATTATACTAACTAATTTCAGACCACTCATTGGCGGCTTTTTAGTCCCTTTTTTTCTATTTTATAACTACATATTATTTTCCTTGTTTATTTAGTAGTAGTTTCAACAGCTGCGCCGCCAACCACTTCGGAAGCACCATCAACAGCAGCTGTTGAGAATAATTCAACTGCAGTGGTGGAGAATAATTCAACTTCTGCAGTAACTCCATCCATATCAACAAACATTACATCTTTATCACCTGAGTCACCTGCAACCAACGCCTCTTCTTTAGCGAGGTAGTAATATATAAATAGATGTATGTCTGCCTATCATGTTAAATCTCAAGAACAAAGCTATTGCTCAACATGTGATACTACTAAAATTCAACTGGATGTGTAAACCTATTTCTTAACTACAAACTATCGATATATAATTAGATAAACGTTGCCCTAGATTAAAATGAAATGGCCCAAGTTGCGCGTAAAATCTTATTTCTCATGTCACGTGTACAATTAATGTGCAATCCATGTGCAAGTTATCTAAAATTTTAGTGACAGTCCTTCAACCCCAGCATCATCAACTACTCCACTGTCACCGACAACTTCATCATTGTTAAATGTAACAACACCATTTCAAGAGTTTGGGTAACATTTTAATTCCCGCCTATTATTACATGTACAAAATATTTAATAAGTTAGTTAAATAAGATGGATTGTTTTAATTAGAGTGGAGAAAAGTGGGGTAGGGCAGTGAACATAAAGGATAAGACAATGAACGATAGATTTATATACATCCCTAATTTTGATAAAGACATTAATTTTTAACCAACCAATTAAAATTCAATGAAAAGCCAAAGAATAAAATGTCGTGGATATTTGAACTTTGGTTACTATTGGAATTTAAAGTTTAATGTCCCCCTAAATCCTAGGGAAATGGTAATTATTTGATGAAGATATTCTTGAGTATTAGTAAATTTAATCCATTAATCTATGTATCCATGTCCAGAAAGATGTCTTAAACGGCTAGACCGACCACGAATAATATTACCTCCCAATAAGTGTAACTTTGACGTTAGCAAAGCTTTTGATAAATTGATAAAGGTTTAACAAGTGTTTTTTTTGTGTTTCACTTAATTTTATGACTACATTTAATATATCTGACGCCATAAGAAAAAAATATGATTTATTAATTTGTTAACAAAGATAGACAACTTATTTTCTAATAAAGATTTTCCTGACTATTAAATATATAGTCTATGACCTATGCGAACTATCATATAACCACTCCCCCCACAAAAAACTTGAATTACCCCCTATATTTAGATTTTGTTTCCCCATTACCCCAAAATAAAAAGGGTTTGACGTCCTTGCAATACCGACTTAAGATAGCCGACTCTTTAAATACATCTTTTATATTGTATTTATTGCAGAAATGAGACACAACCATCCGGTACCCCGCTCAAGGATGATGGCAATCATGGATCTATTGGATACACAGGTATTACCTGATAATATGGCACCTTGTTACAAATCATGGATCTATTGGATACACAGGTATTACCTGATAATATGGCACCTTGTTACAAATCATGGATCTATTGGATACACAGGTATTACCTGATAATATGGCACCTTGGTACAAATCATGGCAATCATGGATCTATTGGATACACAGGTATTAACTCATAATATGGCACCTTGTTACAAATCATGGATCTATTGAATACACAGGTATTAACTCATAATATGGCACCTTGTTACAAATCATGGATCTATTGGATACACAGGTATTAACTGTTAATATGGCACCTTGTTACAAATCATGGATCTATTGGATACACAGGTATTAACTGATAATATGGCATCTTGTTACAAATCATGGTTCTATTGGATACACAGGTATTAATTGTTAATATGGCACCTTGTTACAAATCAGTGCATTAGTAGCTTTAAAAAACTGTAGGCAGCTAAACTCAAATTTTCTGGCTGCTTTCACAGGTGATAGTGTCTGTCAAACTAAATTCTTGTTTTAGTAGCGGATCTACTTTATAATTCGAATGACCGTCATTCCGTCATTTGAAGGCATCAGAAACATCATTATTTTCTTTATTTCGCCATCATACCAATTTCTAACCAATTTAAAGTCATTTATAACTATACTAAACAGTTAAAATGAATATTTCATGTCAATTAATAATAATTCAAATAAATGGGTTTATTATTACTTGGATGTTACATCAGGTTTTTTTTATTCTCTAATAAAGTAAAACACACAGTTGCTAAAATAACGATACCCCCCAACCACCCCATTACCCCGTCCCCCCCCCTCACTACCGGATAAACGAACTTACCAATAAATAAGTTCGCATGTTAGCAACCTAAATTAACGATATTTTTCGCCTTTCTTAATATCAACCTATTTTCTATAACCATTTTTATATATTTACAAAGCAGCTTATAGTTCCTAATAAAGAATGACTTCATAATAGAAATAACCAATGATAGGCCAGTATACATTGTAATTGATCATTGGCAAAATGTATACTGGCCTATCATTGGTCATTTGAATTGTATGACGTAATTTTTTATTACGCACTATAACCTGCTTCATATTTACAGGAGAGGTTTTGCTGATAATTGTGGTTGTTGTTTTGATAATATGCTTCGCAGTAGTCTCAACTAAATATTATTTTCTACAGAAAAATATAGGTAACAGTTAGGTAACATTTAACATGAATATATCTTTATATAAAACTAAAGCTTTTCTATAATTTAGATAAATCTGTCCGTACGTCTGCAATGTATAGCTCTTATCATTACCAGTATGTTTGTAGGTCCATTAAACACTGGTGGACTAGTAAACTTTGGTTATATAGAATATTTATTCTATTCATCTGATTTGGGAATTGGGATTCCTAGGGACAAAAGATACACTGATATAAGCGAAGCATCTCTACAATCAAGCCCAAAAAGTATCCTGGATTTACTCATTCTTACATTTATTTTATTTGTAAAATTTTATTAAATAAAAACCTACTTATTAAGTTCTTTAATAACTTTACAAGTGTTAATATTAGTTTGTTTGATTGATATGATATGATATGATTTATTATCAGTAAATTACAGATTAATTTTACAAATAATTTTATACATTTTAAATTACATAAATTAGAATTATAGATACATTTATTTACACTGACAAAATTAGGAGAACTGTACTACAGGGCCTTTAAAGTCAATATTGACTGGCCCAATTTTCAATCATTTTTTAATATATTTGTTTTTATAAATGTTTTGATGCTGTACGTATTGGTGCAAAAAATGGGGACAAATTTCAAATTGTTTTGGCGTGTGACGTCATACCCCCATCTCTTTTCTAGGGGGTTTCTTTCCTCCTTCCCTTTTCTTTCCCCTCACTTGTGACGTAAATAAACAGCCCCGTCAAATCAATTTAAAAATTGTCCCCATTTTTTGCACCAATACGTACAGCATCCAAATAAGGATATGTTATGTTATGCATCCTTGTTATTTCTAGGGCCATCGGCAACTCTAAAACTAGAAATAATTTAGTTGCGGGGAGGTAGAAAATCAATGAAAGTGATCTTTTAGTAATTTTAAAAAAATAATATATCTAGATTTTCCATCTGATCCCATTTTTCGTCAAACTTGAAAGGGATATTTAGCAGACAAAAAACACAGTATATTTTTTTGTTATAAACGAGAACTATTCAAGAAATAGCGCGTAAAATTTTTTTGACGATATGATTTTTAGAGAGCTAATTTTACCCAACATTATGATTTACTAAGAAATGTGACAATCTATAGCTGACTCAGAATGCGTACAAAATGAAAAAAATTACTTAATTTTGAACATAAATCTGTAAAAGTTTAAACCAATGACAGGTCTGGGATGTACCTTCTTTATTCTCCTATTGGCTGATTTAGACAATATGTCTTTAGATTATCTCTATTGTAATTTAAATGCTTATTCTCAGCAGGAGCCTACAGAGTAAGCAATACAGCTACCTCTACAACTTCTTCAGACTATTCTAATCCATCCTTCCAGGTATAATACTTATCTCATATCTATCTATCTATCTATCTATCTATCTATCTATCTATCTATCTATATATCTATCTATCTATCTATCTATCTATCTATCTATCTATCTATCTATCTATCTATCTATCTATCTATCTATCTATCTATCTATCTATCTATCTATCTATCTATCTATCTATCTATCTATCTATCTATCTATCTATCTATCTATCTATCTATCTATCTATCTATCTATCTATCTATCTATCTGTCTATCTATCTATCTATCTATCTATCTATCTATCTATCTATCTATCTATCTATCTATCTATCTATCTATCTATCTATCTATCTATCTATCTATCTATCTATCTATCTATCTATCTATCTATCTATCTATCTATCTATCTATCTATCTATCTATCTATCTATCTATCTATCTATCTATCTATCTATCTATCTATCTATCTATCTATCTATCTATCTATCTATCTATCTATCTATCTATCTATCTATCTATCTATCTATCTATCTATCTATCTATCTATCTATCTATCTATCTATCTATCTATCTATCTATCTATCTATCTATCTATCTATCTATCTATCTATCTATCTATCTATCTATCTATCTATCTATCTATCTATCTATCTATCTATCTATCTATCTATCTATCTATCTATCTATCTATCTATCTATCTATCTATCTATCTATCTATCTATCTATCTATCTATATATCTATCTATCTATCTATCTATCTATCTATCTATCTATCTATCTATCTATCTATCTATCTTTCTATCTATCTATCTATCTATCTATCTATCTAACTATTATTAAATTATTTTGACATATTTTTAGGAGAACTATAGAGATTATTAAGAAAAATTCAAAGAAAACTTCTCCAATTTTTAAATTAATTAATTTGTAAATAATTACTTATTTATCACTGTAAATACTTATAATGTATTGTATTTTATATTTATTAAATCAAGGATGAAAATATCCGTTATAGCGAAATTCGACAATCCTGATAGTATGCTTAATGGGTTGGCTTACATTTTATAACTTTTATGTTGTCTTTAATGACTAAGTTTGTTTTAAAAATGTTATGGGAGGGAGGTAGGGAAAGGACATTGTACTGTAAATTATACTGGTCGCCAAAGTCTCGTGATCTCCTTTTTTTATTAGTACAAATCTTCATAGTCCAACTTTTCAAATACAATTGGGCAATTTTGTTTATCGTAATAGGGAGAATACATTAATTTACTTCTTATCCTTTGTTAAGTAATTATATGCATGCTGTGAATGAGAAACAACAGTAAAGACACTTCTTGTGGAAAAGCTTTTCCAGAATTGCTTCGAAACCGATTATTATCCGCTGGATTAGAAACGGTTCTCAGCTATACTGAAAAATCATCTATAGCATCGTATTAAAGACAATTTTCCACAGATACAAAACTGCTATAATTATTATGATTTTTCATTTCAATATCCAAGGAAAGCTGTCTCTAATACGATGCGATAAATAACTATTCTTTTTACAGTTATAATTCTTGCTATGCCTTTAACCCCCAAAAAACATTATTGTTTTGTTTTATTTTCATAAATTAGAACTTTTTGTAATCAATTGTTTTAGATCAAGAAAAGTATTTTTAATGCACAATTCATTGTATTTTAATAAATTTTTAAAAAATTCATGCAGATTTTTATTTAATTAAAATTGCTCAAAAACCATAATTATAGAAAGGTTTCGTTATTAAAAAGCATTTAACTTATAGCGTAGCTACTCTATAATCATCTTTGTCTGTCCATCCGTCAGTAAGTCTGTAACGCCATGGGAAAGATACAATTTTCTCAGCTGTTAAAATGATGATTTTTTGTGAAGTTTCCCTACACCAATTTACTTTGTCCGTCGGTCTGTCAGTCATATATTAAATATTTAAAAAAACATTATTTTATATTTTAACAAATAATCTTTAAATCTCCTTGTCTGTATTCCCATAAATTTTTTTATGCTTAACTAATTGTGGATGTTATGAATTATTAAATTGACTTAAATTTTTGGTTTTATCTGTAAAGGAATACATCCTATTTTGTTAGCCCAATTTATAATAGGATTTTTCGTGGACAATTGTCTACTAAACAATACGATAAATGTTTATTTCAGTCTGGCGGCTTAAGACCATTTAAACCCAGTGGAAAAAAATGAACCCCTCAAAAAAAATTTATTTTGTAAAATAATTTTATATCCAATTTGTTATTTGAAGTATGATATTGTGTTCTTACTAAGAAAATATTCTTTACATGTTATATTTTTTTTTCTAAGTATTTCTTACTCCTTTCATCTTTTACAGAGAGAAGCTTTTATATTATTTAAGTGTCTGTACGTCAGAACAAGATTTTTCAAGTACGGCTTTATTCGCCTCTATACCCACTTATTCATACTGAAAAAATATGCATCTTATCGTATTCACAACAATTATCTACTACAAGATACAAGTCATAACATAACCAGGGGTGAATTCTTTAAAAAACTTTTTGGCTCACTGTCTCACTAAAAAAGTAAGGAAATTATACCCTCTAAATTTTTAGCGAGCCTTAGCGAATGTTTAGAAAGGCAACAGTTTTTTAAGAATCCACCTCAGTTCTCAGCCACACTGAAGAATCATGTATAGCATCGTATTACGGACAATTTAACACGAATATTAAAATAAAAATAATGAAATTAATACCAATTTTTGTACAAACTGACGGTGTTTAAACTAATACTAATAATTTTTATCTACAGAATTGGTAATTTAAAACATACTATCTCTTAACCCTTAACGGTCGGGGGGGAGGCGTTGACCCCCCCCCCCCCTTTGGTTTTTTAATCTTATTTTCTGTGTGTGAAAGAAAAAGAGCCCAAACTGCGTGACTTTTTAAGTTTGTGTATGTCACACGACTGAGAGTTGGAATTTTTTGAATATCTCCATCCTGGCGGGCACAGGATGCCAGCAAACCTGGCAGGGGTATCCAGGTAAAGAGCAAAAACCCTTACGATCAATATTTGTTTTATAATTTGGAGAATGTTCAGCAATTTGCGAGATCCTAAGCTTTAAGACTCTACTTTAAGCTTTACTTGTACTAGTTGCTACTCTCTAAAAAAAACTTGTTGCTTAATTCACAAACATTTAATCAACTCTGTTTTAGATACAATGACCTACTGAAACTGTCTTTTTGGTGTTGGAATCCAACTTGGCATCATTCTTATTAAACTAGTTATTAAAAATCTTAATAAATTTTATCCTGAAATATTTATTTTAACTAATGTTTTTGCTCCTAGCTTAACCCAGCAAGATATTTCGCCATAGAGACGCCTTCGAGCTCGTGCAATATATGAACCTATTCCTATGCTACCTCGAATCCCATTCGCCATGAATTGACACCTAATTTTTTTTGCGATAAACGTTGGAATATCGGCCTTTCAAGCAAAATGTAGCATGCAAGTTCGCCATCGATATCGTAGCAGAGTATGGGGCGAAGTCGCACAATAGTAGCATAAACTAAAAGAGAGATAGGAGAGAGAGGATAAAAATAAAAGAAGTGATAAAAAAGATCTGAGAGGCTTTAATGCTATAGAAAGAACCGAATTGAGAGCAGCATTACTTTATGCTACTCTGCTACGATATCGATGGCGAACTCGCATGCTACCTTTTCTTGAAAGGCCGATTTTCCAACGTTTATCGCCAACGATATCAAACAATGTAGCATGCTACCTTTTTTTAAAGTTTCGTTGGATTCTAGGGGCTTTGCAACTATAAAATGTAAAACAGAAATATTTTTTTTGAAAAAAAGTTAACAGAAATAAGCATAAGCATAAGCAATAAGGTATGTACACTAGAAGAAAATGGCAACTTTGCGAAAATTTTCATATAAACCCACAAACATACATAATAATATTCTTATTCTAAACATAACCAGAGTAAATATTTTACCTTTAACTTTCTGTAAATATGTCTTTACTAAAAGATCCCGCTAACCGCTTCTCTAATATAAAGTTTCTTATAAGTCTCTGAGAGTTTTTCTTTAAATCAACTTTGGTCGTGTGCTGCAGTTGTAAATGTCAATAAATGTATACGTATAAGTAGATCTATAACATCTACCTTGCCCAATGCTGAACCCTTTTCATCTGCTAGAAAATTGCTTTCTGTTATTTTGTACAGACTTAGCTGTGTTTGTATTACGGACACTAATAGCTGATTTCAAAGACCCAATACAAAATCAGCAGAGGGTACCCAACCTACAAATATCTTCTGGCCACTCTATTCTTTTACTTTAATGTAACATCTGATTTTTTGGTAATATGAACGGAAGTGGTTGCACACCCTTTCATATCTTCCCAAGAAATTCTCAACATTATTTTTCATATTTTATTTCCCCGAAATCTTTTTACACGAAAACATGAAAAGAATTGAGAAGGATCAAGTCAGGTTGGTAGAACTACATTTGCTCCCCCCCCCCCTTTACATTTTAGTTCAAAAGCATAGCGTTTCTTTCATTAGGTTCGTCCTGGCATTATCGGATGGCTCTTATCGTTAATTTAGGCATGTTAGAATTGTCCTATCGATTTTCAACTTGGCATTATGTTTCCTGTAATATTTAGATACAATTTAGAATGCGTAGCAACTCTATAATTATAACCAAAAAGTCTCTAGGTCCATTTAAAACTTGTTGTTGATTTAAAAAATATTTACAACAATTTTAGATAATCATCCTATTCATCTGATCATTGACATACTGATTCCTATGACAATGAAGTATAATGCCATAAGAAAAGCATCTTTTTTTAGAAGTCTTAAAAATGTACCGTCTGCTTATCTTCTCCCACAAGATTAAAATCTGCCCTAGAACAATATTAGACTTTATAGACAATCGTTACATCCGTTTAAAAAATCTTTTGGGGCATACACGCTTACATAATACAGTGAGTTTTTTTTATGAGAACTTTTTTGAAAGCAATTTTACCCCACTTATAGTTATCAGAATTTAATGATTAATGGCTTATTTTCTTCGTTTTTTATAACCATTTATAGAACATCAAAAAAATATTTCCGTTTTTATTAAAAAAAGTAGAGTAAAATAAAAAATTCAAAACCTAGGTGTCAGCATCTAAAAAAGGTTTTAGCGCATTTTTCTCATGCTCAAATCTTCTACCCTTTGCAAGAATGGCTGCAAAACGCTTCAAAGTTGAGATACAGAGTTAAATATTGATAAAGATACTTTTGGGGACAAGTACTAGAACATATTAAAGTTTGAAGGCCATATCTCAACCAGGGAGGGAGTACTGGCCCCCCAAAGTGGACTACTGAAAATCCAATTTTTTTCTTGCAAAGGGTAGAAGATTTGAGCTTAAGAAAAATGCGCTAAAACCTTTTTTAGATGTTGACACCTAAGTTTTGAATTTTTTATTTTACTGTACTTTTAAAAAAAAAACTGAAATATTTTTTTGATGTTCTAAAAATGGTTATAAAAAACGAAGAAAATAAGCCGTTAATCATTAAATTCTGATAACTATAAATGGGGTAAAATTGATTTCAAAAAAGTTCTCATAAAAAAAAACACACTGTACATACACATACAAATAACCACGTTAAAGAAATATTCTACGTTTTGAATATTTATCAATGCATTGTTTGTCTGTCTGATTTGGTGATCTTAAATCCTCTCTTTTACTTTTACATCTACTATCGTCTATTTAAAATTAATAATTGATTCCACAATTGTACTTGGTTCATATTCTTAAGAAATTCTAACAAGTTTTTGTTTAAAAATACATTGTATTTAATTCTTAAGAAAATTTTATTTTTGTCCAAATGTTTTCTTCTATTGTCGACTTGCAATTGTTTATGTTAGCCTCATTTACCATAAGTACTCCAGACAACCAACTCTTTGATTGCACGACCGTGGGTATATGTCAACTAAATGACATGAGTATGACATATAAAAGGTCATGGCTGACAAATCATCGATTTAACGTTAACAAAATGACATTATGGTTCTAATCTAATCAAGGGGTGTTTACACCAACCATTGATTTTATCAGGAGGTGTTTAAACCACCGTAATTTTACCGTTGCAGGTTGAATACACCCCCCCCCCCACCCTTTGCATGCATCTCCTTATGATTGTAGAGGAGTTGTATACACACGAACGATATTGTTAAATAAATTCATGTATATTAGATTACCTGGAAACCCAGTAGTCCGAGAATGTACGCAGGTTTGAAGAGAACAATGGTAATAATCCCCGAAAAAATCTCTTTAAAAATTACTAGAATATACAATACATCAATAAAAACAACCTACATGTACAAACTATTTACTGTACAAAATTGGACTCCACGTTAGCTTATGATCGTATATATATTATACTTAATATAGTTACATAAAATATGAGGGTATTCCGTAATAATATGAAAGTAGTGTAACGGCTCCCCATCACTTTCGCTAAAATTATCACTTTTTCAAAGCAGCAGAACCACAATGCACTAATATAGCTAAAATTCCTTCCCCTTTGTCCACCTTATTGTGAGGTGAAGATTTTATTCAATTAGGCTCTGGCCGTACGTCCGTCCGGAACGGTTAGCTCTAATTGTTGATATATGTATGTTAGAATCTTCCAATCGATTAAAAATTTTTGCATTGTGATTCATATAACAGTTAAATACAAGCGTAGCAACTCTATAATTATCACCAGAAAGTAACATGAAGTTAATTATGACTTTTAATAACGCTAACTAATGCATTGTTATATTTCTCAATGACAGGGTATTTGATGAACTTTTTGGATGTTATCAACCTTGTTTTTCGTCTTTTAGCTGGAATAAAAAATTGCATTTAGGACACTTTGACGGAAATTATGACTCGCCATGAAAGTATTTAGTCGACCTTCACAATTAATGTAAAAAGAATATTCGGATGTCAATTTTTGATATTTTAAAATATTTATGAACATATTATGTCGTGGCAACGATTCGTCGTATTTATAAAATGGCTTTTGATAGGTTATTTTAGGTTAGGTTAGGTTATATTGGGTTAGGTGATTGCCTTACAGGGTCAGGCAATTGTCCCCGCAGGGATAGAGCCCCCCGCAGTGGCTAGAAATAGGAGAAAAGCTACTCTGAAGAAAACGAAGAATCGCCCCTGGAGCGTTGTCACGAAAGGGACTATACCCATTTCATTTCATTTTATGTTAAGATTTAAATTTTTTTTTATATTTTTAAAGGCAGTTTTTTTCGTTTTTCCGTTCAAATCTCGCTAACCACAGAGTACCGATTGAGTTCTTAACTTCAGAGGAACTTATAAGTATCGTCAATTTTTTTTCTTCAAATTAAACTCTTGGCAAATTTTTAGGTTATTTTACTGGTTTCTCTTGGCAGCTATTTTGCAATAAAGACACATTTTTAGCATTAAAACATTGAAAATTATTGGATAGAGTAATTTTTTCATTGAATTTGGCCAATTTAATTAAAGATTTTCCTCCTTTAAATTAAACAGTAGATCTTTTCATGAAAATACCCTTTTTCGAATTTCAATCTTCTGCTAACCTAAAAAGTTACTTTAGGGGCCTAGAAATATATGTACAAAATTTCAGCTCTCTATCTCTACTGGCGACCTAGCGCCAGGCATGTAAAATATCAACAGATAACGGTAGCACGGCGGTTTTAACAATATCTCAGTAATGTGCAGGTTTTCAGCTCTTCTGCATATTTCAATTTAAACACATAAGGCCAAAGATATTATATCCAAAAAATCTTTTGTCAAAGTCTACTCTAGACCTAGCGCCAGTCAGTTTTCTAAAATCATGCATTTTATACCTGTGAAAAATGAAATCGCCAGCGCTAGGTGTAGAGTAGACTTTGACAAAAGATTTTTGGGATATCATATCTTAGGCCTTATGTGTTTAAGTTGAAATATGCAGAACACCTAAATTCACCTTCCAAGCCATTCTCTAAGCATTTTAATTTTTTTTTGAAATAACGGGATTTCAAAACTGCCTTTTGAAAAGGCCTAAAAAATATCTTTTTTTGTCCCTTTTTTCACTGTATGTAGTTACAACTTATTAAGATATTATTCTCAGTTAAAAAAAAATTGGCGATTCCAGCACCAAAACCGGCAAAAACAGGCAGTTAAACTTCTGAACCCCTACTTAACCCCCTGACAGACCCCCCCTCTATCTCGGCTCCTGTTACAGATAGAGACGTAAAACTTTTTTCTGGTTGTTCATGTGTATTTTTAGAGAATTGCTTTTTCTAGTCATAGCGGTCAGACTGCTCCTTATCCGCTTTTTAGCGGCCAGTCGCTAAATATTAAAACAGCTGTAGAGCGGCCAATTTTAAAGCTAAGAAAACCAAATTTTATGACAAACTATTATTTTTTATAATAAAAAATACCTTTTTTGACCATCGCCGAAAAACGACAAATAACGGAAACCGCCAATTTTGGTGGTAAAATGGCCAATTTTAAAGCTAAGAAAACCAAATTTTATGACAAACTATTATTTTTTAATGGCCAATTTTAAAGCTAAGAAACCCAAATTTTATGACAAACTATTATTTTTTATAATAAAAAAATACCTTTTTTCACCATCACCGAAAAACGACAAATAACGGAAACCGCCAATTTTGGCGGTAAAACGGCGGTTGGCGGCGCTAAATAATATTTTTATCTGTTTATAGTTACAACTTATTAAGATATCATTCTCAGTTTAAAAAAATTGGTGCTTACAGCACCCAAACCGGCAAAAACAGGCAGTTAAACTTCTGTATCCCTACTTAACCCCCTGACAGACCCCCCCTCTATCTCGGCTCCTGTTACAGATAGAGACGTAAAACTTTTTTCTGTTGGTTCATGTGTATTTTTAGAGAATTGCTTTTTCTAGTCATAGCGGTCAGACTGCTCCTTATCCGCTTTTTAGCGCATCCACTCGTCGTCGGGAAGGTGTTAGGTTCGAATCTCGGTCCGACACCGCGTCATAACTAAAGACGTTAAAAATGGTTCCCACTGCTACTATTTCAGATGCACGACGTAAATAGTTAGAGTGGGGGGAATGCCTTGGCCCAAAACAGGCGCAACTCGTTACCATGCACAGTTAGGACTTCTCAGACAAAGGTCGTGCATCACAGAGAGTTGGTTGTTTGTAATGTACTGTACCACGGGTATGAGGTGAAGGACCAAGAGTCTGACCTTGAGTTGACAAGTTGACTGTTCAGTCCAGGTGCAACTCACCCATACAACATTAGCATAACCCCATAACAGACCCCCCTCTATCTCGGCTCCTGTTACAGATAGAGACGTAAAACTTTTTTCTGTTGGTTCATGTGTATTTTTAGAGAAAATTACTTTTTCTAGTCATAGCAGTCAGACTGCTCCTTATCCGCTTTTTAGCAGCCAGCCGCTAAATATTAACCCTTAACGGTCAGGGGGGGGGGGAGGCGTTGAACGCCCCCCCATCCGGTTTTTTCTATCTCATTTTCTGTATGTGAAAGATAAAGAGCCCAAACTGCTTGACTTTTTAAGTATGGGTATGACACACAACTGAGAGTTGGAATTTTTTGATTATCTCCATCCTGGCGGGCACAGGATGCCAGCAAACCTGGCAGGGTCATACAGGTAAAGAGCAAAAATATTTTTTTGACTAAACCAAAGCATTTTATCATAGCAAAATACTAAAAAATCCTCTAGTAGTACATCCTTATATAAACTACAGGTGTTCAAGTCACTTTCAGGTTCCAGGTATGATCCTCCAGGTCCTGATCCTCCAGGTCTCCAGAAATCTTTAAAAGGCTCCTGTGGCCGCAATTTTTAAACTTAAGCTTTTCTTACATGTCTATATAACGTATTAAAATTTCATGAAGATCCGCCGCCGTTTTCCCGCCGACCGCCGACTGCGGCGGCTGGCAGCTGCCAAGTACAGCTGCGGCCGCTGAAATTTATATTTTGATATTTCTAAAGTAAAATTTACATAAAGTTAAACATTTTCTGGGAAAAAAATTTTCTTCTAGCTTCAAAAATAAGAAAATTACAGCCGTTTGAAATTTTTAAGTAAAAAAAGACCTAAAAACAAAGGTTGTTAAATAAAAGGGTGAAGGAAGCAAAAATTGACTTACACTTATAAAAGGTCGGAAATTCATTATCAAATTAGCCCTCTAGCTCTAATAGTAACTGAGATAATAAGGGGGGGCGTTGAATGCCCCCCCCCCCCCCCGACTGATTAAGGTGCGGCAAGGGGCCCGACTGTAAAGGGTTAAAAAAGCTGTAGAGCGGCCAATTTTAAAGCTAGGAAAACCAAATTTTATGACGAGCAATTATTTTTCATAACAAAAAAAATGCTTTTTCTGACCATCACCAAAAAACAACAAATTACGGAAACCACCAATTTCGGCGGTAAAATGGCGTTTGGAAGCGCCAATTAATATTTTTATCTGTTTATGATCCCAATAAAAGACTACATACAAAAATTGGCTGATTAAGGTCTGGAAAGGGTCAAGACAGTTAATTGTTTAAACTAATGTAATAGATTTTTATTTTAGTCAGATGCCAGTCGCAGACAATTAAAAAAAAATAACATTTAGAAATATTATCAATTTGTCTACAAAGGGTTAACAACAAAATCAAAATATACAAATCTAATTATTAAAAACATCAAGATGATCTTCTCTATAAATTTTATTTGTAAAGCATTGATATTTTTATCAAATAATATGACAATGATGACAACATTAATAAGTGATTAAATACAGACAAAAAATAGGATGACAACATCCATAAAGACAAAGCTCTAAGATCAGAAGTAAGGTCAACTCTCTTGTAATTACTTTTGTAATATTTAATCAACCTTAGTAAAAAATAAGATGAAAATTAGGTGTTCAGGTATGATCCAGCAGGATATAATCCTCCTAGTCTTCAAATAACTTTGAATGGCTCCAGTGTATTTATTTTTTTACTCATAGACTTAAAATTGTAAAATTCAGCTTATCTTACATGCCTACATGACATATTAAATTTTGTTTTTAAATCAGCTGTTGTTTCCAGCTGACCGCAGCCAGTGGCGGCAGTCCATGTAAGCTTCAAATCAATTAAATTTTTTGATAAATATATATATTAATTCTTGAGTAATAATAAACTTCTGTGAATAGTAATTGGCCGCTCTACAGCTTTTTTAATATTTAGCGGCTGGCTGCTAAAAAGCGGATAAGGAGCAGTCTGACCAGTGACCGCTATGACTAGAAAAAGTAATTTTCTCTAAAAATACACATGAACCAACAGAAAAATGTTTTACGTCTCTATCTGTAACAGGAGCCGACATAGAGAGGGGTCTGTTATGGGGTTATGTAGGGATACAGAAGTTTAACTGCCTGTTTTTGCCGGTTTGGGTGCTGGAAGCGCCAATTTTTTTTTAACTGAGAATTATATCTTAATAAGTTGTAACTATAAACAGATAAAAATATTATTTAGCGCCGCCAACTGCCGTTTTACCGCCAAAATTGGCGGTTTCCGTTATTTGTCGTTTTTCGGCGATGGTCAGAAAAGGTATTTTTTTATTATAAAAAATAATAGTTTGTCATAAAATTTGGTTTTCTTAGCTATAATTGGCTGCTCTACAGCTGTTTTAATATTTAGCGACTGGCCACTAAAAAGCGGATAAGGAGCGGTCTGATCGCTATGACTAGAAAAAGCAATTCTCTAAAAATACAAATGAACAACCAGAAAAAATTTTTACGTCTCTATCTGTAACAGGAGCCGAGATAGAGGGGGGGTCTGTCAGGGGGTTAAGTAGGGGTTCAGAAGTTTAACTGCCTGTTTTTGCCGGTTTTGGTGCTGGAATCGCCAATTTTTTTTTAACTGAGAATAATATCTTAATAAGTTGTAACTATATACAGTGAAAAAAGGGACAAAAAAAGAGTTTTTTTAGGCCTTTTCAAAAGGCAGTTTTGAAATCCCGTTATTTCAAAAAAAAAATTAAAATGCTTAGAGAATGGCTTGGAAGGTGAATTTAGGTGTTCTGCATATTTCATCTTAAACACATAAGGCCTAAGATATGATATCACAAAAATCTTTTGTCAAAGTCTACTCTACACCTAGCGCTGGCGATTTCATTTTTCACAGGTATAAAATGCATGATTTTAGAAAACTGACTGGCGCTAGGTCTAGAGTAGACTTTGACAAAAGATTTTTTGGATGTAATATCTTTGGCCTTATGTGTTTAAATTGAAATATGCAGAAGAGCTGAAAACCTGCACATTACTGAGATATTGTTAAAACCGCCGTGCTACCGTTATCTGTTGATATTTTACATGCCTGGCGCTAGGTCGCCAGTAGAGATAGAGAGCTGAAATTTTGTACATATATTTCTAGGCCCCTAAAGTAACTTTTTAGGTTAGCAGGAGATTGAAATTCGAAAAAGGGTATTTTCATGAAAAGATCTATTAAACAGTCTCTAAAAAAGGAAATAAATAAAATATCTAAATTGTAATGACGCCAATAGAAAGTTATCTAATATGAATAAATCTATCAAAATTATAAAAAACGTCTCAACTAAGAAAAAAAATCACTTGTAGAAATGAATCATTTCAGTTTACATTAACGTTTTATGTAGCGTAACTACTCTACATAGAACTAAACGCTGGTACTGTACAACTGTTAATACAAGCAAGGTTTTTAATATAACGTCATCTACACAATTTCTTTTTAAAAACAAGATTATCTTAACAATTTTTTAAATTGCGCTTTATATGGCAGATTTTGTTCTTGTCATTTTTTCATGTTCTAAAAATAAAATTTATTTGAATAATGATGTTACATTTTATAACAAGGATTACAACGTCCATAATACAGCAATAAATCATATAGAAGAACAAACGAACATTACACATTACAATTTTAGAGTGAGTGTGCACTATTTATATATTATTTTGGATACGTTGACTTTAAGGTTTTAATTATAGATATGATACGCTTATAAAATCACATTTATTTTTTATAGGACTCAACATTAAAAAAATCAATTAATAGTTAAATTGTAATATAGCTTCAGCTATTGTGGAAATCATTTTAATAAGGTTTTAATTTGACAATTATAATTTTCCCAAAACAAAGCTATACGTTATACTGGCGAAGAATTGTTAATGTAGAAAATGCTCGCATCCAAAAATCCAGAATATTTTTGTCCATATACATTATACAGGTGTTTTTTTAGTAACTGTGTTTTATTTCATGTACGTAATCTCTTAGTTTTGTTAGAACATTATTATTACATGTTTATTCTCTATATATATAGTACATATAGTTGAAGGTGTTACACGCAAAGTACCTTTTGAACACTGATATCCTACCTCCTTTTTAGTGGTATTTTTTTCTCTGTGGGCTACCCAGTACTCAATATAACCTAACCTAACCTGAAATAAAGTAATAAACAAACAAACGAAAAACTATCCCAACTTATTATCTATTTATTTAAAAAATTATGGGAGGGGGGGGGGGGTTAGTGATCAATTGAGTACTTTGAAAGAAGTTAAAAAATAAACAAGGATGAAACATCCATAAAAGGGAAGCCTAAACAAAACAAACAGTCAGAGAAATGACCATTAACACTTGTAGAGTGAACAGTGCTTTCAATATTGAAGAAACCAAAAAATAATAAATAATCTAAACAATAATTTGATGTTTTAATTATTAATTCTTAAAATTGCAGAAAAAATACTGTAACGTACTAAACATGATGGATAACTAAAAGTTTTCTAAGCAAATAATAATTATTCCTTATCGTCCAAGGATTCCAATTTAATACTCAAGGAATATTGTTCTTTAAAACAAAAAAAGAAAAAAATTATAAAAGCTTCTTATAAATTTGTTCAGAAGAACTTTGGTTAAAATACTGAAATATTTATTATTCCTGGAAAAGACTATAAAGAAGAAAGTTTGAAAGTTTTAACCAGTGGCGTGCACATACTTTGTCTAAGGGGGTTGTTCCAATTTCGATTGGATGTAGAATATACGGTGATATTAAGAATAGAGAAAAAGGAGCTAAATGGAACTCGAATCTACCCCTAGATATGTGCAACTTATTATCACATGACATTAGAACTAATGGACAAACGCCAATTAATCAAAGTGTTGGCAAACTAATTCTTATTCTTGGGTGAAAGTCTATTTTGTATAAATGAATCTACCCTTTGTATTATTTACTTACTTAAAAGTTTCCTTCAAGCAACTTCAATAAACCGATTTACTAGAAAAACTTTAAAAAAACAAATGCACCCAGGGATCTAAAGGGATAAGACAATAGACAATTGATGTACATTTCCAATGATGATACACAAAATTAATCCTTCTGGGGATTGCAATTAATGGTTGAAACGTTTAAACACTAAAATTAAAAATCAATTTAAGTCTCCAAAGTTGTTAAGGTACGAATAAGATAAAGTTATCTTAAAACTTTGGGGACTAGTGTAATAAGCATCCTCTGCCTCCCTGTTTTAAACCGCTATTTACACCATAAATTAGTGTTTTTGGAGAAGGGAAGTACAAATCTCCACAAATTAAAATTCTACTTTGTTTTAGGTTTAAATTATAGTGAAATCATATTCATTACAGATAACTGTAAAATGTAATATTATAGAAAAATAATAAATATATCAAGCTTAAAAGGAACGTCACAAAATCATAACAATGAAGAATGTAATATTAAATTTAGAAATATTAAAAGTTATCTCTCTGTTATTAGTAACTCAAAAGGTAAGTAGAATAGTAATTTATGCGTATCGCAACATATTGTAAACAGCTTTCCGCGGCTATTAAAATGAAATTAAATTAAGTTTAAAATCAGTTTTTTAGCCCCGAGTGGCCGAATGTCCGTGCTAATAATCTTATGATTTGTTTATTATTCGTAGAAAACTATCTGTAATATGATGCTATACATGACTTTTCAAAATGGCTGAGAACCGGTTTCAATCTAGCGGATATCAAACGGTTTCAAAGCTATACTGGAAAATAAATGCTACCTATATCCAATACACATGGGTTGTAATATCCATAAAAGCAAAGTCCAAATACTACAAATGGACAATGGACGATCACTGACAATACTTATATAAATAACAACAGGATGTCTGTCTGTCAATCTGTGTGTAGAGAAGAATCTCGCTAACCGCTGAAATTATATGGTTCTCCTTTACAGAAAGACTTTATGACTATTTTGAGCGAGGTTACCGCCACCATTCCCTAGATAAATCGTGCTTAAAGTGAATGATTGACTTCCCCTCACACTATCACTATGGCTGTACTTTTATTTTTTTTAGATAACCCAATTATCCCAGAAATCGATATTTTAAAGAAAAAAAAAAGTCATTAGGAAGATTAGGATATTTTGTTGTTATTACAGCTTTAAAACGTCAGTTTTATGTTGATTTTATTATATACAATTGCTGAATTAAACGCAATTAGCTTGTTATTGCTTCGCTACATATTAATTAACCTATTAAAAGGTCTATTTTCATATCCTATAAAAATATAAAATTAGTCATAGAGGTCAACATATGTGTCATGGCATAGTTTAAGATGCGTAGCAACTCTAAAATTACATATATAGTATAATAAAATAAGGACAACGTATATATCAGGGCCCTTATCTCGCTATAAATATCGTGCCTAAAATATATCAGTTTTTTAACTACTTTTAATAATAAAGTAGATTGTCTACATAAATCATCCTTAAAAAGCACAGCACTAGTGGTAAGGTGGCACAAAATTCTTCCCCCCCCCCTCCCCACCCTCCTCAAATTACTTTTAAAATATATTAATATGAGGGTAAGGCTGTTGTTATTTTATGCTAACCCATGCAGGGGGGCCTTAACCTTGTAGGGCTAACCTTGCCTAACGAAAGGCAAAAACACAAGAATAACTATTTCCAACCTTATTCTCAAACAAGGGGGAGGGGGCTCACTAGACACTTAAAGAAAAACCGCCGAATTTTGATAAATTATCAGCCGTGACTTTTATTTAATATCAAATAGCCTAGATAAACTGTTTAATTCTTGTTTGTTTAAAGGCAATTTACAAATACATAGACATAAATATCATATTAGATGCGTAGGAATATTTTTATCTTTGTCCAGTTTGGAGGCATTTCCGGTTTATACATCGTGGACACCTGTACACTTCCGTTATTACAAGGTAGACATATAGATAGATAGATAGATAGATAGATATATATAGATAGATAGATAGATAGATAGATAGATAGATAGATAGATAGATAGATAGATAGATAGATAGATAGATAGATAGATAGATAGATAGATAGATAGATAGATAGATAGATAGATAGATAGATAGATAGATAGATAGATAGATAGATAGATAGATAGATAGATAGATAGATAGTAGATAGATAGATAGATAGATAGATAGATAGATAGATAGATAGATAGATAGATAGATAGATAGATAGATAGATAGATAGATAGATAGATAGATAGATAGATAGATAGATAGATAGATAGATAGATAGATAGATAGATAGATAGATAGATAGATAGATAGATAGATAGACAGATAGATTCCGCCTGATTAAAATAACATAAATAGATAAAAGTTTTGCTATAGTAAATCAAATCTATTTAAATCTCAAATTATTAATCCCAATTGCACGTCATTGAAAAGATGATTTTATATAATTTTGAAATAAAATGTATTTTAGATGATTATATTATAGGTTTAGTAAGGCAAAGTATTTGTTAGGTCACACCCATGAAACCTGACCAACAGAATAACGGACTTATATACAGGATGCTCATTGGTAAAGGGAATCTTCACAAAAAAAATCAGCCATAGCTTTTTGGACGGACAGACAAAGTAAATTATTGAGTAGCAAAGCTACTAATAAATTGTGTTTAAGGAGAGACATGTGAAGGATCAGAACAGTATACAAGCAGATACTATTATGATTATAAAACAGGTATTGTATATGATTCACATTTTTATCCTTATTGTTTTCTATTCAGAGTGCAATTCAAATGCAAATTGGAGTTTTTTTTCGGGAGGGATGGTGAGTTTTATTTAAATTTTAGATTTGTCAAATATTTTGGAGGTTGTATTTTTTTTATTTTGATTACTCTTTGGAGGTTGGAGGTATCCTTCCTATATACATTACTAAACTACTAATAAAAACTTAATCTAACCGATAATTCTAGTTTGAAAAAAGAATTTTTTTTTCTCAAGTCGATTTCTCTTAGGAGGGTGGAGGTAACCTCCTCAAAAATGTTTAAAATCTTGTCAGGAAAAAGAGAGTTTTTTTTTCAAATGCGGATTCTTCTTTGGGTGTTGAAGATAAATTACCCATTTACGTAGGTTCAACGATTACCGAGATCTTTCAGTGCAAATAGACTTACAGACACACATTCTGTAACTATTCTAAAAGGTTAAACCTCTTTTAGTTAAATCTTCAAGTAGAAAGACTATGATATACTTAAATTTTCTTTATTATTTTCTAAATCCTTTTCAGCTTAAAAAAATTCAATAAACTGTGCTTGTGTATAAATCTTAAATCCATATTTTACTCCTATCTACGATCTACTTTATATCTAGTACTAGCGGTTTCGCCCCTAGCCTCTAGGGACTTTGCCCCAAGAGGTTTGATCAAACCAATTTTTCCTATTTTAGATTAAAAATAAAAATAAAAAAAATTTCTTTAGGGGGGAGGAAGAATTTTTTTTTGGGGGGTGGCTAGTCAACCCCACTATTTTAATTTTAACTATCCCACCCCCCAAGAAACCTTCTTAAGACCTATGAGAAGCTAACCTGTTAAGGAGAACCCGATCAATTCAGCGGTTAGCAAGATCCTTCGCTACAAACAAACAGACAGACAGACAGACAAACAAACAAACAGACAGACATCGTTCTACTTTGTATTATAGATGTCTATTTTCTATACTAGCGGCTACGCCCCTAGAGGCCTCTAGGGGCACCTGAGGAGGAGAGAGTCGAATTTAATAACCCAATTTCTTATTTTAGATTTTAAAAGAAAAAGTAAAATTTTTTTTTTTTGGGGGGGGGATGCCCGGTGCCCCCCCACTCATTTTTAATTTTAGTTAAAAATTTTTGTTTCTTTAGGGGGGATTTTTCATTTTTTGGGGGGGTTGGGGGTGTCCCACCCCCCAAGAAAATAGTTATAAACCTTCCCGGGACCTATGAGAAGCTACCATGTTAAGGAGAACCTGATTGGTTCAGCGGTTAGCGAGATCCTTCGGTACAGACACAGAGATACACAGATACACAGACACACAGACAAACAAACATTCTGTTACTTTAGTATAAGGATTTGTAAGAGTTATATATTCAACCCTTTATAACTGGTATGTCTATATACTATATATTCATAAGAATTATATGTTCAACCCTTTATAACTGGTATGTCCATATTCTATACTCATAAGAATTATATATTTAACCCTTTATAACTGGTATGTCTATATTCTATATTCATTAGAATTATATATTCAACCATTTGTAACTGTTATGTCTAAATTCTATATTCATAAGAGTTATTTATTCAACCCTTTATAACTTGTATGTCTATATTTTATATTTAAAAGAATTATATTTTCAACCCTTTATAACTTGTATGTCTATATTCTATATTCATAAGAATTATATATTTAACCCTTTATAACTTGTATGTCTATATTCTATATTCATAAAAGTTATATATTCAACCCTTTATGTCTAGTATGTCTATTCTATATTCATAAGAATTATATATTTAACCCTTTATAACTTGTATGTCTATATTCTATATTCATAAAAATTATATATTCAACCCTTTATGTCTAGTATGTCTATTCTATATTCATAAGAATTATATATTTAACCCTTTATGTCAGGTATGTCTATATTCTATATTCATAAGAGTTATATATTCAACTCTTTATAACAGGTATGCCTATATTCTATATTCATAAGAATTATATATTCAACCCTTTATAACTGGTATGTCCATATTCTATATTCATAAGAGTTATAATTCAACCATTTATAACTGGTATGTCTATATTCTATATTCATAAGAATTATATATTCAACCCTTTTTAACTAGTATGTCTATATTCTATATTTATAAGAATTATATATTCAATCCTTTATAACTGGTATGTCTATATTCTATATCCATAAGAATTATATATTTAACCCTTTATGTCTAGTATGTCTATATTCTATATTCATAAGAATTATATATTCAACCCTTTTTAACTGTTATGTCTATATTCTATATCAATAAGGATTATATATTTATATATTCGTAAGAATCCAATTTGCCAGATAATTCCCTTTTTACATTCATTCTCAGAATTTTAGTTCTATACATGCTGGTTAAATAGATTTATAGACGTGGATTGTATACATACTTATATCTTTATAGCTAAATAAAAAGACACATCTGAACAAATATTTATTATAAATTTTATTAAATAACCTTAAAACAGTATATTTCATGTCAAAGTACAGGTATAATCAAATGTTGCCCAATTGTTTCAGAAATCACAAATAAAAAAAAACTATGACAATAAGACATAATAAACATCAAGTAGAATTATCTTAAAAAATAAGCAGTGTTACAGATATCATCCATCATACATATTTAAATGGATAGAATCATACTAACTTGCCTCATTTATATGGAGATTTCCCTAAAATTGACTTGAGCACCTAAACCACCCTTTTATTATTTTGAAAGTTTTTTGTTTGTTTATTTATTGCTTTAGGATCAGGTTAGGTTAGGCCCCGCAGGATTTAGGCATAGGATAAAAAATACCATAAGGGGTGCGAGAGTTTTCAGTGCTCGACAGGCACTTTGTAAAGAAGGACCTATCATATCATATTAGATAAAGTAGTAAGGTTATTTTTGTCTCAACCTTAAGATCTCAATATCTACTGAACTGATTTGATTCTCTAATTTAGGTAACCTTCATATAAAAGCTGTGCTGGTTTTAGGCTAATTTTTTATTACAGATTTGAGTTCTGAATTATTTTAGGCTATTTTCTATCCCCTCTCTGCTAGGGGCATAGGCGATAGTTCGTGAAATAGTATCATATATTTTCAACATTCATGATATGCTTCTGTTGTACTATGAATGAAATGAAAAAGTTGCTGACATCAACATTTTGAACATCAATGGAAATATAGTTTTTTTTTCTGACACATGCATATTGCATATACATTAGTTATCTTAAAAGAATCAAGATAGTAAAAAATCAAAAATACTCCAAAAATAGGCATCAAGTGTAAATTTAAAGTATCTCATATAATAAGTAAATCATCCTAAGTCAGAGACTTTTGATATTATTTTTTTTTTTTTTTTTAATTTTTAAATATATTTTTAAAATTTTAGGTGGTTGTTTGATTTTCTCCTATTCTGGATGCAAAGGAATATTTCATCAAAAGTTTTAATGATAATATCCATCATTTGTCCTATCCCTTAAAATACCTGTTGTTTCTTTTCTATATTCTAAAGTAGGGTTGGTCCGGATATCCGGTTTGGCCGGTTATCCGGACATTTTTAATATCCGGCCGGATACCAGATATTAAAACTATCCGGTAATTTGCCGGATATCGTACGTTGGCAAGATATCCGGCCGGAACCGGGTATCCGGCATTAGAAATCAACTGGATATCCGGTATCCGGCCAAAAAGTATCCGGCCCAACTCTATTCTAAAGCTAAAGTTGGGAAATAAATTTTTAGATGTGATATAATGTTGGATTTTTTTACTTGCAATTGTCATTCAATTCGCAAATATTGCTATATGCTAAAGGAATATCACTACCAATAGGAACAAGGAAGTCAACGTCCGTAAAAGCGAAGTGAAATCAGATCGTAGAACAACGAGCATTAACACTTATTTTCTATAAATCGGTTGCAAAATTGCTATTTTAGGACACACTTACATTAACAAGACTTTATTATAGAGATGCTACGCTAAAAATAGTACCTTGTTATCCTAGGAATTATTGTTCCAAAAATCAGAATGTAGGATACCTGTATCGTACATTTTTTGCTACGAAGTAAAAATTAAAATGGACGTACATTCAAGCATAACCTAACGATATGAGCTATCAGTTAAGAGCAAATCTAGTTATAGAAAAGGTTCGATTTTAATAATACAATTTGAATCAATATTGATTTTATGAAATATACTACACAGGAAACAGCAATAATTTTGCAACATATGCTGAATGTGTAGCAGCTTGTAAAACTAAGAAAAGGTGATTTCTGTTTAGTGTCAAAATTACACTATAACTGGCTTTGCTTGATTGCTTGTTTTTCCGTCGCGAGTCACAAACAAATAAATCTTTTTGAGTCTGTGATGTAAAGGGCATAAATGTGGGGAAGGTGGTTGGAAGTTGTACGGTATGCCTTCCATCTTTTTAACCCCTCTAGGTTTACTCACAACTGTAAAAAAAAACCGGAGTACGCCTTTGGTTAAGAGAAAAATCCCCATCCATCCCCTTTACCTTATCCTCTCCACTAAATAAGGGAACTAACCAATGAATGAGTTCCATGTTAACAACCTAAATTGCCGACATTTTTTGCCTGTCATAATATCTAAGTTTATTCTATATCCATTTTCATGAGAGGAAAGCAAAGGAAAGAGGCATGTAGTTCTGATGATTTGATAATGAGAATACAATCGCATACAATATTGTTTTCTAGTCCTAGAACTGTGATGACGGCTATGAGAGGCTTGATTCTGGATATTTCAGATGTTGATGAGAAAACAGTAGCACTAGGTATATATATTATATATATATATATTTATATTGTTACACACGAACAACTTGTTCTTTAAAGCTTTGATACCATAACTTTTAAATTCTGTTGCAATGACTCCTTTACTGATATATGATTCATTTTGTCTGTCCGTCCGTCAGTCAGTCCATAACGCTATAACGATTTTCTCAGCTGCTATTCAAGATAGACGGCTGATTTTTTGTGTGAAGATTCCCTATACCAATAAGCATTCAGTATGTGATTAACTTTGTCAAAAATGAGAGAGGTTTTGTTATTTTTTCTCCGATACATTTATATTTTTTTTTAACAAATGCTCTTTAAATACTCTTGTCCATATTCCCATTTTTGATTTGTTTATGTTTCGCTACTTATGGATTTTGTCATCCTTGTTTTGATGAAATATATAAAAATCAGGGGCTGCTCTTCAGCCAATTAATTCTAATTAACAAATTGAAAAATTTATGATTTTGTTGATGTAAAGTTGGAGTAAAACTTGTTTTTTTCTTCATGTAACTGAAGGGGAGTGGGTAAGAAGGGAGAGAAAAAAGAGAAGTGGGTTGTGGGGTAATTTTCTTATAGAATTGTTTGTCAGAATCACATTCCCTTTTGTTTTCCCTGCATAAAAATACCTAATGTTCAGATTTTGAATCAGAATTAACAGGATGGTCTCAAACAAATTTCCACGTTGTCGAGCATGAAAATGGTAATTATTTGTTTTCCTAGAGACTTAAAATTAAAGTTTTTTTTATTTATAAAAAACGCGGCATTAATGCATATGGCAATCAATGTACCTCATTGGTGTTGCGTTGGCTCTGTTGAACAAAAGGCTGCGTCATCAGGGATCTAAAGGGATAAGACAATGGTTGATAAATTGAAGTATATCCCCAATAATAATACACAAAATTACACCTTATGTAGATTATAATTAGTTGTTGAAACGTAGGGATGCTCAACTTAATGAACCAAACAATTAAAATTCCCAAAAGTTGTTAAGCCAACGTTGACAGGGAAAAAGCTAAGCTGTAAGAGTTTCAGGCTTAAGTGACATGGATCATGCAAAGAAATTGTTCTTGTTTGTCCAAATCCTCTAGCGGCTTTGTCCCAGGCCTCTAGAGACATACTTAACTTTTTTAAGACTTAGTTTAAAGATTCCTTGAATTGGACAACTCAATACGTTAATTGTTTGGCGAGATCTTAAAGAAAAAACAAAAAAATAATTACCTCCTGTAATGGGATAGTTAGTGGTGACTAATGGTGATATTAGTGAGCTATCATGCTTTTGAAACCATTATGAATATAGCTTAAAACATTCCCAGGTCACTTACAAACAGTTTGAACCTAAAAACCTAGCCATTACAGAGATTTTAGGTAACAAACATACATGATATTTGATTTGAAGGTGCTGGAAAGGAAACCAAAGTTGGGACAACTTTCAATGAATATGAAGCTACTCTGGAGCATAATTTTACTGCCGAGGCTTTTTCTCAGGTTACACTTTAACGATCAAAGGATGTAAACGTCAATAAAATCGAAAGGCCCGATTCTAAGTCCAACGCCTTAAACGGGCGCAATTCATTGCCATTTACAGATTTTCATACAAAGACTGTTAAATGAAAGGGTTAATTGTCTGTAGAACATTCGGTCGTGTAATTATTTGCCAAGTTTGATTCTATGATTTCCCAAAATGTAACTTAATTTGGTCCATTGATCTGAAGACATAAAAGCTTTCTATTATATACGAACGGAAAGATGTATTGACTGTAGAGCAGCTTCGCTTAACAAAAAAATGTCTTTAGGTTGAAATTGATTTTCTTCTGTTCGTGGCTAACCAATCAGATTCAGAGCCTCAGTTTCAGATAAAGTAAGTTAATTTAAATTTCACTAGATGAGTTTATCAAGTATTACAACATCCATAAAAAGCAAAGCACAAAAATTGATTGGACAAACCGACAAAGAGAGTAATAGAGCTTATGTTCAATTGTCATAACAAAGAAATGAAAGAGAATATATAAAAACAAATTTCAACAAAATCACAAAACCTTAAAAATTAGGTGTTTATGTTTTTATAAAGCTACCGACATGTATTCGGACAAAACAATCTTTACTGAAAATTTTAGCTCTCTACTTTCAATAGCAAATGAGAAAATCATTTTTCTCCAATAGCGTTACAGACTGACTAACTGACAAACAGACAATATGAATTATAACATTTTATTTTTAATTTTCTCTTCCTCTAAGGCTGTGCAGTCGTATTCGCTGTCAGCCTGTCCTGCTTTGAGATTATTAGGACAAACACAGAGTTGCTTTACTGCTAAAAATATTATTCTATAATATAAAGTAGTAAGGTTTTGTGTCTTTTACCTGAGATTTCATTAACCAATGAACCGATTTCATCCTTTCAGTTAAGCTTTACATAGTCTATTTTATTTATAATTGGTTTTCGGATATTTTTAGCCCTTCAATACTCCTTCAAATATAGATGATAGGGGTGCACCCACAAGTACTTTATAATGTACCTTTAGATAAATTCATGAATAAATAAATATTCATGCTCAGAATATTTGAATAAAAAATATTTTCAATCACCAGTAAAATTGAATTCCAAAGAAAAAATACAGTTGGTAATATCCTAATAATTTCAAATGACTCATATTGAATTATTCTAAATCCTGTTATATAAAGTTGTAAGGTTTTTTTTTGTCTGAAGCTTAATATTTTAGTAACTACTGAACTGATTAGTTTCTCTATTTCATGAAATCTTCACATAGGTCCCGTGATGGTTTTAGGCTATTTTATTTTTAGATTAGGGTCTTGGGATGGTTTTAAGCAATTTTTTCTAGTCCATTTCTGCCTTTTTGCATAAAGATCCCCTAGATACCAGGGGCACATCAGCTATGTTCTTTTTAAAAGCGAAGCTTTTCTATAATTAGGGTCGGTCCGTCCTTACGTCCGTCCGTCCGTCCGTAACGAATAGCTTTTTTCGTTAATTTAGGCATGTTAGAATTGTCCTATTGATTTCAAATTTTGCATGGTGATTCCTTTAATAGTTAGGTACGATTTAGAAAGCGTAGCAACTCTATAATCATCACCAAAATGTCCGTACGTCCATTTTAAACCTGTTGGTTTTTTTACTTTTTTAACAACAAATTTTTATGTGATCTAATCATCCGATTGATCTGATTTTTGGTATATTGATTCCTGGGACAACAAAGTATAATGTAATAAGCGAAGCAACTCTATAATCAAGTCCTAGAAATGTAAGTATGTCCATAAACATTACCCTGAATCAAGCAGTTTTTCAACACATTTTACTTACAATTTTGCTTTGACTCTTATACATTTATATTATGATTATTCAGTTCTGACACTATATAAGTGTTAATGTCCGTTTGTCCTACTGTTTAAGTGCTTCGCTTTTATGGATGTTGTCATCCTTGTCAAGTAGCAAATCTATTATTTGAATAAACGTGTTATTGAAGTAACAGGATGTCTATCTGTGTGTGAAGGATCTTGCTAATCACTGAACTGATATGGTTCTCTTTTTAATAGTGCATCTTATATAGGGTTCTAGAAAGATTTATAACATTTTTGAGGTAGGGTTCCTAACTCCTTCCAAAAGAATTGTCCAATCCCCCTCTATTTTAACCTTTTTTGGTCCAGCATCCCTCAATCAAATTCTCTAAGATGCCTCTTGAGGCTTAGCCGCAGGTATACATTCATAAATATTGCAGGGGAGGGTTGAATTAGAAATGTAAAGGACACTGAATAAAAGTTTTTTTTTCTAGGAATTTTTGTGCTATATAAATTTCTGGCGAAATTCTCTGTCAGCTAGTTTTTTTTTATTCAGAGTAAAGTGTGGGTCAGTTTTCTGAGGAATACAATAATGGATGTAGAATATAGGTGGATATTATGACAGGGGAAAATTGTCGTCAATTTAGGTTGCTAATATGAACATCATTTATTAATGGACAATTCGTTAATTCACTAAGAGGGGATGGTATGGAGTAAAGGGGGTGGATTGAAGGTATACAGTTATTTTAGCACCCTCTTTGTTTCACTTTATTTCGGAACATGAATATCTAGTGAAAGATCCAATAAATAATATATCCATTTATAAAATTTGATCTTGGGGGTTTATTAATTATTTTCACTTATTGTAAAAAAAGAAATAAAAAACAATGGGAAAAAAATAAATTGAAACAAACATAAAGAAATGATAGAAAAGAAAGAGAAAAAATAAATGTTAATATCATTTAATATTAATATAAAAAAAACAGTTGCATATCTTCAATATCTCCCTGTTAAAAAAATAATTTTCCTAAACAGCAGAACAGACAAACCACGCGAGACGAGGACCAAAAAACATAACTTTTGCACCACTTTTTTAAGGATTTTCCTCATTACATGACGTCACAGGAATCAAAAGTGACAATCAACCATTTATCTTTAATAGTAGCCAGAAAAGAAATGGAGAGTTAGTTCTCTACTAAAAAAAAGAAGAAATCTGTTTAAAAGTGAAATTTTAGATCATACATTTTTAAAGGGGGGGGGGGGGGCGTAATGACATTTATTCGTAATCCGTGAGCAAAATGGTCTAAATATTTAGCTAGACCCTTCAAACTTGGTATATAAGCCTAGTCCTATAGGTATTACATCTAAATGGCAAAAAAATCCAAAATTTTTTTTTTTAAGGTTAGGTTAGGTAAGAAAAACCCTGCAAAAATGGGCTTTTTAGGCTTTTTTGAGTCTATTTTGATGTGGAATCTTACCTAAAATTGTTTTTTCTTAGGATTTTAACTTAAATACACTGTATCTATTCATATGGACAATATTTAAGGTGATTCAGCAAGTCGGGGACCGACCCCAGGGGGCTAGGTGGGTGGCCCGCAGGGGTTAAGTGCATTTTTCCCAATATATATGTTGTGATACATCAAATTATAGGTTATTTAGGTCAAGGAACTCTAATTCAGAGCTGAAATAAGCATTAGACTAATCTGAAGCTAGCCCCAGCGGGCTAGGTTGGTGGCCCGCAGGGGTTAAGTGCATTTTTTCCAATATATATCTTGTTATATATCAAAATATAGATTTATTAGGTCAAGAAACTTAAATTCTGAGCGAAAATTAGCATTAGACTAACCTGAAGCTAACCCCCCGGGCTAGGTTGGTTTTCTGCAGGGCTTAAGAGCATTTACCTAACCTAACCTAGAAACTTACTTACATTTTTACAGTTTTTTTTTCTTGAATAAACTGTGTCTATTAATGAGGACTTTATTTAAGATGATCCACCAAGTCTGGGATCGACCCCAGCGGGCTAGGTGGGTGGCATTTTACCCAATATATATGTTGTGATACATCAAATTATAAGTTTTTTAGGTCAGTTAACTCAAATTCAGAGCTAGAATTAGCATAGGACTAATCTGAAGCTAGCTCCAGGGGGCTAGGTCGGTGGCCCGCAGGGGTTAAATGCATTATTGTCCATTATATATCTTGTTATATATAAAAATATAGGTTTTTAAGGTCAAGAAACTCAAATTCAGGGCTACAATTGGAATAAGACTTACCTGAAGCTAACCCCCGCTGGTTAGGTAGATTTTCCGTAGGGCTTATGTGCATTTTACCTAACCTAACCTAGAAACTTACTTGTTCTTTTTGTTATTTCCTTGAATAAACTGTGTCTATTAAAAAAAAATATTAAATGTAAGTTTCTAGGTTAGGTTAAATAAAATGCACTTAAGCCCTGTGGGACACCCACCTAGCCCGCTGAATCATCTTAAATAAAGTCCTCATTAATAGACACAGTTTATTCAAGAAAAAAAACTGTGAAAATATAAGAAGTTTCTAGGTTAGGTTAGTTAAATGCTCTTAAGCCCTGCAGAAAACCAACCTAGCCCGGGGGGGTTAGCTTCAGGTTAGTTTAATGCTAATTTTCGCTCAGAATTTGAGTTTCTTGACCTAAAAAACCTATATTTTGATATATAACAAGATATATATATATTGGAAAAAATGCACTTAACCCCTGCGGGCCACCAACCTAGCCCGCTGGGGCTAGCTTCAGATTAGTCAAATGCTTATTTTAGCTCTGAATTTGAGTTCCTTGACCTAAAAACCTATAATTTGATGTATCACAACATATATATTGGGAAAAATGCACTTAACCCCTGCGGGTCACCCACCTAGCCCCCTGGGATCGGTCCCCAACTTGCTGAATCATCTTAAATAATGTCCTTATGAATAGATACAGTGTATTTAAGTTAAAACCCTAAGAAAAAACAATTTAAGGTAAGTTTCCACATCAAAATAGACCAAAAAAAGCCTAAAAACCCAATTTCAGCAGGGTTTTTCTTACCTAACCTAACCTTAAAATAAAAAATTTTGGATTTTTTTGCCATTTAGATGTAATACCTATAGGACTAGGCTTATATACCAAGTTTGAAGGGTCTAGCTAAATTTTTAGACCATTTTGCTCACGGATTACGAATAAATGTCATTACGCCCCCCCCCCCCTTAAATTATAAAAAATCCTTTAATTATTCAATATTTAATTTATCAAAACTAGAGACGTCTAAAAACACATAAAAAAGCGTTGCTTCTAACTAACAAAAACCTTAAGAGATAGGACAAATAACGATAAATTGTTATTCTGTTCCAATGATGATAATTATGATACCCCTTTTTGTAGATTAAAAACCAATAGAGTTCCCAAAGTTATTGGGCCAAAGAAAACTTTGGGTACCATTGTAATTGACATTCCAATGTCCCCGATCCCTCCCTGACTAATTTCAATTATACATAGATTACATATATCGGATTAATAAGAATTAATTATATATTTTTAGGTTACAGACATTAGATGGAACCATCGAAGCTGTTGTTTTTGATCTCAACCAATTCAAAGTTTCAAAAGGAAACATTTTTACAATTATTAACCCTTTACAGTCGGGCCCCTTGCCGCACCTTAATCAGTCGGGGGGGGGCGTTCAACGCCCCCCCCCCCTATTATCTCAGTTCCTATTAGAGCTAGAGGGCTAAAAAAAATGTTTATCTTTATGTAAATTTTATATTAGAAATATCAAAACATAAATTTTTGCTCTTTACCTGGATCACCCTGCCAGGTTTGCTGGCATCCTGTGCCCGCCAGGATGGAGATATTCAAAAAATTCCAACTCTCAGTTATGTGTCATACCCATACTTAAAAAGTCACGCAATTTGGGCTCTTTATCTTTCACACACAGAAAATGAGAAAGAAAAAACCGGATGGGGGGGGGGGGCGTTCAACGCCCACCCCCCTCCCGACCGTTAAGGGTTTTATATGATTTTTTATATGATTCATAAATTTCAGAGATCTAAGGGGTAAGATAATAGCATATAAATTGATGTACTTTACATCCCTAATCATGAATCACAAAATTACCCTTTCAGTAGATACGATTAGTAGTTGAAACGTTCGGACACTTAACTAATAAATCAAAATTCAATGAAGTCTGTAAAGTTATAAGCCATTGAATAAAAAAACCTTATGATAAAACTTTGGGGACTAGTGTAATAAACAGCCCAATGTTCCCTCCCTAATGGCTAAATCTTGATTTTAAATAAACTAAGCCTTATTTCAAGAGCTCTATTATTGGAAAATAATGCATATTCTAAAATTCCATAGAAAAAAGGCATTTTTATGAATAGTCTAACTCCTAAGCATAATAAAGAGTAACTGCACTTCATATAAACACGATTATCCAAAATGATTGAACGATGTCCCAAAGTAATATTGTAAAAAAGTTTGATGTTTTCCAGATAAATGGCATGAACTAAGATTTTTATCTCCACTTAGGTTATTTCAAAATTCAATCTAAATTTATAAAGTAGTTAGATAAAAGAACAGTAGGCAGTCGCCGCACGGCTGCGACTGAATTCAAAGTTGCGACTGCGGTGGAGTAAGACTTAGGGTGGATGAGGCTGGCGTATTTTATATTTTGTTGGCTAAGTAAACCGCTGAATGGGTGGCTTACGCAGCTTTGCGGATGTAATTGATGTTTATTGGGTGTTTTTTTGCGTAGCAATGCGGCTGACGGGGACGGTTCTGCAAGCGCGTGGCTGATGGTGGCTGTGGCTATAGCATTAACTGATTATTACGCGGTTGCTTAGATAACATTTTTAAAAACTTTTTTGTTGACGAATCTAGCTTAAATTGATAAATATTGATATTCTTGCTGATTAAATCAAGTTAAATGTCTATTGGCAAAGGATTTAGCGGTCCAGCTCAGGAATCTCAAGGGATGTTACAATGGACGATAAATTGATGTACATCCAAAATGATGATAAACAAAATTACTCCCTATGTAGATAAGAATTATTTAAGAAAACTGACAATTTGAACCTACTAATAAAGATCTGACAAAAATACCCACATTTTTCAAGTCAATGAATGCAACTTTGGGCCCCGTCCCTCCATCCCTAGTTTTTTCTAATGTAAATAGGCGACTACGGTAATTGAAACGCGGCTGTCGAGCCTAGATAAAACAATATAAATATTCACTTCACGGTTTACTTTGAATTTTGAAATTATTAGTGACGAAAAGACTGATTTCAAAACTGTCTTTCTCTTTAAATCAAGGAATTTATGTTTAAATATTCCAATAATTTTTTACTAAAGAATTTCCAATTTGTAATATAATAATGATGACAACATCCATAATTGAGTAACGTAGCTCATAAGTATATAAAAAAACATCCAAACAAACAGGCTGAATATCTTAATTTAATGGGAAAATTCACAAAATATACAGACTCCTATCTTTAAAAACTGCTGATAAAATTAAATATTGAACAGAAGAATCCTTTCTTTTTCAGAAAACAATATCTTAAAATTAGATGGCATTTCTTATAACAACAAAAAGTTAAACATAAATATTTAGTCCAAACAAGAGTGATGAGATATTCATTGATGATATTGAGGTAAAATAACCTTTCTACAAAGTAATGGAATGTTTATCTGTCTCTTTCTACCAAGACAAAATTCTAATCGTTAGGTCATTATGGTTCTTCTTCACAATGAAACTTTTTAAAAGATCTGTACCGATAATTACCCGTAAAACAAGATTGGTTTGGTCAGTTCCTTGATCAAGTAAGAGGGTTAAATGGGGGGGGGGGGGGGCATTATTTTAGCCAGCTATAATAGAGTGCATGATTCAAGTAGTAATAAATCCATTCTTACTGTTCTTTAGTGAAGAGACATACAAACCCCATAGCATGTCTAAGATATAATTTCTCAAACATTAAGCAAAACTAAATTAAAAATCCGAAGAAAATGGCCTAAATTTAATTTATGTAGACAAACACACATACATCATACAGTTAGATAAATTACTGCAAAGAACTACTGAAAATTAGTTTCTTTTAATTTTTAAGCAAAATAATTAAAAATCCATGAAAATCGGCTAAGATAATATAAAATGTAAGACAGAGAGACTGACCAAACTTATGGAGACCATCGTTTTAAAACGCCTTGGATCATAAGTTCATAACAATGGCATGAAAAAGAGCAAAAATAAACATTCATTATGGAAAATACAAATCTATATTTCAGGTGAGACTAATCCAAATGATGGAATCTCAACATCTTGAGCATGATCCGTTCCTGTTCAAGAAACCAACAACCTCAACTTCAGAACCTGCAACAACTCCAACCTCAACAACTACACCAAGTACTCTAGCATCAACAACTACTGCGCCAGAATCTACTTCTAGCACAACTTCAACAACAACCGCAACTACTACTACAACAGTCTCATCTACAAATGTAACAGAGTCGCCTACCTCTTCAGTGCCTGTTATAACCACCAGGTAAATTTAGCATACATGCTTTTTACATAAATAATATAAATATATCAAAGCCGTCAAAAAACCTTAGATTTAAACCCATTTGGGTGCTTTGAATTTATAAAAAAAAGGATTGCCATATTTTCGTCAGGTTTAGGATTCAAGTTGATTTTTAAAATCATAGAAGGTTGATTTCTCAGATTCTTTAGAAGTGAAGTTACTCTATGACTGTTTGTGTCTGTCCTTTTTTCTGTCTGTAATGCTGCTCTATATTTGGTTCTTTCTTGTTCTCCTCATGTAATCTAAAATTAAGATTTTGCCAAAACTCGCATGGATATCTCTCTCTCCAATTTATAATCTTAGTTTCATATACATATATTATTATTTTAAACAGCTTTGCTACTATTAAATGTAATTGCCCTTGTTTTATGTATAGTTCTGAAGCAACAACAACAGTTTGTAATTGTTCATCAACCACACCAGAAGTATCAACTACTACAACAACAGAAGTATCAACAACTAACACAACAACACCAGAAGTATCAACATCATCTACATCACCTTCTCCAACAACAACTGAATATTTTCCAGGTTACTTTACTTGAATATATAATCTTTTTTTGGTCCCCAGGTAGGAGTTCCGTGCATATTTGTGACTGGTTTTACAGGTCTGTACTTACACAATTGGATCAAGGTTTCAATGTTTCTTGTATCATGGACTAAATCAAACATTACTTATTTCTTAATAACTTTAGCTCATAGTTTTGCTCATTATAGCATTACAGTTTATTATTTTCAATTTACATGCTTTTTTTTATTGGATCTCAGGATAAGATGATAAATTGCATGATAAATTGATGTGTACCCCCAGTTACAATAAACAAAACTTTCTGTAGATTAATTGTTCTTCTTTTTTAAATTTTGAAGACAACAAGATAATATAAGAATCTAAAATTTTAGAAGGAATACTTTCACAGTTGATCATTGAAAACCCCTTTCTTAGCTTCAATCTAAGAGATACACGTTTCAAGAACCTTAGGGGCACTTCTAACCCTTACTTAACCTGACCAATAATAGGCAGAAATATAAGAGTTTTTCCAGTAGTTTGTTAGTGATTTACTTTCTTTTGGAATAAAATTACTAAAATAATTAAAGATCAAATGAAAAACAATCATTATGAAGATCAATCCAACAGATTAACCTATGATACAAATAGAGTATGTTTGCTAATTATCTCTTTTCATAGGAAAAGTAACATCCGACAGTTCAGCTACATCTGAATCAAATTCAACAACCCCAGTAACATCAGGTACAACAGCAAGCACTAATTCAACAACTGCAACATCAGAGTCAACTTCTTCACAAGTATCATCTTCTACAACAGCACCTAATGGTACAACAGCTGTGACTCCAACTGTGGATGTAAATATAACCACAACAACAGTACAGCCTGGACAAACAGAGAATCTCATTGCTCCGTCTGAACAAAGCGGGTGACTTTTTAAACCTAATTTTGTAGAGTTTAATGGGTGATGAGAAAAATCTTTAATAAATATATCACATCATACATTATCAACCCTTCTATAATTTAAGATTTTTTTCTTTAAACTCAAAATTGGAATTGTACTTAATTTGGTGGTAGATTTTATACATTTCGGAGACAATTGTTTTAGAGGTCCTTGGGTTCATACAAATAATAAGAAAGCAGTTTATAAAAATTGGCGGAAATGGTAAAACTATATGCCTTTTTTTTTTACAGAAATTGGCTAACACAAGTAAATTTCAGGATTAAAATGATAACAAACCACAAATGATCATAATAATTCTATAATATTAGTGGAAAACGAGCAGAACTGGTTGTCTTGGGATGTTTGGTTGTCGTGCTCAGTTTATCCACTGGTTTCATCCTCTTCAAATATGTCAAGTAAACATTTATGTTCCTATGTGGACTAGTTCTTTGCTGCCCTGGGGTCTAAGAAGACGCAGGGCTGCCTCGCTTTAAAAAGAAGTGTCCAGAAAAATTTAAGTTGTAATTGAATATTTAAAAATAATCATACTTGTGTGTAATTAACTTTTTTTTATGGAAAAATCACCTAAAAATTAAAAGTTTATCTTAAGTGCATTAGGTAACGGTTTTTGTATATTGTTTTCGGTATCAATTTCAAATCATGTTTTTATATTGAGACTAAAACCACAAGAACTTTTGCCATGGTAATCAGATAATTGTCAGTTTCTTTTATTGCAAAATCTTGATCATAGGTCGCTAATGCATAGGATTCTCCACAACCCATTCTGATGCATCACCTAAAACCTAGCCTAAATTGATTTGAGATTTTCAATACTCAACATAATTGCCCTTGTTGAAAGAATTATTTTTAGGCTAAGAAGAAGCATAGGTGACTACAGAGTACAGTCTACAGGTTCCAGGTAGAAATTTATTTTAATAAATCTTATGTTTTTACTAAAGACCTCTAATTCCCACTTTTTACAAAGTAACATATTTTTATCTGCAAGTAAAAAGGCGGGGGGGGGGGGGGTTGAGTAAGCCAACCCCTAAAAATGGCAACTCATATCTCTAATTTATTATATTCTCCCTAATCAAAGTAAATTAAAAATAATGGGGGGGGGGGGGGGGGGAGTGTGGGAGTTTTTCCTATACCTTACCCCTACAGGGTGCTCTCCTTATGGGGCCTATTCAAAATGCAGGACTGACCAGCACACAAAACAACCTCTCTTAACCAGACCTGAAGAAGTAATAAACAAACAAAAAACTACCCATCATCCCCTATATTTTCAATTTATTTTACTAATATCCATTTGAATTGTAATGTCTAGACAAACCTACAATAACCCAGCCTATTCTGTTTCCAGTACAACTAGATCACAGGTACAAATATCTTCATGCTTTAGGTAGAAAAAACTACTCTAAAACTATATATATATATATATATATATATATATATATATATATACTAGTGGCTACGCCCCTAGAGGCCTCTAGTGGCACTTTTTTTTTTATATTTTAAATATAATTTATAACGTTTGACGTTAATGTTTGCGTTGAACTCTCTTTCTAAAATCGAGATTTTTTTGAATTTCTCTTGGGAGGGTGGTGGTACCCTCCCCCAAAATAGTTAAAAACCTTCCCGGGACATATGAGAATCTACCCTGTTAAGGAGAACCCGATCGGTTCAGCGGTTAGCGAGATCCTTCGGTACAGACACACAGACAAACAAACATCCTGTTACTTTAGTATAAGGATATTACATGGATATTGTGACAGGGGAATTTTGTAGTCAATATAGGTTTCTAATATAGTCATCAGCTTTATGCCAATTCGTTCCTACATGGTCACGCGAGGGATAAAGTCATAAAGATGATGGGAGTATCGTTAAATTAGCCAGCTGGAAGACGAAAGTCTGGTTCAATGTCTAAAGAAAATGTGGTTTATTACTGTTTAACTGTTCTTATTACTATGCTCCGCTACTTATGAATGATGTTATCCTTAGCTGGATCTTTAAATCATTTCAATGGTGCGCCAAATCGGGGTGCGCCGAATTTCAGCCAATCACAGCGTGGCATTTCGTAAAATGCTGTGCTCTCATTGGTGGAAAGTTGGCTCAACCCGATTTGGCGCACCATTGAAATGATTTAAAGATTTAGCTCTTGTTTCTATTTAATCATCTTTCTTTCTAGGACAGCTTCTCCAGTTAAGAGCATGGAATCAAACATTTTAAATACAAAAAGTATAAAGTCAGAAAACAATGTATAGGCCGCTTTATTACGGCTAAATAGCTGGCAGCACAGCATATGAGTAGAACCAGCACAATAATCTAAAAATGGCCAAGACTCTATAATGTTCAGATAGGGCACAGCGTAAGTAAACGCGCTGAAATTTTGCTTTCGTGCGCATATTCCCTAGCCGTGTGCTCTATGTTCATAATTGAAACTTTAAAAAATCCTAATGATTTGTTTGCTAGAATTTGCTGGCTCTACTTCCGACCCAACTTAGGTCAGCCGTATGAAGCCTTTCAAATTAACACAAAATACCATTTACAAATTGATTTATATTTAATGTTATATCTAAATATATTTATTTTTATCTTTACGTTATGAATATAAATATACAATATAAAAATCCAGAGATTAAAATTGTATCTAAAAGTTTTTAATAAATTATATTTCATTACATCTTCCAATCTGATTTAAAACCCGGTCCCCAGGGCCAAAAAAAAAGAAAAATTATATAAACATTTTGTTATCTATTGTATTTTAATTAAAATATATACAGATTAAGACGATATTTTTAATCTTATTAGCAAATAATAACATTTGGTAGAGTGTGTTTTAATGTATAAATGTTCAAACAATCAAAAAAAAAGTTTTAATTTCAGATTTATAAGGAATTTTATTTTAAGGGGGGGGGGGGGAATGCAACCATCTCGTAATCAATGATTAAATGGCACTTAGAATCCGAATTTCTTAATGAAACTTGGCATGAGTAATCCTTGGTAGGTCTATTTTCCCTAAATTGAACAAAAAGTCGAAAAAGTACCGGCTAACAGCTCAGCCGTTTAGCCGTTTTTTGTTGTTGCTATTTTTAGGGCAAATTTGTCATAAATTACGTAGGAATCAACTTCTTGAAACATATTTTTGCTTTAAATCATGTGAAATGATACCAAAAACTATTTTTTTAATTTCTAGTACCAGCAACTACCAGCTGGAGCCGTTTGAAAAAGTTTGGAGCGGCAAAGAGTATTATATGGAGATAGGTTTCGTGACGGATTTGCCTTGAAAATAGCCAAAAAATGGCTTAAAGGCTGAGCTGCCAGCCGTTAACCGTTACTTTTCCAACTTTTTGTTCAATTAAGGGAAAATAGAGATGAACTCCAATTTAGTTTCTGTAAGTGTACCTAGCGTCCGCGTCCTATCTCGAAATTTGCTATTAGCTAAAAAAGCTTCAAACTTCCAAAAAAAAATTAAAATTTTAAACATTAAAATTTTGAATGTATTATGTATAAATCGCTTTGTTTTCACAAATTTCCGGAGTAGCTGAAAAAAGGGTCTGCAATAATTGGGTTATCTGCTGTACACTTTAGGAAACTAGGGCTAGAATAGGAAATCCATTTGGAGCTGATCAAAATAGACCTATCAAGATTACTCATGCCAAGTTTCGTAACGAAATTCGGATTCTAAGTGCCATTTAATCATTGATTACGAGATGGTTGCTTTGACCCCCCCCCCCCCTTAGTAAATTAAGTTATTAGTGAATATTGTTACTAGGAATATCATATAAAGCTAAAAGCTCAAATATACATGTATCTAACTTGACAGATTCAGGAATAACAAAAATGCATAGGTAATATAAATTAAGTCAACAAATATCAGTCAAGAAATGAATTCAGTTTTCACTTTGGCCGTGTAACATATTTCAACCCCTCTATGATAAATATTTTCAACACAAGAATACCTAGTAATTTATCGCATTGTAAATATTATAAACAGCTTTCCGCAGACAATCAAATGAAAAATTATTAGATTAAAACCAGTTTTAAAATTATTAATTTTATGATTTTTATTTTAATATTCGTGGAAAATTGTCTGTAATACGATGCTATACATTTCACAGTATGGATGAGAACCGGCTGTAATCCAGCGAATATTAATAGGTTTTGAAACCTTACCTATTGTCTATATACATATAATAACGTTATATTTATTCAGTCATATTTTATCTTTATTCATGACTTTAAAATGGATCTTGCTGTGTGACAACAAAGCTTCATTTTGAGCAAATGACTTGTCGCATAATTCACAAGAATAAGGCCTTTCTCCTGTATGTATCCTTACATGCCTTTGCAAGTTTTGTTTAGTTAAGAATGATTTTTCACAATAATTGCATGAAAATGGCTTTAAACCTGCATGAGTTCGTTTATGAACTGTAAAAGCACCATAATGAGAAAATGATTTATTACAAATATCACAAAGAAAAGGATTTTCGCCTGAATGTATTCTTCTATGGTTAGTTAACTGAACTTTTTGAGCAAAAGCCATTGTACACAAATTACATGAATATGGTTTCACGTCTGTATGAATTCTCTTGTGAACGCTAAGAGTACTTGCTTGTGTAAAACCTTTTCCGCACAAATCACAAACAAAAGGTTTCTCTGCAGTGTGTGTTCTTTTGTGCGTTTTCAAATTCTCATTTTGAACAAATGATTTATTACAAATATCACATGAGTAAGGCCTGTCGCCATTATGTAACTTTTGATGTCGTAGTAGATTTTGATGCGTTGAAAAAGATTTTTCACAATTACCACACGGAAAAGGTTTTTCACCCGTGTGAGTTCTTTCGTGTACAGTTAGTGCATAGTTAGTTGAGCATGATTTAGTACAAAAACCACAAGAGTATGACTTTTCCATTAAAACCTGAAAATAGTTAGATAAGCTGTGTGATTTTATTTATAGTAAACGTTATTTAAAAAAAAACTTTATTAGCTGTCAGATCTCAAGCATAACTAATGTGCTAACGACAAATTAAAGGCCTTCAAATAAAGTCCAAAATGCAAATGAACGTACAACGCATTTATAAGGACGAAAAAAGACCACTTTAATTTAAACAAAATTATCAATTTTAGAAATATTTTGTCACAATTTTATATTAAAAAAAAATAATTAAGTACCTCTTTTATATTTCCTTCCTTGCAATCATATTCGAATTTCACCACATTATCTTCTTTTACTGTAACATATTCAAAATCTACACCATCACTTTGGAGAATTTCTTCACCTTTATATAATAATCTATGTTTTGAAAAGGATTATTATTTGAAAGTCAAAACAAAATTTTGAATAATATGCCATATCATCCTTGAAATTGCCACTTAAGATGGACATTTTACCCTTAAAAAACATTTTGAAATTGTTAGGACGATTTTAAAAGACCAAAATCAACAATCAAAGCCATCTACGGACATACGAACAATTCCTAATTGTAGAAAATATTTTATTTTAATAAATAAAAAGAACTTGGGATCATAGGGTGACGTAGAGCTAAAATTTTTAAGTAGTTTTTAATAACAACAAATCTTAGATTATCCCTGAAAATTCTTTCATAAGTTCATCTCCTGTAAATTTTTCCATATTGTACTTTCATTTAGCTCGTTAATTTATATAACCTGAAAAAAAATATTTTAAAAATTTTTTTTCTATAAGACATCAAAGTCAAAATTAAATTCCCTCATCCTAACAAAAAAATTAATTGTTAATTTTCTTTATAATTTTGCTTATGTTTATCTTAGGTAGGTTTAGAAGAATTACGCAAGAAAATTGAAAATGTTTTGCTATTCTTAATATTCAAAATTTTTTATTGTTTTTATTACCTTCGCTACTTATAGTTGTTTTAAATCCTGTTAATTCTAGCACTCATATTCATTTTAATAATTTCAACATCTAATCCTTGTAATGGTTTGAACATTTAAATCCTTCTGAAAATATTTCAAAATTACAAAATAAATGAACAGAAAGAACATTAAAGTTATACTTTTAAAAATGCAGCTTTAATACATTTAGTATATCAATTTTACAGGAATGAGAGAGGGATATTGTGCTGTTAAGAAAATTAATTGCACCAGACAAAAACATAGAAAAGCTGTCTAAAAGCAGGCCACCCGCTAGGTGCTTCATAATAATGTATAATAAAGTGAATTATACGCTCAGAATCGGTTTGAATTAAATAGCATTACTATAGATTCGAAACCATGGCCTACAAGAAAAGAATAAACATTTTACAAAAAACAAATACTTTTTGTTATTGTTTGTTTTCGTTTAGCGGCACCTCGGGGCTAAAAAAACTGGTTTTAATCTTATGATTGTACATTTTTATATTCGTAGAAAGCTGGATAAATTACGATGCTAGACATAGTTTTTTCGTATGGATGAGAACCGGTTCCTATCCACCGGATTCGAATGAATACGAGAAAGTGAATTATACGCTCAGAATCGGTTTGAATTAAGGGAACATTACTTTAGATTCGAAACCATAGCTTACAGAAAAAGAACAAATATTTTACAAAAATCAAATACTTTTTGTTATTGTTTGTTTTCGTTTCGCGTAATCCCTTCAGCCGCGTTAAATCTTGAATATACAAATGTCGTCTTAGAATTTACATTAATTTTAAAATGTAGCTCATAGTCAGAATAGTTATTTCTCGCATCGTATTATAAACAGCTTTCCGCGGATATAGAATGTACAATAATAAGATTAAAACCAGTTTTTTAGCCCCGAGGTGCCAAAGGCAACGGCTAAAAAACTGGTTTTAATCTTATGATTGTACATTTTTATATTCGTAGAAAGCTGGATATAATACGATGCTAGACATAGTTTTTTTTTCGTATGGATGAGAACCGGTTCCTATCCACCGGATTCGAATGAATACAAGAAAGAATTTTTTTATTTCCGCTGGATACAAACCGTTTCTAAACTGTGAAAGGAAAAACATCTTTCATATGATTTCTTTAGAATTTTCACGGAAATGCAAATAAATTATAATTGATAATCCTTTTTATTGGCCTAAGCTATCGACCAAAGGTCTTTCGAGTTCTTATGCATGATATTGTTAAAAGGTTTTCATTTAAGTCTCCAGAAGAGGCTGCTATTTAGGAGGAAAATTTAAAATAATTTATTACTAATAAATGTGAATATAAAAGATTTTAAAAGAAATTAATATAAGAATCTATTTAAAAGAGTATCAAGAGTCTCTCTGTCTCTTACGCATAAGATCTCGCTGACAGCCTTTAGCTACAAATTAAGGTATCTCCTTAGCTGTGAACCTTTAAAGGGCAAAATTATCAAACTCATTGAAAAGAGATAGTAATTTTTATTGAGTATTTTTTTCTATGGCGGATCTTTTATGATATTAATCTTTGCAGAACCTAAAGCAAGCTACACTGTAAAGATGAGACATTCAAGTTTAGTGGTTAGCAACATCGTTCAGAGATATGTTTTTAGAACAAACACACAGACTTCTTGCCTCTTTTATGATATATTGATGTTATTATTAAGTTTTCTTCGTATAATAGTATTTTTATTTCTTTTATAGGCTGCTACTCTATAAGCTTGTCCTTCTGTCTGTCTGCAACACTAGATTCTTAGCTCTATTTTTAATTTTTTTTCTCAAAAAGGAAAAAAACTTTAATAATAGGACGTATTTTTTTATAGGGTTGATATTTTTGGCACAGACAGACACATAGACAAACAAATAGACAGACAAATATTCTGTTTTTTTTTTATAATAAGAATTTTTAGTTTTTTTATTCAAAATAGCTTTGCTAATATTGTATGTTATTGTTATTGTTTCATGTAAAAAAAATAATTCTATAGAAAAATCAATAAATGTTATTTTATTACCATACATATTAAACATTGATATCTTCTTATATATCAGATTATATAGGTGTAAAAGTCTGTCTGCCTGTCTGTCTGTGTGTATCTAATGATCTCATTAACCCTTGAACCAATATGGTTCTCCTTTGCAATGTAACAATGTAGCACTCATTGGTTCTGGTAATGTGTATAATAATTTTTGGCGAGGAAAACATCACCCTCCCAAGATAAATCACACCATAGAAATGTCCCCCCACAATATTTTTTCTTTATCTTTTAAATACTACAATCAGAAATAGATTTGAGGGGGGGAGGTGATTCCCATCCTAACCTGGAGCGCCCCAAGAGACATCTTTCGAAGTGTCAGCAATTGATAAAAATCCTATGCTTTTAATCTTTTGTTTAGAGATGCTTGGTTTATGACAAAGTTTGAAATAAATTGGACAATTCTAACATGGAGAGCTAGATTAGTATGTTAAAAAGAAAAGACAACATAAATAAATATAAAAGCATATAAATAATCATGACCACTGTAAAGAATTCTATGATGTACGGATATTTTCTAATTAAATTTTAAGACGGTCGGAAAAAATGAGCAATAATGAAAAGAAAAATTTTCTATCTTATTTCTTTCTAGATTAAAGCTGAAAATTTGTTCCAAGGAAATTTTCTCTCGATTATGTATAATTCTCGTGAATATATATTCTAGCTGCAAAGCCTCTAGAGGCCCCAAGGGACACGTTAAATGTTATTTCTCGTATTCATTCGAATCCGGTGGATAGGAACCGGTTCTCATCCATACGAAAAAACTATGTCTAGCATCGTATTATATTCAGCTTTCTACGAATATAAAAATGTGCAATCATAAGATTTAAAAAAAAGTAGCATGTCTTAAATGAACATGGACTTTCTGGTAACGATTATGAGTCCCTACGCATTCTAAATCGTGCATAATTGTTACAGGAATCATCATCCAAAGTTTGAAATTGATAGGACAATTCTAATGTGAATATATTTACGAAAAGAGCTAACCCTAATGATCGGACAGACATTCAGACGGACGGGTGGACGTACAGACCCTAATTATAGAAAAGCTTCGATTTTAATAAATACTGTACATGAAAAGAATTTATCTAACTAATATCACGTATACAGATGACTTATTTGATTTCTGTTTAATCCCAGAGTCAGGTAAGTGACATTAGACTGTAAATCATACTGGTAGTTTTATAAACACGTTCTTCCATTAGTTGGATTAAAATCTGTAGAGGTATTCTTAGTAAATGTTAAATAGTTGGTTAAAACTGTTCTTTAAATTTATTATTTTCTACAAAAGTGGTAATTTTTTTATTGTCTTTCTATCAATGTCAAATATTTTGTCTTGTCCTTAAAAATTCCTGGTTTACATTTTAAAGAAATAATATATTACATAAACAACATTACATATATATACATACTTAATAATTTATACTTTCTCTGAACCCATAAGAAGCTTCACTGTTATTTAGAATTTAGAATTTATTATTAACTAATGCAATACATTTAAATTATTAAATATACATATAAAATCATATTTTAAAAATTGCATAGCAAGGAGTAATTAAGCCTTGGAGTAGGCCGTAAATTTACCCCTTTAATTGATTTCATTTATTATTTTATTTATAGCGAGAATTACAAAAATTATTTATTATGTAAAGATATTTACACAAATTTAATAGATCAATAATTAAGTGGGTTGACTAAATAACTATTTACAGTTACAGAAGTTGGTACAGATTTTATTTCTTACAGGAAAAGCATTTTCTTTTGTTGCAATGAAATGATTTATAATTTAAAAAATAATCTTTTTTAATCATGGACAATGATTTCTTTACAGAGTCTGAAAGCCTTATTTCATTTCTCAAGTTATTCCAAAGTTTTGGAAATGACAGTGCTGGAAAATATTCAAGATGTTTTGTTTTAGGTATACTTATCAGTAACTTTTTTGATCTCTGAGAAGAAAGAACTTTAAACATGTTATCAAAGCTTTCTGGGAGTTTCTTATGAAAAAATTTACTTATAAAATTTAAAATGTTTAAATTTACCAAATCATCAAATTTTAAGATTTTAGATTGTCCAAACAAAATTTCAGTGTGTGCATTATAATTAGCACCTACAATAATCCTTATTGCCCTTTTTTGGTGTTTTCTTATTTGATCAATATCTTTACTTTTAGAGAGACCCCATGTGATATTAGAATAATTTAAGTGAGGCAAAATCATTGAGGAATAAATCGTTTTCAAAGTTTTTGATGGGAGAACATTTTTTATTTGATTTAATGCATATAGAGAACTAGAAACTTTGTTTTTTACCATTTTTGTATGCTCATTCCAATTGAGAAATTCATCAAGATGTACCCCAACAAATTTAAAAGACTTTGTTTCATTTTCATTGCTGATTCTCTCAACTTCCTCCCCATTAATGAAGATTCTAAAGTTATTATTGACAGGTTGCATACTGCTAAGTCTGAAGACCATGTATTTTGTTTTAGATACATTTAAAGAAAGTTTATTTGCCCTAAACCATACTGATGCCTTATCTAATTCTTCATTTAATGATGTTTTTATGGTTTCTAAATTACTTGAGGTTTTACAAAAGATTGTGTCATCTGCAAAAAGGCTACAAAATAAGGTTGTTGAATTTGGAAGGTCGTTTATATACAACAAGAACAAAATTGGTCCAATGACAGAGCCCTGTGGTACTCCATGGGTTAATACTTTTTCTTTGGACTTTACACCATTTATTTCAACATACTGTTTTCTATTAGTTAGATAATTTTCAAACCATTTTGCAGATACACCTTTAAAACCATAGTGTTTTAGTTTGGATAGTAAAATTGGTATATCACACGTGTCAAATGCCTTTTTAAGGTCAAGAAACACACAGGCACTGTATTCTGATTGGGGCTTATTCAGTCCGTCATAAACTTTGTTGATTAAATGTATCAGTGGTTGTTGTGTATCTCTTGACCTTCTGAAGCCATATTGATGTTGATATAACATTTTGTTTCCCTCAAGATATCTAATCATTTGAAAAGCAACAATTTTCTCAAGTAATTTAGAGAGGGCTGGAAGTATGGAAATAGGACGATAATTGTCAAATCTATCTCTTTCGCCAGCTTTGTAAATAGGTATAATTTTTGCACATTTATAGTTATCAGGAATGTAGCCAGTGTTTAAGGAGAGGTTAAACAGGTGAATGATAGGCTTTACAATTATTGGCATTATTTCTTTTAAAAGTTTCATAGAGATATTATCATTACCTACACTTGATTTTGATTTTAATTTGGACAGAGTTATATTGATAATAAAAGAGTTTACTTCCTGAAAGTTAAATTCTTCATCATATTGATCCCAAAGAAGTCCCTGAAAGATTTAGAAGATTGAGGTATTGATTCAGAAGTTATGGAGAACCCCATCGGTTTAGTGTTTAGATCTTTAGCTAGAGAGATATGTAAACATCCTATTACTTTGTTTTAAATTTCAAGATTCTATCTCATGTAGTAGCTGAATATATCAAACCTTTACGGCATAACAGACTAACCGACGTCGGTATATATAGAGAAGATATTTGTCATTCAATCTTAAAAATTGCAACTTTCTATCTTTAAAAATGAATTATAGGCCATTGCATTTTAATGTCGCTAAGTGCATTACCAACAGATCGACAGACAATTTAGTTGGTTTTATCTGGATTCCCTTTAATCATGAGAATCACGTTTTTCTTAAACTTTTATGACACAAGACCATTTTGATTTTCAGAGCAGCCTCGCTTCCAAGAAATAAGAGTTAAAATTTTGATACTTAAATTATGACGACATAAAACAGCAGAAATATTCACTATAAAAAAAGTGTTTCAGACAACCAAAGTAATAGACAGAAACACAAACTGTAGAATAGCTTCTTAAAATTTCATATTTTACACTACGCTGAGCCGCTTGTAAAAATTAGAATTTATTTATTAGGAATTTAATTAATACAAATATAGTTTTATATAATTATTTTGTATTAAATAGCAATAAATTTTGATAGATAGATGTAATAATACAAAAGAAAATATTGATCCAATATTTTTATTAAACACTAAATAACAAGCAAATAATAAGAGAGAGATTCCGGTACAGAACAACAAGGATGACAACATCCATAATAGCAAAGTTCAACAAACCAGACAGACAAAAGAACATTTAAGTATTCAACGATATCTAAACGTTTAAGCAAAAATTCCCAAAAAGTACCTCTAAAATTACTGTAATAATTATTACAGGACGCTTAATATAGACATACATTTGAAGACCTTATTGTAGAGACGCCTCGCTAAGTAAATAATTAATCGCTTTAGAAATCAAAAGGATTTCTGTTAGTGAATATAAAGTTCCGACGCTTTTAATAAAGTGCCTAACTGCTACAGGAATCATTATGCAAATTTGAAATCAATGGAACAATTCTAATATAACTAAATTAACTAAGTACGAACGGATAGACCCTTATAATAGAAACGTTACGCTTTGAAAACTATTTCAAATAAAACAACAACAAATTTAAGAAAGTTTAAAGTGATAAAATGTCAATTGAAATCTGTTGTAAATTTTCTAGACATTGACAAACTTTCAAAAATATATAGATGCTTCGCATAAAAATATAGTGCTTAATCGTCCTCAGAATCACCTTTTAAAAATCAAGAATTGGCGTCAAAATAGCTACAAAAATCAAATGTTTATAATGGCCGTACATACCATCTGCCACCCTTCTAAATTTTTACAGGTGTTCATGAATATCATGCCTATAAAAATAAAGAACGGGTAAGCCCTAAATGCAGATAAGCATAGCCTTAAAAGTTTATTTCTTCTATACTTTAATACTTTTTTCCTAATTTAAAATATTTACTGTTTTATAGGATGTTTAGATATTATTTCTATTTAAGTGTTAATATGAATTCTATTGAATTATAAAACAGTGATATTTATTTGTGTTTCTACAAAAAAAATAAGATAAGTTTGTTTATTGACATTGTTCTGTCGATTAAGATATATAAAATAACCAATACTACTTGCCCTATAAGTATTTGCACATTAGGGGATATTCTTATTATAGGTAGGTTTTAAGCTATTTTAAGCAGATTTTTAAAATTCCTGTCTTGTAAGTTTTAAACCAATTTACTTGACCAAATTTCCATGATATAAAAAAAGAGAAAAAGAATAGAGGTGACTTAGTTTGACAATAGTTAGTTTTAAATTGGTTCTAGTTGTGTCCACAATTTTATGTTACATTAATTAAAATACAAGGACTGTAATATCCATAAGTAGCGCAGCTTCAAACATTAAAAAGGTTAAATAATTGATCTTACAGAAGAAGAAAGTTATTCTTTAACTATCCATTTTCTGTCTTTGTGTACATAACATTGATAAAGTATAGATCATACTTACAAAAAATTAGTTTCATAAAATTCGTGCTCTTGTAATTAACATTTTGTTTTGTTTTTAATGTATGCAGTTTTCCGTAGATATGGAAATGATAAAATACAAAATTATTTCCATGGTTTTTCCCTCAAGTAATCCCATAATTAACCCACTCACCCAAGGACGTCCAAGCTTTTGTATATTTACAGACACACAATATTCTACTTTATGTGTATTATAGATAAAAAAAATAATTCTTATTAAAGCCATACTTGTTTTATTTTAGATACCCTAGATAAAACTTGATAATGGAGTCAAAACCCAAATGGATGATTTCCATAGTCTTTGCCATCATAGTTTTAATGAAAGAAATAGCAGTTTTTCCAACAGTTGTCAAAATAACTTTTCATTTATTAGGAATGCTCTATGATTATTTCTAGTCCATAGCAACGCAGCTACCCTAAAACTAGAGCATTGCCCTATGTTCGTCCTATAATAGACTCTAGTAACCTTGTTTTCAAAGCGCAAATACTCCTAAATATTCTTCTTTTTATCAAGCATGTATATTGTATATTCCATGTCACAGCTCCTATAACTAATTAAGGCATGTTAGATTTGTCCAATTAATTTCAAACATGGCATGTTGAATCAGCTATTAATAACCTCCTAACTTAGAAAGCGTAGCAACTTTATAATCCTCTATTTTATATAATCATCTCTTCTCTTCATTATAAAATTTTGATTTCTATGACTCTAAGGTTTCATCTATAATTTTATGATGAAAGTCTTGAGCCTTTGGAGATTTTTTAGAATTATATCTATTATATATGTAGTTAGTAAATCTCTACAAAATTTAAAATTAATAAATATCTTAGAGTTAACCACTTTCAGTGACTTTTTTAACAGTGACAGTTTTGTTTTATACTCATGGATATTATGGATCCTTACCAGGTAAATTATATAACTTTCATACATCTATGTTTCAGACTTTTTAAAATAAAACCGTAATATCCAAATTGTTAGTATAATGAACAGGAATTTTTTTATTGACTGGTTTAGGAGCTTTGATATAAAATCCTATACTAGTGCAATGCAATTGAAACCATCGTATAACTAAAGTATTAAGATTTTGTGTTTGAAGCTAAAGATCTAGAAAATTACTGATCCAAATTAGTTGTACTTTTCATAGAAGCTTTATTATTGTCTTAGGACGGTTTTAAGCTTTTTTCTATACCTCACCCGCCTTCCCATAGAACTACATAGAGGCAAAGCAACAAGAATAAACGGGGCTAAAAACAGCCATGTAGCGGTCAGATTGTCAATATTATATTACCTTAATTTGCCTCATAGTTTGGAGAATCTCCACAAGAAATTTCAGACATTTATCTTGTAAAGCCGCAGAAAAAATCTCATTTTTCATAAATAACTTAGACACACTCTAGCTAAAGAGAAGCAGAGATCTAAAAGGATAATTGATGTACATCCCCATTACAAAATTACCCCTTCTGTACTGTAGTAGATTGTAATTAATGGTTGAAACGTTTGGACACTCAACCAATCAAAACTCAATAAATGTTCCCAAAGTTGTTAAGGCAGCAAATAAGAAAATGTTTATATTGAACTTTGGGGATTGGTGTAGTAAACAGTCCAATGGCCCCTTCCTCTCTGACTATAATGTATGTTTAGTTGGGATGCAGACAGCACTGACATACAGCATGCGTCACCTCATGATCATAACGAGCCTAGTCGTCATCTGGTTCAACCTGTCAGAAATTATCCTCGAGTTCCCACACCTTGTGACTCCATGGTTTCAGGAAAAGTATATAACAAACTGTAAACGTGTTGTTAGTAAGAATGGATCAAGATTGAAATAGATTTTTGTCTGCTAGCTAAAGGGTTCTTGCTATCTTGGGGAGGTAGTTTTCTGGAATATATTATACTTAACATGTTGACCTTTCTTTAGAGGTCATCCAGGTTTAGGTACAGCATAACAACACCATGTTTTATAATAGAGTTTATCAATTATTAGGTACACCATTATAACACCTTGTGTTATACCTGTCCTCTAGAGGTCATCCAGGTTTAGATACACCATTATAAGACCTTGTGTTATATTTGTCCTTTGGAGGTAATCCAGGTTTAGATACACCATTATAAGACCTAGTGTTATACTTGTCCTTTAGAGGTCATCCATTTTTAGGTACACCATATAAGACCTAGTGTTATACTTGTCCTTGAGAGGTCATCCAGGTTTAAGTACACCATAATAAGACCTTGAGTTATGACTGTCCTTTAGAGGTCATCCAGGTTTAGATACACCATTATAAGACCTAGTGTTATACTTGTCCTTTAGAGGTCATCCATTTTTAGGTACACCATATAAGACCTAGTGTTATACTTGTCCTTGAGAGGTTATCCAGGTTTAAGTACACCATAATAAGACCTTGAGTTATGACTGTCCTTTAGAGGTCATCCAGGTTTAGATACACCATTATAAGACCTAGTGTTATACTTGTCCTTTAGAGGTCATCCATTTTTAGGTACACCATATATGACCTAGTTTTATACAGGGTGATTCAGAATTAACTGAGTTTTCCGATTTTCTGATACAACCAGATTTATTTAAAATTCCTTCACAGAAAACAAATATTCAATTTTTCTTTTTGTATACTTATAAACAGAACCGTAAGAATGGCTCATGTTCGTTAATTCCCACCCCTCAATTATTTCTATAATTCTTTAATCTAATTGACAGATTAAGATATAAACTCATAATTTATCTATAATTTGTAATTAAATGTTTTTAATAACTTTTTTGTTACATTATTAAAAAATATTCTTTTACTGCAAATGCATCACAATCAAGAAATGTGAAAAAATTACACATTGCAGTTTCTTAAAAATGCTTTTGTGAGAAGCTAAAGAGCATTTCACCTTTAAAACTCATTAAGGTACTTTCTTAGACCTTTTTCTAAATTGATATTGAAATTTTAAGTTTTTTTATACCAAATAAAAGAGTTATCTTAATTTTTCTTGCACAACATTGTTCAAATAAAGCATTTTTTGAAACTATGTACCTATCATAGAGGCCGCATTTTAAGAGATAATGAAAAACTCCTTTTACAAATTCGATATACTTTTTTTTACAGAGAACAAGGACATATAATCATTTTTTCTGTATTCCTTCTGGTTGAGTCAGAAAACGGTTAACTCATTTTTTTCTGAATCACCGTTTATCTGTTCTCTAGAGGTCCTCCAGGTTTAGGTACACCGTAATTAGACCTTGTGTTATACCTGTCCATTAGAGGTCATCCAGGTTTAGGTACACCATAATAAGACCTTGAGTTATGACTGTCCTCTAGAGGTCATCCAGGTAGATACACCATAACAAGACCTTGTGTTATAAATTTCCTCTAGAGGTAATCTAGGTTTAGGTACACCATAATAAGACATTGTGTTATAAATTTCCTCTTGAGGTCATCCAGGTTATAGAACACCTTAAAAGGATGTACACTTGCTGTTGAGGTAAATTGGAACATTTGAGGAAAAGTTTGAATCAATATTTATCCAAAATATGACGTAATACTATTTATTATGAATTCAAAAATTCTAGATAACTGTTAGCATGAAAACAATATTTAGATTTGTTGAGATATTTCTTCAAAACTTCTACATCTATTTGCACAGAGACTATAATTAGACCCTTAAAAAAGTATTTTTAGCTTCTGTAGTTTACATTTCTCAATTAAATGTTAAAATATTCATATGTCCGTGTTTTCTTTATATTTTAACATCAGAGGATTTTAAAATATCTTTTTTTTACATTAATTAACAGAAGAGAATTTATAAGCCAAAATTTGGAAAAAGTGCCCAAAAAACTTGATATTGCAAAAAGTTTTTTAATAGTATATTACACTTTTACAACTAATTAAACAAGGATGACAACATCCATAAGTAGCGAAGCAGAAAAATATGTATAAGAATTTAAAGATTAGTTGTCAAAAGCATGTATATTAGGAAAAAAAAATCACGAAACCTTTTTAACATTTGTTTTTAATTTCTTGATATTTATATTTGAGTACTATGACTAACAGACTGTCAGTCAAAGTAAATGGATGCTCAAAACAACGGGAAATTTAATTTTGATATTTTTAACTACAAACTTTTAAAAATCGGACCATAAACACCAAAGATGTGAGGAAAAATGGGTTGTGGGGAATATGGTAGGTCCACGCATTACCTGCATGATCAAATATCTCATGATTTTTAGTTCTTAATTTCTGACGACTTTTATACAGTTTTGTACTGTGGGAGGCGTAGTGAAACAGGTAAGTTGGGGGGGGAAAGAACCAATTCAACGGTGTGCGGTCATTTCCGCATATTATCACATCAGCATATTGTTTCATCAATACACAAAAGCAAATTATATTAGAAAGGGAAAACAGTAGTGGGTGTAATGGATCTAAAGGGATAAGAAAATGGCCGATAAATCAATATACATCCCCTATGATGATACTTAGAATAACCCCTTATGTAGATTAAAATTTGTTGTTTAAAAGTGTGATGCTCAACCTAATGAAGCAACCAATTTAAATTGACTTAATCCCCAAAATTGTTAAGCCAACTAATAAGAAAGCGTTATTTTAAAACTTTGGGGACTTGTCATTGCCCACTATTTCTCTGCTGTACAAAGTTTATACTGTGTTAACAAGGACAAAAGGGATGAAAAGTAGAAAATATTTTTTTCATGAAATAAAAGAAATATATTTTTTTTCATGAAAAAAAATACAAATATATTTTGTATCTTGTATATCAAAATATTGTAGATCCTAAATAAATTTGTTGAGTAATTTACCACATTGTATTATAGACATCTTTCCGTGGATAATAAGTGAAAACAAGGTTCCGAATGCCTGAGCTAACAAAACTGGTGCTAATCTTATGATATTTACTTTAATACTCATGTAAAATTTCTGTAATATTAATAGTAATAGAGTAGCCCCGCTACAAGAAATTATTTTGTTTTTTACCAACTAGGAAATAACGTCAAATTTTCAGATATTTAAATTATTTTTTTAAAGAAATAATTATTGATTATTAAAATCTTGAAAGCTTCTTTTCCAAGTTTGTTACAAAAATTAACTTAAATACTAAGAAGAAAAAAACAATTAATCTATGTACTTAATAGCCTCCATGTTTTCTTTAAGAGAAATTGTTCTTTAATTTATACATGGGAACGTTTTATGGGGGTGTTAAAAAAAAGTGGTTTATTTACCACCAATAATTAAAATTAAAAAAATAAAAAAATCTGTATAATAATGTATTTCATATATGTAAATTTTGAACACTTTAGATCAAGTATCAATTAATTCGAATGCGTTCGCATATGTTCAAATGAGATCGTATCAAAGTAAATTATGTTTGCAGGTATAAATTTAGTTGAAATATGGAACTTGAAATTGTTGACAGAGTTTATCTATAATTTGAAATGTCTGTCAGCTTGTCATTGTAACTTTTTTTCTGCTTTTGTAAAAAATATTGGAAAACGAATTAGTTTTTTACAGTCAATGAGTAAATACATATTAGTTTTTTTGGGTATACTCCTTTTCACGACATCCCTCCATATGGAGCGATGATTTTAATTGATCGCCTCTTATGACATGGGGCGATGTAATGGCTCCTTGAAAGGGGCGATTTAATAGCCCCATATAACAAGAGGCGATGTTTAAGGAACGATTTAATAGCCCCTTGCCCTAAGAGGCGATTAAATGATCCTTTATCGCTCCTTTATCGCCCCTTCTAAAGAGGAGATGATATGTCCTCTTATCCCAAGGGGCTATTTAATTAAATATCGCCTCTTCATGGCCCCTTCACTATTATATATATCTTAGTCCCTTGATGGCCCCTACATCGCTCCTACATCGCCCCTAAATCGCTCCTCCATCGCTCCTTCTCCAAATTTATATTACATTGTACTTTGATGGCCCCTACATCGCCCCTCCATCGCTCCTACATCGCCCCTTCATCGCTCCTTCTTCAAATTTATATTACATTGTACTTTGATGGCCCCTACATTGCCCCTCCATCGCTCCTACATCGCCCCTTCATCGCTCCTTCTTCAAATTTATATTATATTGTACTTTGATGGCCCCTACATCGCTCCTACATCGCTCCTTCATCGCTCCTACATCGCCCCTTCATCGCTCCTTCTCCAAATTTATATTACATTGCAACTTGATGGCCCCTACATCGCTGCTACATCGCTCCTTCATCGCTCCTACATTGCTCCTTCATCGCTCCTTCTCCAAATTTATATTAAATTGTACTGTGATGGCCCCTACATTGCTCCTACATCGCCCCTACATCGCTCCTACATCGCCCCTTCATCGCTCCTTCTACAAATTTATATTACATTGCAACTTGATAGCCCCTACATCGCTGCTACATCGCTGCTACATCGCTCCTTTATCGCTCCTTCATCGCTCCTTCTCCAAATTTATATTACATTGCAACTTGATGGCCCCTACATCGCTCCTACATCGCTCCTACATCGCTCCTCCATCGCCCCTTCATCGCTCCTTCTCCAAATTTATATTACATTGCAACTTGATGGCCCCTACATCGCTGCTACATCGCTCCTTCATCGCTCCTACATCGCCCCTTCATCGCTCCTTCTCCAAATTTATATTAAATTGTACTGTGATGGCCCCTACATCGCTCCTACATCGCTCCTTCATCGCTCCTACATCGCCCCTTCATCACTCCTTCTCCAAATTTATATTACATTGCAACTTGATGGCCCCTACATCGCTCCTACATTGCTCCTACATCGCTCCTACATCGCTCCTCCATCGCACCTTCATCGCTCCTTCTCCAAATTTATATAACATTGCAACTTGATGGCCCCTACATCGCTGCTACATCGCTCCTCCATCGCTCCTACATCGCCCCTTCATCGCTCCTTCCACAAATTTATATTACATTGTACTTTGATGGCCCCTACATCTCTCCTCCATCGCTCCTCCATCGCCCCATCGCCCCTTAATAGCCCCTTACCTTAATTTATATAAAAAAGCCCCTACATAGCCTCTCCATCGCCCCTTAATAGCTCCTTACCTTAATTTATATAACATAGCCCCTACATAGCCTCTCCATCGCCCCTTAATAGCCCCTTACCTTAATTTATATAACAAAGCCCCTACATAGCCTCTCCATCGCCCCTAATAGCCCCTTACCTTAATTTATATAACAAAGCTCCTACATAGCCTCTCCATCGCCCCTTAATAGTCCCTTACCTTAATTTATATAACATAGCCCCTACATAGCCTCTCCGTCGCCCCTTAAAAGCCCATTACCTTAATTTATATAACATAGCCCCTACATAGCCTCTCCATCGCCCCTTACCTTACTTTATATAACATAGCCCCTACATAGCCTCTCCATCGCCCCTTAATAGCTCCTTACCTTAATTTATATAACATAGCCCCTACATAGCCTCTCCATCGCCCCTTAATAGCCCCTTACCTTAATTTATATAACATAGCCTCTCCATCGCCCCTTAAAAGCCCCTTACCTTAATTTATATAACATAGCCCTACATAGCCTCTCCATCGCCCCTTAATAGCCCCTTACCTTAATTTATATAGCATAGCCCCTACATAGCCTCTCCATCGCCCCTTAATAGCCTCTTACCTTAATTTATATAATCCTTACCTTAATATATATAATATAGCCCCTACATAGCCTCTCCATCGCCCCTAAATAGCCCCTTACCCTAATTTATATAACATAGCCCCTACATAGCCTCTCCATCGCCCCTTAATAGCCTCTTACCTTAATTTATATAACATAGGCCCTACAAAGCATCTCCATCGCCCCTTAATGGCCCCTTACCTTAATTATATAACATAGCCCCTACATAGCCTCTCAATCGCCCCTTAATAGCCTCTTACCTTAATTTATATAACATAGCCCCTTCATAGCCTCTTCATCGCCCCTTACCTTAATTTATATAACATAGGCCCTTTATGGCTCCTGTACAGCCTCTGTAATTGTATTGCCCCTTCATTATAGAAGGTAGGGCATTAAGGTAAGGAGGGAATGTGACCCTCTACAGTTTTAAATTTAAGTTTTAAAAGGATGACAAGGATGACAACATTTATAAAAACAAAGCTCTGAAACGGTAGAAAAAAGTTTAATGAACATTAATAATGTAGAGTGTCAGAACTGAATAGTCAGAACATAAATTTAAAATTCGAAACAAAATTGTAAGTAAATTTATTGAGAAATTGCTTACATGCAGGAAAATGCTTAAGGACGTACTCACATTTTTTGGACTTGATTATAGATATGATTCGCTTATAACATTCTATTTTGTTGTCCTAGGAATCAGTATCCCAGAAATCAGATTAATCGGATAATTTTGATACATAAAAATTTGTTGTAAGTTGATAATTAGTATGCTTAAAATGGACGTACGGATATTCTGATAATGATTATAGACTTTCTAAATCGTACCTTTCTACTACAGGAATCACATGCCTAAATTAACGAAAATAGCTAACCGTTATGGACGTACGGACTGATCCTTAATATAGAAAAGCTTTGCTTTTAAAAAGTTAAAAAGATTTTTTGAGGGGATGGGGTAATATTTTTCTTGGAGTGAATTTTCTGGGAGGGTGGAGATACCCTCCCTCGAAATAATTATAAACCCTCTATGAACTTAAAAGAAGCTTCACTGTAAAGGAGAACCATATAGGTTCAGCGGTTAGCTTTTCTACAGACAAAAAAAGATTACTACTTTATATAATAGGTTATGAAAAAGGAAAAAAAAGCAAGATAACAAGGATAACAACATTCACAAAAGCAAAGCTCTAAAATCAGGAGGTCAAACATAAATTTTGTTAAAATTAGCGTAAATCTATAATACAAAGTAGAATGATGTCTGTCCATCCGTCTGTCTGTCTGTCCGTCTGTCTGTCCGTCTGTCAGTCCCTTAAGATCTCGGTAACCACTGAACCGATTATATTCTACTATTCAGGGAATATACCTACTGGTCCTGTGGTGGTTTTAGGCTATTTTCTTGGGGGGTGGGATACCCCCAACCCCCCCAAAAACAAAAAAATCCCCCCCCATTTTTTTTTTGCTGAAGATTTTCTTGGTCCTATTACGAATTTCGCCAAAAAAAATTTTTATCACCTCTTGGGGCAAAGCCCCTAGAGGCTAGGGGCGAATCTGCTAGTATAGAATATAGTAAAAGGGCATAATTTTATTTTTAGTATTTGATTATAATACTAAACCTTGTTGTCCTAAGAAACATTACTCCAAAACCCAGATGAATGGGACAATGATATTATACAAAAAAAATGGACGTACATACTTTCTAGTAATGAATATAGTATTGTACCCAACTGTTATAGAAATCATTCTGCAAAGTTTGAAATCGATAGGATATTTATAACATGTCTAAATTAAAGAAAATGTCGTCTAACCGTTTGGACGTACGGACAAACCAATCCTTACTATAGAAAAGTTTCGCATTTAAAAAGGAAAATTATAATGAAAATATAATGAATTAATAAAATAAATATAAATAATATAATAACATAATGAAATTAAGAAAAAAAAATAAACTAAGAGAATGAAATTTTTTAGTTAAATAGAATATTGAATAAGGATCATATAATGGACAAACAGACAAAGTAAGTTATAGAGCAGACTTTAAGAGAATATGCTATTACTCAAAGATTATCACGAAACCTAAGTCTTTTGAAGCATAATTGAGAGACAGACAAAATAATTTATAGACTGGATATACATATGTCATGGGAATATTCACTAAAAATCTCAACAGTCTATCTTTAACAATAGCAGAGAAAACCACATGCTTAACTTAATGAGAAGAGCAATGACGAAAGGACTAACCCTAATTGTAGAAAAGTTTCTCTTTTAACAAAAAAAGTATTTTTTTTGGTCTGAAGCTTAAAAATTTCATAAACTGACTAAATTCTCCATTTAAGGGAAGCTTCACATAGGTCATGGGATGGTTTTTTGCTTTTTCATTTTCAGATTTAAGCCCCTAATTGGTTTAGGCTATTTTTCTGCCTCCTTACATTAAAAAGAGCGCAGCTGCAAGTGAATAAGAAAAGAGAAATATAAAAGAAGAATACATATTATCCTATTATATAAAGTAGTAAAACATAAACAAACGTTGGAGTGGACAAACCTAGGAATGGGACAATCGTCGGAGTGGACATTGCTTATGTAAAACGCAGGAGTGTCTTTTATTTTATTTATAAGATAAAAATCTTTCAAAACAAAAAAAAAATCTTGAATATCTTTTCTCACAGACTGAAATTTTAAAATCAGTCTGACAGTTTTCCAAAGTAGGTAAGTTCTATCGAAAGGCAAAGGTTTGAAACAGATAGAACATTTCATTAAACTAAAACATATTTTTTTCTCACATTGTTTACAACTGTCAAATATGTTTTTTTTTTATATGCCTAACCCCTGCAGGGGGCTTATTTGTATATTTATATCTTAACCTAACCTAACCTGTGTAGAAATAACTAAACAAATGTTGTTGAAACCTAATTTTTAAGATATTATAGACACTTCTGCGTTTTACTTATATAATGTCCACTCCGACATTTGTCCGAAATATCCTGCGTTTGTCCACGTTAGTAAGGCTTTCTGTTCTGAAACTTAAGATCTCAATAACTACTAAACAGATTGGGCTTTCTATTTCAGGTAAGCTTAATATTTGTCTTGTAATGGCTTTAGGCTATTTTATTTTAAGTCAAGGGATGGTTTTAGGCTATTCTATTTTAAGTCCTGGGAAAGTTTTAGGCTTTTATTCATTCCCCTTTGAATACAGAGCCAATAGATGCTGGGGGCGTAGCCGCTAGTCGATATACAAAGTTTTTTTTTGTCTGTAGCAAAGGATCTCGTTTGCTGCTAAACCGATATGATGTATGTCTGTCTGTCTATACCGTAGGATCTTGCTAACCGCTGAGTCCTGAGATGATTTTAAGATAGTTTATTTTTTTCCTTATAATAAAATAACAGGATATTTGTCCATAAAAAGCGAAGCAATATCTTAATTTTTGTTGTTGGAACTGTTATTCAGTTGATTATACCAAGGATCTAAAGGAATAAGACAATGGCCGATAAATTTTTATCCATCCCTAATAACGATACACAAAATTGCAACACTACAACCAAAATATGACAAAAGTCCCCAAAGTTTTGAGCCATCGAATAAGAAAACTTCATTATAAAACTTTGGAGACTATTGTAAAAATTGCCTAATGTTTCCTTTCTCCCTGAGATTATACAGACTATCCTTAAACTAATATTTACATTAAAGTAACAGGATGTTTATCAGTATCAACTGAACCGATATGCTTCTCCTTTACATTGAAGCTTATTTTACTCGCAGGAAAAGTTTTCATTTTGGGGAGGGGACCAACACTTTCAGCCCCCGGAAGGTATCACTTCCCTTAAATTCTTAACCTTCCCCCTCCCCCCCCTCTCCACCACATCTATTCATTAAAGTACTCCTAGGGTCATCTATGGGATTAGCCGTTAGTGACTTAAAAATAATTCAAGTGCAATGATATATTTACCAAATTAATACGATAATTTTGTATACATTTTTTATGAAAAAAAATTATTTTGCCAAAGGCAGCCAAAAAATAAGCAGCAAATATTTCAAAAATGCTCTGATAATCAGAGATCTACAGGGATAAGACGATTGTCGATAAAATGATATATATACATATATACAGTGTGTTTTTTTATGGGAACTTTTTTGAAAGCAATTTTACCTTGCTTATAGTTATCAGAATTTAATGATTAATGGCTTATTCTCTTCTTTTTTTATAACCTTTAAAGGAAGCCTGCAAGAAATACCACGCTTTAACTGCTGAAAGACTGCCACAAGTAGACCAAATACCCCAAATTTGAAGCCTTCAGCTTCTATAACAAAAAAGTTCTAGGCATTTTAAAATGACATGTTATGTACAATGGAAATTTTGAAAGAATTGCAATGCTCATGTTGAAAACTTTGAAATTAAACTACGTGGCCTAGAAACAAAATTATAAGCTTATTTTTGTCATAAATTTAGGTTTCCAGTAACTAATTATATTTTTACAATAAAAATACCCATTTTTATAGTCAAAATCATTTTTAAAAATTAAGTTTTACTTGCGTTGTACCGAATGTACTGTAGCCAATCAGAAGGCTGAATCAGCTTAACAACCAATCACAGCTAAGCTTGTATTAGTTTACCCCTTTGTTTCCGCTATGATTTTCGTTTAAAAATGCAATTTAAATCGAATTTTTTTCATATATTTTGACTATGAAATGTGGTGTTTTTATTGTAAAAATGTAATCAGTTACAGGCAATCTAAGTTTCTGACAAAGATAAGGTTATAATTTTATGTCTAGGAACCGTAATTCAATATTGTTTTTTCTTTTATGAGCATTGGAAATCTTTCAAAAATTCCATTGTACATAAAATGCTATTTTGAAATGCCTAGAACTTTTTTGTTATTGAAGCTGAAGGCTTTAAATTTGGGTTATTGGGTCTTCTTGTTGCAGTCTTTCAGCAGTTAAAGCGTGTTATTTATTGCAGGCGTCCTTTAATAGAAAAGCAAAAAATATTTCAGTTTTTATTCAAAAAGTACAGTAAATTAAAAAATTTAAAACTTAGGTGTCAACATCTAAAAATGGTTTTAGTGCATTTTTCTTATAATCTACCTTTGCAAGAATGGCTGCAAAACGCTTCAAAGTTGAGATATAGAGCTAAAAATTTATATAGATACTATTTGTGACATGTACTAGAACATTTTGAAATTTGAAGGCCATATCTCAACCAGGGAGGGTATACTGGCCCCCCAATGTACTCCCTCCATTCTTGGAAAGGGTAGAAGATTTGAGCATAAGAAAAATGCGCTAAAACCATTTCTCGTATTCATTTGAATCCGGTGGATAGGAACCGGTTCTCATCCATACGAAAAAACTATGTCTAGCATCGTATTATATCCAGCTTTCTACGAATATAGATATGTATGTACAATCATAAGATTAAACCCAGTTTTTTTAGCCGGTGCCTTCGGCACCTCGGGGCTAAAAAACTAGTTTTAATCTCATAATTGTACTTTCTGTATCCGCGGAAAGCCGTTTATAATACGATGCGAGAAATAACTATTTTAGATGTTGACACCCATGTTTTGAAATTTTGAATTTACTGTACTTTTTAAATAAAAACTGAAATATTTTTTTGCTTTTCTGTTAATGGTTATAAAAAACGAAGAGAATAAGCCATTAATCATTAAATTCTGATAACTATAAGTAGGGTAAAATTGCTTTCAAAAATGTTCTCATAAAAAAAAACACTGTATATATATGTATGTTTATATATTAATTATTCCCATTGATGATTCACAAAATTACCCCTTCTTTAGTTTAGAATTAGTGGTTGAAACATTTAGACACTCAACTTAATGAACTAAACAATCACAAAACAATAAAAAGTCCCCAAGGTTGTTAATCTAACGAATAAGAAAACGGTATTATAAAACTTTGGAGACTAGACAGCACTCTTGGATAAGCCAACTTATAACACTTTGGGAACTATCCCAATCCTCCCTGGCGAAATGACAATGAGATTTTTTGGTAAATTTGTGGCAAACTTTATTCTTAATAAATTAGCACTTGCCAAAATTATACTGGAGAGATATTTCATTGAAGAATAAATCTTTTTTTTTGCCCAAACTTTTCCTCAGCCAATAATAACAGATAAGTTAAACATTGTAAAAATAATATAGTAACTTAACTCGAGTTGTCAACGGCAGAAATTAGGTCCTGAGATGGTTTTAGGCCTGGAAAGGTTTATAACAATTTTATCTGTATTTCTTAAAATAAATTAACAGAATCTTTGTCTGTATGTATGAATGTCTGTCTCTACCGAAGATTCTTGCTAACCGCTGAACCAATATGGTTCTTCTTTACAGTGAAGATTCCTATAGGTCCTGAGATCGTTCTCCTTAACAGGGTAGCTTCTCATAGGTCCTGGGGAGGTTAATAACTATTTTATTTTAATCCTTATAATAAAGTAACAGGATCTTTGTCTGTATGTATGTCTGTCTGTACCTTGCTAACCACTAAACCGACATGGTTCTCCTTTACAGTGAAGCTTCCTATGGGTAATGAGATGGCTTTAGGCCATTTTATTTTTAATCCTTATAAAAAGTAACAGGATCATTGTCTGTATGTATCAAAGAAGATCGCTAACTGCAGAACCGATATGGTTCTCCTTTATAGGGTAGCTTTCAATAGATCCTGGGAAGGTGTATAACTGTTTTGAAGAAGGATATAAGGGGCTATTAAGGGGCGATGGAGAGGCTATGTAGAGGCTTTGTTATATAAATTAAGGTAAGGGGCTTTTAAGTGGCGATGGAGGGCTATTAAGGGGCGATGGAGAGGCTATGTTATATAAATTAAGGTAAGGAGCTATTAAGGGGCGATGGAGAGGCTATGTAGCGGCTATGTTATATAAATTGGCTATTAAGGGGCGATGGAGAGGCTATATAGGGGCTATTTTATATAAATTAAGGTAAAGGACTATTAAGGGGCGATGGAGAGGCTATGTAGGGGCTATTAAGGGGCGATGGAGAGGCTATTTAGGGGCTATGTTATATAAATTCGGGTAAGGGGCTATTAAGGGGCGATGGGGAGGCTATGTAGGAGCTATGTTATATAATTAAGGTAAGGGGATATTAAGGGGCGATGGGGAGGCTATGTAGGGGCTATGTTACATAATTAAGGTAAGAGGCTATTATGGGGCGATGGAGAGGCTATGTAGGAGCTTTGTTATATAGATTAAGGTAAGGGGCTATTAAGGGGCGATGGAGAGGCTTTGTAGGGGCTATGTTATATAGATTAGGGTAAGGGGCTATTAAGGGGCGATGGAGAGGCTATATAGGGGCTATGTTATATAAATTAAGGTAAGAGGCTATTAAGGGGCGATTGAGAGGCTATGTAGGGGCTATGTTATATAAATTAAGGTAAGGGGCTATTAAGGGGCGATGGAGAGGCTATATAGGAGCTTTGTTATATAAATTTAGGTAAGGGGCTATTAAGGGGCGATGGAGAGGCTATGTAGGGGCAATGTTATATAATTAAATTAAGTGGCTATTAAGGGGCGATAGAGAGGCCATATAGGAGCTTTGTTATATAGATTAAGGTAAGGGGCTATTAAGGGGCGATGGAGGAGCGATGTAGGGGCCATCAAGTTGCAATGTAATATAAATTTGGAGAAGGAGCGATGAAGGGGCGATGTAGGAGCGATGAAGGAGCGATGGAGGAGCGATGTAGGAGCGATGTAGGTGTGATGTAGGGGCCATCAAGTTGCAATGTAATATAAATTTGGAGAAGGAGCGATGAAGGGGCGATGTAGGAGCGATGAAGGAGCGATGTAGGAGCGATGTAGGGGCCATCACAGTACAATTTAATATAAATTTGGAGAAGGAGCGATGAAGGGGCGATGTAGGAGCGATGAAGGAGCGATGTAGGAGCGATGTAGGGGCCATCAAGTTGCAATGTAATATAAATTTGGAGAAGGAGCGATGAAGGGGCGATGTAGGAGCGATGAAGGAGCGATGTAGGAGCGATATAGGGGCCATCACAGTACAATTTAATATAAATTTGGAGAAGGAGCGATGTAGGAGCGATTGAGGGGCGATGTAGGAGCGATGGAGGGGCGATGTAGGGGCCATCAAAGTACAATGTAATATAAATTTGGAGAAGGAGCGATGAAGGGGCGATGTAGGAGCGATGAAGGAGCGATGTAGGAGCAATGTAGGGGCCATCACAGTACAATTTAATATAAATTTGGAGAAGGAGCGATGAAGGAGCGATGTAGGAGCGATGGAGGGGCGATGTAGGAGCGATAGAGGGGCGATGTAGGGGCCATCAATGTACAATGTAATATAAATTTGGAGAAGGAGCGATGAAGGAGCGATGGAGGGGCGATGTAGAAGCGATGGAGCGGCGATGTAGGGGCCATCAAAGTACAATATAATATAAATTTGGAGAAGGAGTGATGAAGGGGCGATGTAGGAGCGATGAAGGAGCGATGTAGGAGCGATGTAGCAGCGATGTAGGGGCCATCAAGTTGCAATGTAATATAAATTTGGAGAAGGAGCGATGAAGGGGGGATGTAGGAGCGATGAAGGAGCGATGTAGGAGCAATGTAGGGGCCATCACAGTACAATTTAATATAAATTTGGAGAAGGAGCGATGAAGGAGCGATGTAGGAGCGATGTAGGGGCCATCAAAGTACAATGTAATATAAATTTGGAGAAGGGGCGATGGAGGAGCGATGTAGGGGCCATCAAGTGGGTTGTTATATAAATTAAGGTAAGGGACTACGGAGGGGCGATGGAGAGGCTATAAAGGAGCCATCATGGGGCTATGGCATAGCCTCTTATCATAAGAGGCGATATGAACGCCCCTTTAAAGGAGCTATTAAGAGGCCATGAAGGAGCTATAGCATAGCCTCTTATCATAAGGGGCGATATGAACGCTCCTTAAAAGGGGCTTTCACATCGCTCCATATGATGAGAGGCTATGCTATAGCTCCTTGAAGGAGCTATAGAAAATCATCGCTCCATATGGAGGGATGTCGTGAAAAGGAGTATACCCGTTTTTTTTAAAAGCAATGCTTTTCTATAATTATGGTCTGTCCGTCTGTATGTGAGTTTATTTTATTCTGGGACAGTTAGCTATTCTGGTTAATTTAAACAGGTTAGAATTGTCCTATCAATTTCAAACTTTACATGTTGATTCCTATAAAAATTAGGTATAATTTAGAAAGTGTAACAACTTTATATTGACTTATGTTTAAAATTCTGCTTATTAAGTTCTGACACTCTACAAGTGTTAACGTTCGTTTGTCCTACCATTTCAGAGCTTTGCTTATATGGATGTTGGCTTCCATGTTTGGTTGTTGTTAAAATGAGGAGTTATGTTAAAAGATATGTGTCAAAGGGCAATTCTAGGTGAATTTTGTTAAGGGGGCAGCAGTTCTGACACTTTTGCTTAAACAGGGAGCATAGGCTTTGTTTTTGGAGTGAGAGGATAGATTATTAAAGAAAAAAGTTTAGTTTTGGGGTGTATTTTCCTTATATTTAAATTTTTTTTGATAGGTCTCCAAGGTCACTTCTGGACAGGTATAAATAAAAAAAATTGTTTGAAGAGTTAGAGATCAACTTATTAAACCAAATATGCATCTTTTGGGATGTCATGAGCATATGTGAAGAAAAAAAAATCAGCCTCCAGGTTCAGGTCCTGCAGGCCTCCAGGTGAATTCTGGACAGGTAAAAACTGAAAATTTTTAAGTTTATAGTTAGAACAAAACTTATTGTACAAAAGTTGCTACTTTATGGATGGTATGAACTAAATTGAAGAATTTTGAAATCGGGCTCCAATTTCAGGTCCTGCAGGCCTCCAGGTGAATTCTGGACAGGTAAATACAGAAAATTTTTACTTTTGAAGTTAGAACAAAACTCACTTAACAAAAGTTGCTACTTTATGGATGGTATGAACTAATTTGAAGAAAAATTTGAAATTGGGCTCCAGGTAAATTCTGGACAGTTAAAAACTTAAAATTTTTACTTTTGAAGTTAGAACAAAACAAACTTAACAAAAGTTGCTACTTTATGGACAGTATTTGCATGTTTGAAGAAAAATTTGAAATCGGGCTCCAGGTTCATGTACTGCAAGCCTCCAGGTGGATCCTGGACAGGTAAAACTAAAAATTTTCAGTGTTAAAGGTTAGAGCATAACTTATTTAACAAAAGTTGCTACTTTATGGATATTATTAACTCATTAGAAGAAGAATTTTAAATCAGGCTACAGTTTCTTGCGGGCCCCCAGGTGGATTCTGGACAGGTAAAAACTAAAAATAATACCTTTGAAGTTTAAACAAAACTTATTTAACAAAAAATACTACTTTATGTATGGTATTAAATAATTTACCTATTATCCATAAAGTAGCAACTTTTGTTTAAGAAGTTATGCTCTAACTTTAAAAGTGATATTTTTTAGTTTTTACCTGTCCAGGATCCACCTGGAGGCCTGCAGTACCTGAACCTGAAGCCCGATTTCAAATTTTTCATCAAATTAGTTCATACCATCCATAAAGTAGCAACTATTGTTTAATGAGTTTTGTTTAACTTCAAAATTAAAAATTTTCAGTTTTTACCTGTCCAGAATTCACCTGGAGGCCTGCAGGACCTGAACCTGGAGGCTATTTTTTTTTATTTTTTCTTCATATATGCTCATAAAATCCCAAAAGATGCATATTTGGTTTAATAAGTTGATCTCTAACTCTTCAAACTAATTTTTTTTCATTTATACCTGTCCAGAAGTGACCTTCCAGCCTGCAGCACCTGAACCTGGAGACCTATCAAAAAAAATTTTAAATATAAGGAAAATACACCCCAAAACTAAACTTTTTTCTTTAATAATCTATTCTCTCACTCTAAAAACAAAGCCTATGCTCCCTGTTTAAGCAAATGTGTCAGAACTGCTGCCCCCCTTATTAGTAAGTATCGAAGCTACTCTATAATTTGAAATGTCTGTCCGTCTATCTGAGACAGAATAGGGGAAACGATTTTCTCGGCTCCTGTTTAAGATAGAAGGCTGAAATTTCTTCTCAACAATCTTATTGATATGGAGCATAATCAAGTATAAAACATGGATTCCAGTCGGACTCCTTTTTAGCAGGTTTTAGGCTATTTTAAAATTTTTCTTTTTTTTCTCCATATCTTTGGTGTTTATGGTCCGATTTTCAAAATTTTTTCATTTACAGATATCAAAATTAAATTTCCCGTCAATTAAAGATAACAACTATGACGGTCCGACTGCCTTTTTGCAGGTTTTAGGCTATTTTTATATTTTTCACATTTTTCTCCATATCTTTGGTGTTTATGGTCCGATTTTTTTTCAGTTCTAGATATCAAAATTAAATATTCTGTCGTTTTAAGAAAACAAACATAACAGTCAGACTGCCTTTTAGCAGGTTTTTAGCTATTTTTATATGATTCCCCATTTCTTTGGTGTCCAATTTTCAAACTTTTTTTTGAATATCAGAATCAAAATAATTTTTCCCATTGTTATGAGCATCTTTTATGTCGTCATTGTACAAAATAAAACAAGGTTTCGTGTTTATTTTCTCCGAAAAATCTATTCTTCATTTTAAAAAATACACCTTAAATCTACTTGTACACATTCCACTCTACGATTTTTTTGTGCTTCGCTACTTATGGATGTTGTCATCCTTGTTTTATTATCATTAATAAATTTATTTGATGAAACCATATCCATATTCCATAAAATAATCTAATAACCCCTTAACATTTGGGAGGGGGGGAGACTTTAATGCCACCTCCCCCCATCTGTTTTTTTTTGTAGCGAAGCTACTCTATAATTTGAAATGTCCGTCCGTCCGTCTGCCCGTCCGTCAGTCCGTCCGTCTGTCCGTCTGTTTGTCTGTCTGTCCGTCCGTCTGTCCGTTTGTCTGTCTGATCATCTGTTCGTCTGTCCGTCCGTCTGTCCGTCCGTCTGTCCGTCCGTCTATCCGTCCGTCTGTCCATCCGACTATCCGCCCGTCTGTCCGCCCACCTGTCCATCTGTTTGTCTGTCCGTCCGTCTGTCCTTCCGTCCGTCTGTCCCTCCGTCTGTCTGTCCGTCCGTCCTTCGGTACGTCTGTCTGTCCGTCCGTCCTTCGGTACGTCTGTCTGTCCGTCCGTCCTTCGGTACGTCTGTCTGTCCGTCTGTTTGTCCGTCCTTCTGTCTGTCCGTCCGTCCCTCTGTCCGTCTACTCTATAATTCGAAATTTCCGTCCGTCTGTCTGCCCGTCCGTCCTTCCGTCTGTCCGTCTGTCCGTCTGTCCGTCTGTCTGTCTGTCCGTCTGTCTGTCCGTCCGTCCGTCCCTCCGTCCGTCCGTCTGTCTGTCTGTCTGTCCGTCCATCCGTCCGTCCGTCTGTCCGTCTGTCCGTCCGTCTGTCTGTTTGTCCGTCCGTCCGTCCGACTTCCCGTTCGTCCGTCTGTCCGTCCGTCCGGAAGGGTACCGACCGTTTAGGGTTAAACATAGAGTAAATTCGCTACTAAAAACTTAAACTCTAAAGTCATTAGAGGTGTTACACGAATTTTATTTAGTTTTCTGCGAAGTTGTCTCCGATACCATCGCTAATTTTTAAAATCAAATAAACGTTTGTGCTGTACAAAATGAAATATTTTAATAATTTTTAGTGCATTTTAATATGGAATGTAAATATTCTCAATAGAAAAAATTAATTTCTATTAAGGCGTTGCAAAGTTTTAAGTTCGCCAAATTTGAGATATGCCTGAGAGCCGGACCTACCATTTAAACTACAACCGAAAAATGTGAAAAATATGAAAATAGCCAAAAACCTGCAAAAAGGCAGTCTGACCGCCATTGATGTTTTCTTGAAACGACAGGAAATTAAATTTTGATATCTATAACTGAAAAACTTTGGAAATCGAACCATAAACACCAAAGGTATGGAGAAAAATGTGAAAAATACAAAAATAGCCTAAAACCTGCTTAAAGGCAGTCTGACCGTTATAATTGTTTTATTGAAAAGACAGGAAACTTAATTTTGATACTATAACTGAAAAAAATTTTGGAAATCGGACCATAAACACCAAAGATATGGACAAAAATGTGAAACATACAAAAATAGCCTAAAACCTGCTAAAAAGCGGTCCAACCGCCATTGATGTTTTATAGTTAATTGTGCTCCTTAATAATGGGAATATAGTCAAAAAATTTCAGCCTTTTATCTTTTATAGGAGCCGAGAAAATCACGTTTCCCCCAAACTAAGACAGACGGACATACGGACATACAGACAGACGGACATTGCAAGTTATAGAGTAGCTTCGCTACTAAAAACAAATAAGAACGAAGAGCAAGTTTACAATTTATACTATAATTTATAATCACCCCTTCTTCAAAACTTGACCTTGAATGACCCCTCCCAAAATTTTAACCACTAACCTTCTGTCTTGACCTAATGGATTCACACCCTCTTTTACATATTACTTAAAACCATTTAAGTAGTTAAAAGTTACATAAAACTTTTAGCTTTATCATTTTTTCTTTTTAACTTTTTTAATAGAATAAAAAGTGATTGATTTCTTTTTGTGTATAATTTTAATCTGCTATTATTTTTTATAATATTTATTTGTGTTAGGGTATTTTTGGCATGTATACTATTCTAAATGCCATCTATAACAAGTGAAAAAAGTGCTTTCAGATAATAAAAAATTCTTGGAAACATCTATATATAAACTTTCTAAACTTAAGCTCTAAAAATCTCTGCTTGTAATTGATGTAAAAAAAATATTTTCATATCTTCTTATGTGGAAATCTTTAGAGAACAAGGAATATGCATCTTTTAATATTTCATTGAAAAATATGGGCTGCAGACGATAAGAAATACTTTTTAAAGGGTCTTACTGTATGTTCTACATCAATGATAGTCAGTCAGTCCAAATGCATAAATAACATTAAATTGGATAAAACAAAACGTTTTGCAATATATAGAACCATAGATTTTGTCTCAATTTTGATTACTTGTGCTAAGCAACATTTTTCTTGAGTAATATCTTCCGAATGGTTAACAAAAAATCCGCAAATGGGACCAAAAAAAATCCAGGACACTATAATGCTTACTTTAAAAAGGAAATTAAAAAAAAATCCATAAAAGCTTAGACAGGCAAAATATTATACATTCTTCCTTTTATATACATCGCTAAGAGATATCCGAACAAGGATGGTAACATACATAATTAGCAAAGCCTAAAATATTATGGATAGTAATGACAGATATAGAGCAGATGTTCAGTGTTCTTGTGAAAGGAAAAAAAAGTAAGAGAATGTATATGTGGTTATTTAAAAATAGAAAATCACGAAACCTTGTATTTTGACTGATAGAACGACGAACAAAATAAGTTATATGTTGTATGTTCTTTATTAAATGGAACAATAAGTCATATGTTGTATGCTCTTTAGTTAGTGGTAACTTAACAAAAAAAAAACAGTAGTCAATCTTAAATAGTAGCCGAGAAAATCACATTTCTCCAAAAGCATTATTGAAGGGCAGAATAGAAAGTTATTTTGCTACTAATGAACAAAAAGTTAAATACTTGTTAAAATGTCAGGCATATCCAAATCTGTTGTGCAGCGCAGTTCGACATGAGCTAATGTTCCAGTTTGGAATTCTGTACCTGGTTCCGGTCATCTGCCTCACATGCTACCTAGAGATATACCCGCTACATTTCATGAACATGGACCACGAATTTTTATACAAATGTATCCAGTGTTCTGTGTTTGGTGTTGAAATTATTCAACTTGCGGTATTGCTGATACGTAATGGTACTTTTTGTGCTCCGGTTCAAGTTCAAAGATTAATAAATGTGAGATTTTTGCCATTATCTCCAGAAATATTCAAACCCACAAGAAACTATTTCTTTGAGAACAGCATGTTGTTGATATTACCATGCCTAATCAAGAGAATAATTATATGGAGGCGGAAAAACTTTGAAATATCCTTGCCAAAATCATTACAAAAGTTGATAACATGGAGTAGAATCATAAAAGTGCGACTCAGGCTACAACCAAACTTATTCCTACCCCTAAAAGAACGTCCTGTAGTTCAAACAGTTAATTTAAGAGCTTTAGATGTAAGAGATTTAGGAGATATAGAAAGTGGTTCCCAACAAGGAAATCTCACACAAAATGGACCATTTCATCTTCAAGTAATTGAAAGTCCACCAGTTAACCCAAAAAACCTCCCAAAACACAGTACGAGTAATCTAGATTCAGAACACGACAATGAAGAAAATGTTCCAAAATTTGAAAGAAAAAATTCGCCAATTACTCAACTACCATCGACAAGTAAAAACTGTCACATTTTTCAAATAAAAGCAGATATCGTTCCTTCTCCTATTTCAAGGATAGCTGACGTTGAAACGCCTGTTATGGATAATAAAGATGTAATAGTCACATCTCCTTCACCCGTAAATTCAGCCATAGTCTTAGTCCAAGAGGCTCTAGGCAAAGAAACTCCTATTGAGCAAGAGAAGGATGAAGAAAGTAGTGTAAATGATATTATTAATATTGAAAGCCTGCCTGTGATAGATGATACTTCAAGAAGGAACATACATACTCATGTTCAGGTAAAGTTGTAAAGTAACCAAAGAAATTTCTTACTGGGGTTACTTTAAAATATGTGTTAATATTTCTAATAATTTTATTTTAATTCCAATGTATGAATAATACACGTGGATATTATGACAGGAGACAAATTTTCGTCAATTTAGCATGCTGTTTCCCCAACCATTTATTGAACAGTTCGTTTATCCATTATAATGTTTGGGGATTGGGAAAAGGGGTGGGTTGGATCGTTATTTTAGCCCGCTACAGGTTCCACTTTATCAGAGCACATGATAATCTAATGAAATATCCAAGTAATAATAAATGCATTTAGATACCACTAAGAAACACAGCCTTCCCTGTGTATGTAAACCGTCCCGAGCCATCCTGTCGACAGAAGAGTGAAGTTAGAATGAACCTGACACTTCTGTCTCTGGTAACATTTGCCATCCTCTGCTTCTTTACCTATAAAAAGGAATAGCTTTCAAGGCTTTAATCTGAGTATTACATGAATAGTTATTTCCATACTCACGCACAAGCATACACAGATAAATAAATATATAGACAGTAATTGATATAAATCCCGGGATGTTTTTAGGCTATTTTATTTTTGGATATCAGTTTTAGAGTGATTTTAGGCTTTATTTTGACCTAGCTATATACTAGGGGCGCAGCCGCTGGTATATTTTAATTATAGCATACTTTTTCCACAACAGCTTGTAAGACAGTCTAGCTGATAACTAAAGCTGCATAAAAGTTTTATATAAGTTATGATATTCTATATAAAAAATAATAGCAACCTTGAAATTTTAAATAAACTCAGGATTTTTGGTTTCTAAGTATATTGGAAATCTGCTACACCCTTGGAATTCATGTTATGCCTCTAACTTGGATGCTAAATTCTGACGAAATTCTCACTTATGCACTCAGAAAGATTAAACAACTATTTAATTATCATAATTAATGTAATCTAATCTATTTCTTAGTCTTACTTTGATACGAATGATTAAAAGACTTAGAAGTTAGGATACCCCATAGAGAAAAAAATAAAAGAGAGGAATCGAAGCAACTAGAAGACGAAAATAGGCAGTGGGCCTAGAGGCCTACTTAGCGCTGTTGCCGCGCTAAAATTTATTGCTATTCCACTACTTTTCAAATGGGAGAATTAAAAATTATTTTAAAAAATATTTTTTTACTTTTTACTATTTCCATAATTAGGGCAAGAATATTAGATTAGATATTTTTGTTTTAATGTTTTAATTAAAAATTACATAAAATTTTATTTTTATTTAAAAAAATTTGTTCATGAAAGATGAATCCTTCTATTTCTAAAAAGGGGGAAATTTTTTTCATAATGAACATTCAGCTGATTCTGACCGCCCACGGCTGTTTGCTAAATATCGCTTTTCTTTTTATTCACATTATTATTTATGATTGACTTACAAAAAGCCCTGGGCGGTTTTTGATTTTCGTCTGCTTCTAAATTTAGGGATGGGGAAGTAGTATTTTACCATGAAAAAGGGGTGAGTATTCATCCTCTTATCCTTTTTCCTTATGGGATACCCATAAAAAACACACTTGAAATCAGTGATTTATATGAATTTGTTTTAGGAAATATAACCACTATGTAGATTTATCATTAACAAATATGAAATATTTTAGAGGAAGATATCAATACCCTCCATAGAAAATAAACCCTAGAAAAAATTACCTTCCCCCATTTTTTTCTAGTGGTTATTTTTTAACTAAAATAGATTAAACTAGAGGCGTCTAGGGGCGTAACCGCTAGTGTAAAAAGTATTATCTTATTCAACACTTCGAAAAAAGCAACAATATGGTCCAATTCTAATTTTGTATTATTGTATTTTGGGTCTTATATATCTAAATTTAATGTTTAAGGCTGCCACGAATACAAAAATTGAACAAAAATCACGAAACCTTTATGAATCTATTATTAAAATATTACAGTTTTTATTTCTATATTTTCTATACAAATTTTCAATTTGGTAGTCTAAAAAATCGGCGTATCTGTGATATACAGGGAGGAAGCATTGAATGGTAATTATATTAGTACCCAAAGTTTTAAAAATACGCACTCATCTGTTGGCTTAAAAACTTTGGGTTCTTTTATTATTCCTGATTTTCGACCAAAATTTTAAACTGCAGAAGAGGTTTTTTTTATTTGATGGCAAGGTTCATAAATTTATCGTTAAACTGTCTTATCCCTTAAAATCCCTGATAGTTTCAGTACAGGCGTTGTTTACTTGTTAGATATAATATGATTCATAGAAAGATTTCAGAATACAGCAAAATGTCATAAAATAGCTTATTTAATAGGTTAGGCTAAGATGGATTGAATAATGATTGGTTTGTACAAAGTAACAGTAACCAATAATGTGATCAATATAAAGGATGATATTTTATTGTTATAGTTAGGGGAGGCAATTATATCGATCGTCTATTGTCCCATCACTTAAGATTCCTGATTATACAGGATATATTCACCAGAGTATATATTTTATTACATATTGTAATATATTTCTATTTTTAAAAGCGAAGCTTTTCTATAATTAGGGTCGGTCCGTCCGTACGTCCGTCCGTCACGGATAGCTTTTTTCGCTAATTTAGGCATGTTAGAATTGTCCTATTGATTTCAAACTTTGCATGGTGATTCCTGTAGTAGTTAGGTACGATTTAGAAAGCGTAGCAACTCTATAATCATTACCAAAATGTCCGTACGTCCATTTTAAACATGTTGTTTTTACTTTTTTAACAACAAATTTTTATGTGATGTAATAATCCGATTGATCTATTTTTTGGTTTACTGATTCCTGGGACTAAAAAAGTACAATATTATAAGCGAAGCAACTCTATAATCAAGTCCTAAAAATGTAAGTATGTCCATAAACATTATTCTGTATAAAGCAGTTTTTCAACAATTTCACTTACAATTTTGCTTCGACATTTATACATTTATATTCTGATTATTCAGTTCTGACACTATTCAAGTGTTAGTGTCCGTTTGTCCTACCGTTTCAGTGCTTCGCTTTTATGGATGTTGTCATCCTTGTTAGATTAAAAATGTTTATGATATCTTTGTAAGTTTAAACTTGTATTAATTTGTTAAAGAGTAGTTTGATTTGAAATGATTTATAATCAAGTTTTTTTATTGTGATAGCGATTATATGTTTTTTTTGTTGTAATTTTTCTAATAAATCTTTTAAATTATAAATGCAGTTGCTGAGGTAGAGTGATCAACTTCAGCAGGGGCGTCCAAGCTTTTTTATTTGGGGGGGGGGGGGGTATTCTTTATTTCATAGAGGCATTTTTATTTTATTTGGGGGGGGGTGGGTAAATATTGAAAATCCAAATTCATTTGGGGGGGGGGGGGTAATCGCCCCTTTACCCCCCCCCCCCCCCTTGGACGTCTATGAACTGCAGCCTACACGATTTAGCTGCCACAGCTTCCGTAAAACCATAGCCCAACTTCTTTAAAATTCAGCCTTGAAGTAATGACATATCTTTTCGATTATTGAATTTGCCGCCAAAGTGACCTAATCCCTTGTCTCATTGAGCAATGACATCCAATAATACTCTAGTATTTGACAAGGAGATTTATGATTGGTTTATTTAAGCGGCAAATTTATAAACTTATCTGTAAGATTTGCTCAAAAAATATTGGACCGAATTGTCCAATTAAATGAAAGAACCTTCGACTACATGAGCCTAATCTGGGATCAGGGAAAGGTCAACGGGATAACATTTTATTGTTGTTCAAGCTATGAATAACCAGGGACAAGGGAAGGCTATTCTGGCAAACAATGCTTTAGAGCTGATTTAATAGATTTCCAGTTAAAACTAGATGATGAGATTATGCAACTTTTGGCAGAATTTGATGAGAAACTCAAGCATTATTTTATTAGTTTTTGCTCACTTTACTACAAGCCATGCAAAAAGGATAGTCAGAGATTAGTTCCATGTTCAGTTCTGAGATAAACGAGCTATTTAATGCTTTTTACATATCTTATATATTTCATCTAAATCATAGACTACTCGTAAATTATATGTTTAATAGTGAATAAAATTTATTGAAAATCCCAAAGAGTGGATAGCTGTAATATTTTGAAAAATATTTAAGATTGTTTAGATATTTATCTCATCTAAAAATTTTACATAAAAAATGTTTTTACGACACCTATCAATAAAATTCTGAACTACATAACTATTCTTTTCCAAATCTTAAATTTTATAATATATGTTGTGGTTTAATTTGGTATTTCTTGACAACTTCTTGCCTCTAATTGTGAAACAAGTTGGAGGGAAGTGGCGAAATGGGTAATATAAATTAGAAGCTTCCCTGAAATCATGATTTATTATGTACTGCAATACTAAAAACAACTAATCTTCTCCGAATATTAACATTTACAAACTTTTTACAGAATTTAAAATATGGGTAATTTCCCCCATAGTGCTTTGTAGAGCACAGAATCCCCCCTTTCCCGACCATTAATTTAAAACAAATTGTAAACGACCAAAGGTAGAGAGTCCTTTTGGTATAGCATTAAGGAAACCAAAAGATATAATTCAAATAAGGAGTGGGATCAGTGCTTGATAGGCAACTTTGTGGTAAGGCACCAATATATGTTTTTTTTTATGCTTATTTTAAATTAAGTTATCGTCAAATAGAATTTAGTTCTTTATGTTTCAAGGTCATTTATTTTTAAAAAGCGAAGCTTTTCTATAATTAGGGTCAGTCCGTAAGTCCGTCCGTACGTCCATCCGTTACAGTTAGCTTTTTTCCTTAATCTAAAAAGGTTAGATTGTCCTTTCGATTTCAAACTTTACATGCTAATTCCTATTGCAGTTAGGTACAAATTGGAAAGCGCAGCAACTCTATAATCATTACTAGAAAGTCCGTACGTCCATTCAAAACAAGCTATTACAACAAGGTATGGCGTTATAAGCGAAGCTTCTCTATAACTAGTCTTAAAAACGTTAGTATGTCCTTAAACAGTAAAATGTATCTAATCAGTTTTGCAATAAATTTAATTACAATTTTGTATAGACATATGTTCAGTTTATTCAGTTCTGTCACTCCACAGTTATGGAATCTCGACCACAAAGATTTTTTTATCCAATCTTGACAAGTTAGGTATTTTTGGAAAGAGGAATATACAAAGAAAACGCCTATGTAAATAAGAAAATCCACAGAAATCACATTTGCAAGTTATTTGCAAAAGTCTGCAATGTTAATTTGCAAAATTAATTTCATGCCTTAAATGACTTATTTAGAAAAAAATCTTTTAATGAAATGTGTTTATCTATAAGTTTAGAACATACTTAAGGCAAAAAAAAATTTCTTTAGTGTTACTTTTTTCACCTTATATGTGAAAATAGCAGTTTTTCACAATTTATGATAAAAAAAGTATAGGAACAAAAAATATGTTTTTTCTTGATGTAAACACAATAATTGGCATAAAATCTATCATCCTTAATGTAAAAATCAGATATAGACTCCTTTTTAGAGCAAATATAGTGCAAAAAGTAACCAAGACATTTTTGCAAAGTATGAAAATCTAAAGAAAATAGTTATTTTTGATTTTGATATACATTATACATATCAGATGAAGTATTTAAAATTAGTGATCAAAAACTATAAAACAATTTATAACTTTTTTTAACCCTATCATGGATTAAAATGCACTTTTAGGTTTACTCATTACCAAAGTTGCACATGAAAACCCTTTTTATTAAGTTATTAAACAAAATAAATTCAAATCAACAATTAGGCGTTTTTTATAATGCATGCAGTAGACTATTTTGTAGTTGTTTTTTTTGCATTTATTTTGTTTAATTACTTCATAAAAAGAGTTTTTATGCACTACTTCGGTAATTTTTAAACCTAAAAGTGCAATTTAATCAATGACAGTGTTGAAAAAACATATAACATGTTTTATAGTTTTTGATCACTAATTTTATATACATTTATCTGATATGTATATCAAAAGCAAAAAGAACTATTTTCTTTAGATTTTCATACTTTGCAAAAATGTCTTGGTTACTTTTTGCACTTAATTATGTTCTAAACTTATAGATAAACATATTTCATAAAAAGATTTTTTCTAAATCTGTAATTTAAGGCATGAAATAAATTTTGCAAATTAACATTGCAGATTTTTGCAAATAACTTGCAAATATGATTTCTGCGGATTTTCTAATTTACATAGGCGTTTTCTATGTATATTCCTCTTTCCAAAAATACCTCACTTGTCAAGATTGGATAAAAAAATCTTTGTGGTTGAGATTCCTTAACGGTGACTCTATAAGTGTTAATGTTCGATTTTCCTTCCAATTCAGAGCTTCGCTTTTGTGGATGTTGTCATCCTTGTTTAAATAAGTAATGAGCAAAGGATTTTATTTTTGAGCTTTAAAGTAAGATGTTTTTTAGTTATTGAATCAATTTGAAACTTTTACTTTAACTTGCTCTGAAGGGTTAATTAGGAAGTGTTTGAAAATGAGCCGAAGTAAAAATTTGTCAAAATATTTTGTTTTTCGTCTTTAAACAGTTACAAGTTTTATGGGTAAGAAAAATATTTAAAGATTTTATTTTTAGGAAGTATTTAAAAATGTTTTTTAATCTCCCTACTGTGTTATTTTTTTTAATCGGTCTGCTAATAACATTAATAATCAGGGTTCGGCAGCCGCGCCTCAGCCTCACTTTTGAACCTCCTTGTGAGCAGAAAAAGAAATTTCAGAAAGAAGGATTGTCTGCTAAAGAGCAGTTTTATACATATTAATATTATAGTGATAATATGACGATATCACTGAGGCTTACACGTGGCTTACGCGGCTGCCGATCCCTGTTAACAATCTACACAATTTTGATGAGGTTTAGTGAATTTAGATTTAATAATTTATACCCTAACATAATCTACTACAAGCTCTTTTTAATAATGGTTGAATCATCGATAATATTACACACTAATAAAGGTTTCGTGATTAGTTTGCATAATTTTAATAGACTTTTTGTTCAGACAGACCTTCCCTTGTCCCTGATGAATAACAGATCTATAGTATTGATGTATATACAGACAACTACATCCCTTCCTTTTTCAAATACCTCTTTCGTCTGCTTTAAGATTATTTTTTGCTACTTGGCTGTGTTAATATAAGCGTCACCATTGGTTGATATTCAATGACCCAATAGAAAGTTTGTTAACCCTTAACGGTCGGGGGGGGGGGGGGGGGTTGATCGCCCCCCCATCCGGTTTTTTCTTTCTCATTTTCTGTGTGTGAAAGATAAAGAGCCCAAACTGCGTGACTTTTTAAGTATGGGTATGACACATAACTGAGAGTTGGAATTCTTTGAAAATCTCCATCCTGGCGGGCACAGGATGCCAGCAAACCTGGCAGGGTGATCCAGGTAAAGAGCAAAAATATTTTTTGACTTAAACAAAGCATTTTATCTTACTAAAATACTAAAATACCTCTAGTAGTACATTCTCATATGAAATACAGGTGTTAAAGTCAATTTCAGGTTCCATGTATGATCCTGCAGGTCCTGATCCTCTTTATCTCTATAAAAGGCTCCTGTGACTGCAATTTTGGACTTAGAGACTTCAAATTTTAAACTTAAGCTTTCCTTACATGTCTACATAACATATTAAAATTTCATAAAGATCCGCCGCTGTTTTCCCGCCGACCGCCGACTGCGGCGGCTGGCAGCTGCCAAGTACAGCTGCGGCCGCTGAAATTTATGTTTTGATATTTCTAATATAAAATTTACATAAAGATAAACATTTTCTGTAAAAACATTGTTCTTCTAGCTTCAAAAATAAGAAAATTACAGCCGTTTGAAATTTTTCAGTATAAAAGGAAGAAAGTATTTCTTGTTTTATTCCAATCTTTCCCTGTGATTTTTATGCTACAAAAGGCAGAAAATATTGTACATACATTTTTTTGAGAAAAACTTTAAAAAATAAATTGTCTCCTCTCTCTCTCATTGGTATAATTATGCCCGACTAACCAACTAACTTGCTTGTGGAGTAACAATGCGTTAAAACACACTTTCTGAAATTGGAGAGTAAAATTTTTTTTTTACATCAAATTGATATCAATATTTGTGCGCGTGGTAAGTGGTTTGTGTGTGTTTGAGTGGATGTGTGTGTGTGTGTGTGTGGGTGGGTGTATGTATATGTGTGTGATGTAATGGGCGTGTGTGTGTGTGGGTGGGCGTTTGTGTGGTCTGACCGGACATCCACAAAGAAAAGGATATCAAATTTAGCCAGGCCAACTTAATTGGAATAATTAAATTGACCAAATTTTAAAAAAGAATAATAAAAGAGATAGGAAGTATGTGCATTTCTCTCACTATATTTTTCTTAAAAATCTTTTTATATGTTTGATTTTGCTTGTAAGTAAAACTACTTACATAGATAATAGGTATGTTTTTCATAATTTAAAGCAATTAATATTATAGTTCTATCATATTAAGTATCAGGTTTATTTTGTAAAAAAAAATTAGGCTACTTTAAATTCCCCTTCTTGCCACTTTTATTTAAGATCCCCTAAAGGCTAAGCACATCTTCTAGTGTTTTTAAAACTTGTTAAACAATCAACCATAATTTAAGCTTGTTTGCCTATCTGTTTAGGTGTGGTTATTAATTGAATAGGATATAAAGTTTATATAAAGGAAGTGATCAATATTAATATTCAGAAGCAGATTTTTATTTTTATCCACATTGTTGAATAACATTTATATTTATTTACATCATTTGAATTGGGTAATTTCTGAAAGTTACAGTTTGCAGTAATACTTGAATATCTTCTCCTATTATATAAAGTAATAAGCGTTTTTTGTCTGTCCCGAAGGATCTCGCTAACTGCTGAACCGATACTGTTCTCCTTTACAGTGAAGCATTCCATCGGTGATGGTCACACATATTTTAGTGTCCACGTAAATCTACTTTCTTCCCCATCACCCCCCCAATATAGCTGAACGTGAATCACCCCCTTTCTTAACTTACCGCAAACCGCACCTAATTGTACTCACCGTACATTTACCTAGCTTGCCTGCCAGCACCATACATCGCAGACCAATAGGATAACAGATATAACCGCGTGACACATAGAGCTAGAAAACTATTGGCTATAGGTCCAGCCAACCATAGTGAACATTAAATCACGTGACAACTCCAGCCTGGTGATTGGTCAATTAAACAATAAAGAACGAAAAATTGTAAACACGTGCACCAAGTGAACACGTGCACCAAGTTAAAGTGCATTAGTTTAAATACTACCGATAAACACACAAGTGAATTTCACAAGCTATAGGCCAATTTTTTGTCTATTTTATTTTATAATTAAAGTGAAAATAAATTAAATTGACCCTTTTTACATAATCTCACTTATCTTTCAGAACCAATCACCGAAATGGCGGAATCGGAGTCAAGTGACAAAATTAAGGACATAGTTTTCCAATATGCCAACCGCTCCAATGGCAATATTGGAGCCACAGTGCTCGTCAACATCCTATCGAAGATTATGAAAGGTGAAAACAACTTTAACACCTCAGACCAGCTCGATAGAATCAAGAAGATTGAAGATGACCTGGAATTATTCAAGCAAGGAGGCGGAGACAATCAGGAGAAGATCCAAGCAATCCAGGACAGCATCGACAACCTGAAGAGCTCAATCCAAAAGTCCGATTTAGCACTGAAGACCAAGGTAGATGAAATGATTATCCACTACGACAATAGAGTGGAGAAATTAGAGCAACTCTCCACCCTACAGATCCTACAGATCAACGAACGCGAACGGAGAGACCGATCTTTTTCGATCAAGGTTCACAACTACGCAGACTATTCAACATCTGGCCAGCCGCTAGTGCAACATATTTTCGATAAACTGCTGAAACCTTGCCTTATGGATGCTAACAAGCACGGAGAACTAGATGAAGTCCCTGATTCCTGGATGAAATGCATAGAATACGGCCACCCATTAGGCAATAACAGGGACACAACAGCTCCACGCAATTTCATAATCCGGCTACGCTCAAGATACTACCTGGACGCAATCTTGAAGCACAAGAGAGCTTATGTGGACGGCCTCAACGAGCAGAACCTCTCCACCAGCAAATCATACGCAGAGTCAGTCCGGTCTGGAAAGCTCTATCCATGCAGGATAGGTATAGATACCACTGCCCTTGACAGAGATGTACTGTCCTGGCTCTGCCGTCACAATGAGGTACACCGAGCATACCTGAGAGGTCAACGCATCGTATTCAGCCTCAGAAACAAACAGCAGCAATTTTTCACCGTTCAGAACCCATACGGTCGCACACTCAAGGAGCTCATCTCCCCGGTGATCGATGAGAAGAAGTGGATAAGATCCAAGAATAAACAGAGCCCTTTCGCACAGCCAGCCTACATTAACGGTCGTTCTAATGAAAGGCACCTGCTCGATATGCTAAACCCAACGAAACAGAACCCCCTGCTAATGGATGAGGAAGACGACCTAACTGAGGAAGTCATCATAGATGGAGTGACAAATATCGAGGATACAGACAACAGCAGGAAAGCAACGGCGGTTAATAAGAAGAGGAAACATGCGTTCACACCGCTCAAACTGTTCGATGAAAACAACAGAAGCCCAGCCGTGAAGCAACTGAAATTCAACACTCTCCTTCAGAACAGATTCGGAATACTACCCCCAGAAATTACGCTGGATGCAGAGGACGCAATTATACGTCAGCTACCACAGGGTGGACCACTGAAGCAAAGAATTAACGAGACGAAGGAGAAGATTAATATGGACACGGCTAGCTTATCGGACAAGATGGTAGACAATGCTATGGTGAGTGAGATAGCTCTCACCCTCATCGAGAGTGAAATGTCCGACCTAAAGAAGAAAAAGGATTCGAGAGCTTCCTCTGCAGAGAATACTAGAAACACCTCCAGGAATGTATCCCCGTCCACCGACACAGCGATCAATGATACCTCGACAGAGGCCATCGAAGATGAGGAACCGAAGAAGCAGAGGAAGCCGCGATCATGCCGCAGCTCACAGCAGACCACCGGTAACTGATTAACCACTCGCGGTTCACTAACAGTTGGAACTGCGACACATTACCTGATTAACCACCCGCGGTTTTACTAACAGGTCACTTATATACCTGACTAACCACCCGCGGTTTATTAACAGGTCACATACAAACCTGACTAACCACCCGCGGTTTATTAACAGGTTAATACTCAACTGATTAACCACCCGCGGTTAAATAACAGCACCCGGCTATTTTTATTATCATGCATTTGGTGCTAAGTTAAGTTAAAATAAATGCGGGCAAATCTTCATAACATTAGGCCACCCGCGGCAAGTCATATCCACCCGCGGATTAGTAATGCGGGTATTATAAATTATAAATCATAAACTAAGGACCCCAGGCCACCCGCGGCAAGTTTTTGATCATGGCAGCATTATGTCATATGAACACTAGGCCACATGCGGCGAGTTAGGTCCACCTGCGGCCCATATAATCAAGCAGGTCCAATCGGCAAGTTTTTACTTAAATATAACATAGTTTCTTTAGTAATCATAGTATTTAATAATGTATATCATTTAAATGTAACACAGTAATATTCGTTCCATTTTCTTATTACCGGTCGATATAGTGAATATTAATTAATATCGCATACTTTGCAAAAGTCTAGCTAACACAAATGAGCTCTTAAATTACATAAAGGGTGTTAATATTTACGTCTATAATATTTAGTTGCATTGGCACTTCTTTTGCCTTTAGCGAATTAAGAGCTAATGATTTACACTGTTCACATACACCCCAGCAAATAAGTAATATTTTTTCACGCTTTTCTTTTCCTTCCTTTTTACAAATCGTACTACTTTCTGTCCGACATAATCAATTTATTGAATTGTATTTTACTAAACCATATAGTTGATTTCTTTTCTTTACATAATCGAATAGTTTTGGCTGACATAATTATTGTATTGATTTGCATTTTGTTATTTTGTTAAATCGTATAATGTCTAAGTTTTAATTGATATAAAAATATTCACTCGAACATATTTTTTGCTTTTAATCACGTAGATTTTGAAACCCAGCAATAATCTAAATCTTTATAATCTAAACTGATATACTCTTTTTTGCACTACTGCTATTTGATATGATTTAAATTGTCTATGTTTATTTTTCTTCTTCATATGATAATATTAATTATGACTGTATCCAATATATTAGGTACCTAAGCGGATAATTTAAAACTTTAAAAATCTTTGATTGAAAGAGGGGAACACACTTATTCAGCTTGGGGGGGGAGGGGGAGGGTAGAGTCCGAGGAGACTGAGATGCAATTTGACCATTTTACCAGACCCAAAGTGGTTCCCTTGGGGGGGGGACCGGGGGCGGGTGGGAGGGGGAGGGGGTGGACCAACAGGGAAACATGCTTGGTCGGCCACGGTGTCAATAACATTAAGGTGTGTAGTAAATTCGATTTCGAAATAAGATTTAAGACATTACAATCTGATGGAGGATGAAATAGTAGCTAATAATAACAATAATGATGATGATATTAATGTATTGAGAGAAACGGTTCGTGCCGAGGTTAGGGCCATTAATGTCGACGATAATAACGTAGCAAATCTACATCAATTAATTGATAGGAGCATTCTTGAACTTAATGAAGACTTAAGATTAGATTTGAAATGTCAAGTTCTTTACGGCAACAATTACTTAGAATTTGTCGAGGATTTTAATTTACCTTCATGCGATTATTATAGTGAAGAATCTATTAAAGACTTTATGAATTCTACAAACACAAAATATTTGTCTACTTTTTCTATTAATATTCAGTCCATCTTGAGCAAGTATAACGACATTTCATTATTCATAGACAACTTAAACTCAGGGAAGTCTAAAGTAAATATCTTAGCAATGCAAGAAATATGGCACTCGGTAGACCTAACATTTAACGGATATCAATATTTTAAGAAAAATAGGACGTTAGGAAGTGGAGGAGGAGTAGGCTTTTTAATAAGTAAGGGCATAGCTGTTACAGTAATGAACGATGAAGAATTTTTTAGAGACCGAATATATGAATGCATAACCTTAAACATCACTATAAGTAATCAGAAATTTATATTACTCAATATTTACCGTCCCCCAAATACACCAGGCATAACTAGGAATGCAGCCATTAACGATTTTTTGGAAATACTTGAAGCACACTTAGACTTTTTGAGTAATCATAATATACCAATAATTATATTTTCGGATTTTAATATAAACCTTTTTAAATTAAACCAACCTAATTCCGAAGCCAGTTCATTATTTAATAGCTTAATATCAAATGCATTTATCCCAACAATAAGTAAGGCCACTAGGGTAACAAATAATACCTTTTCATTAATTGATAATATAGCCTGCAAAGACATCATAGGAAAAGTAGATTTATGCGGAATAATACCAACCAATATTTCAGATCATTACATGTTAGTAAACCTAATCCAACTAAAAAACCCTCCAAAGAATTCGCATAAATCTTCTTCTCACTCAAAAAGAACTTTCAATGCTGAAAATCTAGAAAAATTTAGGACAGAGCTAGCGATTACGGACTGGAGAGAAGTGATGAATGAAAAGACAGACGTAGACAGAGCATACACAATATTTATTGAAAAATTTTTGAATATTATGAATAAAAACATCCCTTTAAAACCAGTTAACAACAGAGAGCGCAACACACCGATAAACCAACATATGGACAAAGAGTTAAGAAAATGTAGGTTGAAAAAAAGACAACTATTTTTAGCAAGTAAAAATTCATTAGAGGACGCAGAAAGATATAGAAGTTATAGGAACAATTTTAACAGGGCTAATAGGAAGGCAAAAAAGTTACACTATAGAGAAAGAATACTCGATGCGGGTGGAAATTCTAAAAAACTTTGGGACGTATTAAAGGATACAATGGGGACCAGTAAGAAGGATACACGGATAGAGTACATTGAAACCGAGGGTACTAAAATTTATAAGGACATTGAAATAGCAAACAAGTTTAATGAATACCTAGCGAATATTGGTCGTAATCTCACTCCACTGCTACCCAAAATTAATAGTAGCACTTTCCATAACTACCTACCTCCCCCGTCGGAAAATAGTTTTTTTATAAGACCAATAACCGAAAGGTTTTTATTAGAACTAATAGGAAACATGAAGCATAAAAAAAGCTCTGATGACAACGATGTCAGTATATACCTAGTCAACTTTGTAAGAATAACTATAATTAGACCGCTTTTGCATATAATAAACCTTAGCTTTGAAACAGGCAAGATGCCTGATAAGCAAAAGGTCACAAGGACTATATTAATCCATAAGAGCGGACCATTTTTCTTACTCGATAATTATCGAGGTGTCTCATTAATAAATAGTTTTTCAAAAATTCAAGAAAAATGTGTATATATACAATTAATGGACTTTCTACAACAACAAAGATTCTTTAATAAATTACAGTATGGATTCCGACCAGGCAGGTCAACTTATCATGCCATTTTACATCTAGTCAACAAAATTACAACGTGTCTTGCATCTGGGAGAATCGCCATGGTGGTTCTTCTAGATGTAAGAAAATGTTTTGATATGTTAGATCGTAGTATTCTTTTAAAAAAACTTGAAAATCTGGGGGTTAGAGGACATGCACTAAAATGGTTCGAGAGCTACTTTAAGGAAAGACGCCAAAAAGTTTTTTACAAAGGAATAAATTCAAATAACACTGTAACGATTGATTGGGGAGTTTTACAGGGGTCAATATTGGGCGTTTTGCTTTTCTTAATTTATATAAACGATATTAATGCATGCTGGGAAACATTATTAAGCTATTTATTTGCAGATGATAATTGTGCATTTTTAGAAAGCGATAATTTAACGAATCTTATTAATTTAGCAAACACAGAATTACCTAAATTATTAGCTTGGTACAGTAAAAATAAACTCCTCCTCCACCCGAAAAAAACTAAAATATTAATCTTTGGACTTCCCAGAAATGATCGTTTTTTAACTAATATAGACCTAGGTCTTTTAAATGAATTCCCGGTTTATTTCGATATGAATGATGAAGGGCAAAATTCCCCTGAGAAAATTACCAAATTAACGTTAACCCCGAATGAAAACGAAAAATTTTGTAGACACCTTGGAATTTTAATTGATAATAAGCTGACTTATAAATATCATCTTGACAACTTAAGGATTAGGATAAGTAAAATTATATTCTCAATGAAAATGATGAAAAATTTATTACACAAACGCCATTTAATTTTAATATATAACGCATACTTGAAATCTTTATTAGACTATTGTTCCCCATTATTTGTAGGAATTCCAGAAAGTTATATTAAACCTATTATGAATCTACAAAAAAAGGCAGTAAGAATAATATGCAGAAAAGAGAACAGGGCTCATACTAAGGATTTATTTATTGACTTGCAAATACTCCTCTTCAAGAAATTAATACTATATAACACTGCCAGATTCATGTACCTTTATAAAAACAAAAAGGTACCAGCAACTTTTGACAATACCTGGAAACTAAATAGAGACATCAGAAATAGAGAGTTAAGGAACGATAACGATTATCATGTTCAATTTACAAACCGTTCCTATTTGAAAGCATTACCGCTCTACCGATTTCCAGTAATCTGGAATAATTTACCAGCCGAGATCAAATCCGTAGAGAACAAGAACGAATTTAACAGGAAAGTGTTCTTGCATTTATTATTAAGATAGGAAAATGGCTGCGCAATTTTAGCATATATAATTCTTCATTTTAATTTTAGTTGTAAATTACAATTACAAGGTCTAGCAAAGCATTGTTATGAAAAATTAACTGACATCATATAGATATGTGTGTACCTTTTTCTTTTTTCTTTAATTTAAATTAAATTTACACAGTGAAAATTGACGCAATCGCAATTACCTCATATATTACGCAGCTTATTTAAACTCTTAGGCTGCAGTTCATAAATTGCTAACGGCAGCGACACTTTTACCAATTAAAACTTAAAAGTTGTTTACGTAAACACTTTATATTTTGTCGAACAGATTAAGTAATGCCAAAGTTCACTCAGCCGATTTAAATACTTATTAACAGCAAACAAAAATTTTCTCTTCTTTTTTCAAACGAACAAGTTTAATTATAGAGCAGCTTTGGATCTATCTATCCAACAAGTTAAGTTTATTTAAACTCTTAGGCTGCAGTTCATAAATTGCTAACGGCAGCGACACTTTTACCAATTAAAACTTAAAAGTTGTTTACGCAAACACTTTATATTTTGTCGAACAGATTAAGTAATGCCAAAGTTCACTCAGCCGATTTAAATACTTATTAACAGCAAACAAAAATTTTCTCTTCTTTTTTTTTTCAAACGAACAAGTTTAATTATAGAGCAGCTTTGGATCTATCTATCCAACAAGTTAAGTTCAACAATTTCATCTAGTCGCAGACGTAAACAATCTATAATTTAATAATTATTAAATCGAATCTTCCATGGTGCTAAAACACTTAATAACAGTAGACTAAGTATAATTATAGAATAGCTTTGGATCTATCTAACCAAAAAAGATAAATATTTTGGAATGACTAGTTTTTAGCCGAATGAGTCTTTATTAATATCATTGTTCGTTTTATTATTCATATAGGAGTATTCAAATTAGTTTAATCATTCTTGTACATAATAGGATGGTGAATATATATATTTATTTGTTTTAATATGTTAATAAACTAATCCAGAATTTCGACGCTTGGCTCGCGTCGCTCCTCGTGTTCTGACTCGGAATCCTCTTCGAAGGTGGGGCCGTCGGAGTTCTCGGATTCAGCACGGGAGGCGGCGTCATCTCCAGCGGCATCGTCTCCAGCTTCGCCAACATCGGACCTAGCTCCGGCGGATCCAGCCTCTGACTCGGAATCCATGGACCAGTCATCATACTGGCCATCTAGGCCGGGCTCGCTGTCACTGATCTCAATGGTCGACTCGAGGTCCAGCACAATATCATACGCAGAGGTAGCCATTAAGACTGCCTCCTTGTAATCATTGCACTGAGCCTCGAGGACCGACAACTCATGTATGTTGTCCTCACGCGAGCGGTCGACAGTAGGCATTGCATCGCCTAACAAGCGGTGCAGCCGAATGCCTTCGTCGACAAGTCTGAGCGACTCGCGGTTGGGAATCTCTTGCAGACCTGCGCGAAAAGCTAACCGACACGCATCGCGGAAGCTAGTGCGCAGGCCCTTCCCAAAATAATACCAGTCAGCAATTTCACTCGAGTAAACTATCGGCGGAGCTGGCAGAGGATCTGGAACCGCAAAGGGAACGGGGCCGCCAACCTCGGGTTCGGGAGAGGGAGCCAAGACCTCCTCTACAGCGTCGATCAACAGTCGCAGGTTGCTATGATCAACCATGACAAAAAACTTATTATTTAACTTATCGGCAGACTTAAAAGTAAACGTAACTTGATGGTAATCGTATGAACACCGGAAGAGCAATGATTAGTTAACAAGAAAGTCGCAATTAAATAGAATTAATCATGTCACGTGACATGTCCCGGCAAGCCTTTACAAATAGGTCTAATTTACCCCCATTTTTCATATTAAATAATAATAAACAAAGACAAAAACCGGCCGGGTCAAAAATCAAATTGCGCAAAGGCAGCTTCCTCCCCCAATGTCAGTCTTTTTTCTCCACCCCCTTTTATTATTACCACCCGGGTCAACCATTTCTCAAGACGACACTTTCGGCTTCTTTGACCTCACTGACACCTCTAGTGAATATTTAGTCTTGTTGTCAAAGGGATAAAGGGGAAGGGATGCTAGGGACGGATTTCCCGGGAACCTAGCAACAACAACAACGCATTCCTATAACATATGGGTTGTATGCTCGTCAAATACATTGTTGTATGAAAAACGAATGCGTGTGTTTATGTTTATGTGTATGTTTTTGTGTTTGTGCGTAGACAATAGCCTCACTGGCCACCCAAAGCTCCTTAGCCTCCCCAATTTGCACGTTTCCTGCTCTACCCCAATATTAATATTAATATCATCATACTACCCAAAATATTCTAAATTCCTGGAAATGTTAAAGGTTAAATTGAAATTCAAAGAATTTTTCTACACATATTTTCCAATTTTTAAATATGTTTTACAAAAAATCTAGCCCAAGGTCAATTTTTTCTTCACTCTTTGCTTTAGTCTCCACAAAAACTTCAATATTCTAATAATTTTAAAAATGTCTTAACGATGCCTTGAATTTAGAGATCGAATCACCACTACACAATTTACAATTTTAATTAAATTAATTTTTAGTTGACACTGTGGGTCATGACTCGGTCACTTCTACATGACCGAGCCAAATAGAACCAACGATTTCACTAGGAACCCCACCTCCAAACCCCCCCCCCCCCCCGTCAACCCACCAATGGGAAACCAACGGTCATATGGTCACACCGTGTTCTTTGACGCTTGGATCTGGTGCACGTCGCCTTTTTCAGGATAAGGACAGCACGGTGTGTGGACTAACCAAATGGCATGTCGGTCCTATGGACCATAATCACAGCAGTGATTGGTGTGATATTGACATATTATCACAACCACGACATCCCCTATAGGCAACCAGTAGATGCATGATATATGGATGCAATTATACTTTAAATATAACTTATAAACTTAACTGTAAATTGTAATAGTACTTTTGTAAACGGATGGACTAACAACACGCACAGTGTTTTTACTCTATCCGTATAGCCACACGGCTATTTTCCATTGTAATCATTGTATTCTTCTGTTTTTCCGAAATAAATTATTATTATTATTATTATAAGCTTCTTATAGGTCCTAGGAAGGTTTAAAACTTTTTTGGGGGAGGGTATCTTCACCCCCTCCCCCCAAAAAATATTTTTATTACTCATTTGAAACTCAAATTTAAATTGGGATGAGGTCGACTTTTCCCCCTCCTACCTTTAGTGCTCCTAGAGGCTTAGTAACATATATAGTATTCTGTCTGTTTGTAAGTTCTTATACCTTTTTGTGAGTCCGTCTGTCTGTCTATATTTCCTTTTATTGACTGTATGTCTTTCTGACTGTCTATCTGTTTGTGTGTCTTCCTGTCTTTTTTTTTCAATCCTCTGTCTGTCGGTATGTATGTACTAAACCTAGAACCACTTCATTATGCAATCTACATTTTCCTGGATATTTTGTCTACGGTAGTCCATAAGTGTACAGCTTTACAGTACATTGTTTCTATTTGTTAAAGCAACACGTATGATAAAAGAAAAAGATTCTGTTTAAAGTAAAATGCCTTTATTTCAATCAAAATATATATTTTTGTATTTTTTACCGATCCACTTCATTATGCAGATCAAAAGAAAATCGATGGGAAAACGTTTGTTTTACCCTTTTCTCCACTTTTAAAAATTAATTCTGATATAATAACAATTTTTCAAGGGATTAATGCATTAATTATAATGAAAAACAGTTTAAGGTAGATTTTAATGATTTTTCTAAATAAGAAATAATTGAAAAAAAGAAATTCAATCACTATCACTTTAGAGGACAGCTGCTGACCCCCATTCTTATGGATGAAGCTAAATACATGTTAAAAATAAAAATTAGCATGAAAAGTATACAAAAATGGTTTTTGGTGTGTTAAAAAAAATCCATTTTAAAATCTTGATTTTGAGGATGATGGCCTTTAAGATGCTCTTACTGGTGGTGATGGTGAGCTAAATGTTATCAAAGTGCATGCCTATGATGAAAACTTATATATTGAACTATGGTTCAATTTTTGTAGTCATAGCAGCCTCCAGCCAAGCAATATTAAAAAAGAAAAAAATTGCAATTTTAATTACTAAAATTCATAAAGTAAATAATGTAGTTTTTAGATAATGGTTATATTTCATGTCGAGAGGCTCCATTGGAGGCTGCTATGACTACAAAAAATGGTACATAGGTTAATAGACAAGTTGTTGTAATGGTCATGTACTTAGATAACATTTAGCTCACCTTCACCACCAGTAAGAGCATCTTAAAGGCCATCATCCTTAAAATCAAGATTTTAAAATGGATTTTTTTAACACATCAAAAAACATTTTTGTATATTTTTCAGGGTAATTTTTATTTTTAGCATGTATTTAGCTTCATCCATAAGACTGGGGGTCAGCAGCTGTCCTCTAAAGTGATAGGGATTGAATTTCTTTTTTTCAATCATTTCTTATTTAGAAAAATCATTAAAATCTACCTTAAACTGTTTTTCATTATAATTAATGCATTAATCCCTTAAAAAATTGTTATTTTATCAGGATCATTTTTGAAAAGTGGAGAAAAGTGCAAAACAAACGTTTTCCCATTGATTTTCTTTTGATTTGCATAATGAAGTGGATCGGTAAAAAATACAAAAATATAGATTTTGATTGAAATATAAGCATTTTACTTTAAAAAGAATCTTTTTCTTTTATCATACGTGTTGTTTTAACAAATAGAAACAATGTACTGTAAAGCTGTACACTTATGGACTATCGTAGACAAAATATCCAGGAAAATGTAGATTGCATAATGAAGTGGTTCTGGGTTTACTTCCTTGTGGTAAGAATATCATTGTATTCTGCCTGTCTGTATGTTTGTCTTTTTGTCTAACTGTCTGTATGTCCTGGTGTCTGTCTGTATGTCTTTCTGTCTGTATGTGTGTCTTTCTGCCTGTATGATATGTGCATGTACTTTTGACATACTCTCTCTATTTAGTTTTTCATTTATCAAAATTTACTTTTTTTACGCTCATTTTTCCTCCTATTTCCTTTCCCCTACCCTCTTTCCACTTCTACTATTAGCTAACGACTTTGAAATTTATCGCTCCTATTGGATAAAATTGGCCTTCCTTAAGTATGTACTTAGTTTACCTATGGACAAAATAATCTTTATAAAGAACCAGTTTCTATTTAAATCTTTCCTAATATACCCGATTGAATCATTTTTAAAAATCTGGTAATAATTGGCATCATGCATGCTATGATAGATTAGCGGATATTAATATAAACATATCTGGTAGTGTCTTTTCATTTAAACAAAAAATAAAAAGGAATCATTATTCTTTAACCAACATTATATGTAGAAAGGGAATACCCTTTGGGTTAAGCTTAACATTGGACCCAAATAGAAATAATAAATTTTGAGGGTATTAAACGTATCTTTGGGATATGTTAAATCTTAGTATGTTTTTCAACCTATTTAAAAAAAATACATCGACATGAGATATATTTCGATTTTAGCAATCATTTTAAATTCATTTTGTCTAAAAAAAACTACAGGTATAAGACATTAGATAACAACATCAAAGATATTTAACAGAACTATATAAAAAAATGTCACATATAATTTTAAAACTTATCAACGGGATGTAAAAATAAAAACTTATTTATTTTGCTGTTTAATTTGAACGTCTATTATCTGTTGCATAAGAGGGTTTGTTTTAGGTAAATCGGATATAAAAATTACAGTACATGTAAACGTGGTTGGTAGTTATCATTTTCTTTTGTATTACAGTAATGTAGCAGGCCATATTAATACAAATCTTGCTGTAATTTTATTAAACACAATCACTATTGAAACTGCTTGTTATTAAATGTAGTGTTAATAAAATTAGAATTTAATCTTTTATGCTTTGCCGATAAAATAGCGTTTCTGTTTCCGTTTATAGGGGAAGTTATAGCTTCCCTAAAAATAACTGTTATATAATAATTAGTTTGCAACATTTTAAAGACATTAAAAAAGTATGTCCTAATTTATAAAGTAGTAAGCTTTTTTTCTGATTCTTAAGTTTTACTGAACTGATTTAGTTATCTTTTTTTTTTGAGAAAGCTTCATATAGCTCATGTGATGGTTTTAGGCTATTTCATTTTCTGATTTAAAGCTATTTTTAACCCCTCTCTACCATCTAAAATACTAAACCCTTAGTAGTATATAATATAGTTAATTTTTGCTTGTGCGTTGAGATCTTACTATGCAACGAAATTCACAAAGATTCCAGGATGCTATGGACGAACAAATATAAGAAAAAAAACGACTTCTTCAGTCTATCTGTTCATCCTTTTTTGTTCGCCACTTAAAATTGCTAAACCGACGAGGTTTTCCTTTGCAAGGAGTATAATTTAAGTATTTTATTTTTTTTGTAGTTTTTTTTATCAAGTATGTAGCTAGTCATGATGTCAATATCGTAAAATTGATAAAGGGCCAGCCATTACCACTTTAATTTAATGCATAATTTTCGAAATAAACCAAAAAATAGCTTGTCAACAGATGTCTTCTAGTTTGTCTTCTTGTCTGGCAGTGAAGAGTTTTGAACGTACAAACGGATGGAGGAACGGAAGAACGTACGGACAAAGTCGCATTAAAGAAATTAATCCTATTCTATTTTAACATGAAAACAAATAAAATTAAAATAAAAAGATAAAAAAGATAAAAGCTTTAAGAATAATGTTTGTTTAAATTGATAACTTTATTATAAACGCTTCCTTCCAATGACATGTTGCATAAAACAAGTACAATATTCACATAAATAGCGCAATAATACAAAAGAATAAACTGTTCAGCATTGCTTCGAAAATGATTAATTTATGCTGGTGTGGGACCGGTTCTTAGCCACACTGAAAAATCTTGTAAAGCATCGTATTAAAGACAATTTTCCACGAATATTAAAATTAAAATCATAAAATTGATACTTGTTTTGTTAGTCCGGTCCTTTGACCACTCGAGGGCAACAAAATTGGTTTTAATCTTATATTTTTTCATTTTAATATTCGCGGAAAGCTGTCTATAACCATGCGATAGATATCTATTCTAAAATTGTTAGGTTTTAGTTTGTCTATAGCTTGTTATATTGCTAACCTCAAAACATAGGTCATGTGATGATTTTAGTTTATATTATTTTGAAATTTTAGTCTTGGGATAACTGTATGCTATTTGTCTCCTACCCCCACCCCCTAAATATTTGGAGCGCTAAGCCTAACAGCTAAATACATACATGCAGTTAAAATAGTAAAACATAGAGTAGCTTCGTACCATAAATACAAATAACATCAATAGTTAGATAATATAACAAAGAGTTTTATTTATGAACAATTCCGAAACTAAAAAAAACAGTATTGAGGAGACAGTTAACAGAGAGATAAAGTTATAATTTTTATGAGTAAAACTTTTTAAAAAATCATTTGAAAAGAAACTTCGTTTGGACAAAAAGTTTGTTTTTAAGATAATCAACGTCCCTGCAATGGATATAGAATGTTTGTGGATATTATGATAGGGGAAAATTTAGGTTGCTAACATGGACATCACATAATGGTTAGTCCAGTAGGAGGGGAGGGGATTGGGTAAAGGGGGTGGATGGGGAGGGTCGTTATTTTAGTTAGCTACTAGTTTCACTTTATTAGAGTACTTGATAATCTGGTGTAATATTCAAGTAACCATAAATCCATTATCCTTGCTCAATAATATCACTCGGAATTGAAATGTCAAATGAACAAAAGCTAAAACCAATAATATTAGAATTTATTCACTTTATATTTATAAAGCTATCTCTTTTGAACACGTTAAAATCTCTAACTTTTTTCCCTTTTTTTATATCCTTTCTCCTCCTATTTATTTTCATATCTCTCTCTCTATACCTATTTCTCTCTCTCGCACTCTCTCTCTCTCTCTCTCTCTCTCTCTCTCTCTTTATCTATCTATCTATCTATCTCTCTCTCTCTCTCTCTCTCTCTCTTACTGTCTTTATCTCTTTATCTTTCTTTTTGAGAGCTTTCATTTAGAATTTTTTATTGATTTAAAAAAAATAAAGTAAAAACATACAAGCAACATTTGATACAAATTTGAAAAAATCACTTAAATTTTGTGTCGGTCAAACTGGCTAGACGAACTAGATTTGATTTTAGAGCATAATAGAATGACAACTTTTATTATGAGAGGTGTGAATTCACGTCAGCATATATATAATCATTAAAAATAGCTTAAACTGCCCCCCTTCTTATATACTTCACCCTCATAATAAAACATCTCCTATTATTTATTTATATGCAATATTTTTCTTTTCTTTCTTGTCTCTTTTTTCTTTCTTTTTTTTAACTTTGTCTCTTTTTTGCTTCTCACTCTCTCTCTCATTATTTTTTTTTCTTTTCTTTTTTATCTTTTTTGCTTTCTTCTCTTTATCTCTCTCTTTTTCTTCACTCTCTTCTTATCTTTCTATCTGGTATTTACAGCTTTTGCAATTGCCAACCCAGGTTATGAAAGTACCAAACTATGCATAAAAATATGTGAATATGTGTAATAATATTATTATCATTTTGTATGCTTTTCTTGAAATACATATCTATCTATCCTTCTTTTAGGGTTTTTTTTGCTAACATTGTTATTTTTTTTTGTAAGTTTGTAGATACTTTAAAAAAAAAGACAAAATCAAAGGATATTTGTACTGGCTTTATGTTAGGGTCGGGAGGGCCAGGAGGGATAGATAGATAAAAAATATAGATGTCTATAAATTAGTTATACTTATGTTAAAAGGGAGGGGGGGGGGGGGGATAAATCAAAATTGATAGATTAAAGAATGAATAACGGAATATATTTCAATTAGCCTCAAATTAAATAAAATATTCATTGTGTTTTGTTATTATAAAAATAAGAAAACTTTATAATATTATTTATCCGTTATGGACTTACGGACGAACGGATCAACCCTAATTATAAAGATTCTCTTTTTGTAATACTATGATAAAGCCTAATGAATTTTAATTCAAATTATACATATGGCATATTTAATTATATAAAAACAAGGTTGACAAATCAATAAAAGCAAAGTTCTAAATTAAAAAGTTATGTCAAACGAACATTATTACTTTTAGAATGCCTGAACCTAATAAGCAGAACATCAATTTGTAAGACCAAACATAACTGTACATAATTTTTTTTTTTGAAAAATTGCATAAATATAGGATACTGTATAAGAACATACTTTCATTTTTAGGACAATATTATAGAGATAATACTTACGGATTTTATGATAACCATATAGAGTTGCTACGCTTTCTAAATCATACTTTACTGTTATAGGAATCACCATGCAAAGTTTGAATCGATAGGACAATTCTGACATGTCTAAATTAACGAAAATGGCCATCAGTTACAGAGGGTACCGACCGTCCGACCGTGATTATAGAAAGCTTCGCTTTTAAACTCAGATTCATTTTTGTCAATCGTGCGTTCAATGGAATTTCATGCAAATTACCGATAATGATATAAACATAGATAAAAATCTATTAAAGATATGATTTTAACTCAAAAGACAGGACAAAGGTATAGGAAAATGAAATACCCCAACCCATTATTTTTTTTTTTCAAAATCACCAAGATATCATATGGCCTGCATTAATAATAACAAGTGACTCAAAGAGATTTCTGTAAATAGATTTGAAAGGTTTGGAATGTTCTATGTGTTAATATTTCAATTAACTGCTGAATAAGTACATACAAATTTTTTATTTTGTCTGTAAAATAAACTTGTTCCCAAACTTTTAGGAACTCTCATTCGTTGGTTTATAAACTTTGCAGGCTTTTGATAAATTTTCAATCTAGCAGTTGCTAAACTTAACTACCAATAATTTTAATCTGCAGATGGGGTAATTTATTCATCATAATTGGAAAGAACATTAATTTTTTTGTCCATTGTCTTATCCCTAGATTTTGATGCTGCGCAAAATGGTACAAAAAATGACGTCATACTATTAAGTTGTCCAATGAGAGGCCAGTATACATTGTAATTGACCAATGGTAAAATATATACTCGCCTCTCATTGGTTATTTTATCATATGACGTCAATTTTTTTGTACCATTTTGCGCAGCATCACCAAATACAGTTTTGGACAGACAGACAGACATAACAAGTTAAAGAGAAGATACAACTAATTAATTAAGATGTAGATCAGATAAAATAAGAATTATCTAATAATATAATTATGAGTCACAATTAGTTAAGATAAAAATCAAGGGTGTTTTTAAATACCAGCTGAAAACGTGCGTTGTGAAATGTCCCTGGCTAATTAACATCCTTGTAATGAAGTAACAAGATGTGTGTTTGTCTGTACCGAAGGATCTCGCTGACCGCTGAACCGATCGGGTTCTCCTTAACATGATAGCTTCTCATAGGTCTCGGGAAGGTTTATAAGTATTTTGGGTGAGGGTACCACCACCTTTCCAAGAGAAATCACAAAAAATCGAAATTTCTTTTACAATTCTCGATTTTACGTAGAGAGTTCAACGCAACATAGACTATTTGAAATATAAAAAAATTTAAAGTGTCACTAGAGGCCTCTAAGGGCGTAGCCACTAATAAAATAAAGTATCGGTATTGGTAAAGTAAGGATTTTTCTACTAAATCTTGCTAAACGCTGTACAAAAAAAACGCTGAATAATCTATTTCAGGGAAGCTTTGTGTTTATTCTTGGTAGGTTTTTAAAAATCTTCCTTAAAAAATAATGCGCAATATGACTGTAGAAGTAAGGAGGATGCCTAAACTCAAAACAAACGGGACTCAATAACCATGCTAAATTAGAACTTCCAAACTAAGGTCCTGTAATCAAAGAGTTGGGTATTTTGTCTGAATATTATTCTTATAATAGATAATATGAAAATTTGTTGTTTTCTAGAAATTTTGCATAATCCAATACATTTTTGTTATCTGATTGTCTGAGAGGGGATTAATATAGAAAGTCAAACTTTTATACGACAAATTGGCTACAAATACAGGAAGGGTGGGGACATTGGACTGTAAGTTATGCTGGTGCCCAAAGAAAAATAAATATGCTTTATCATAAGTTTGATTAAAAATCTTTGAGTACTTTAATGAAATCTTGATTGGTTGGGTCAAACTAGCAGTGTCCAAGTATTTCAATAGTAAATTTAATCTACATAAGAGGTAATTCAGTTTTGGGATTGACATTGATTCATTGTCCAAAGTCTTATCCCTGATTCCCTGCTACTAATATTGAAATCCTTAAAATATTTTAGGAGGATAATATTGCCTTATTAAATCTTTTAAACTTAAATACAATATCGCATTCTCAGCTTATAAACAGTTTTCTGAGGCTGGGAAAATAAAATAACAAAAGAACAAGGATGACAACATTTATAATTAGTAAAGCGTATAAACTCATGGAGTGGACAAACTTACAGAGGGAATTTTATAGCAGATGTTCAGTTGCCATAACAAAGAAAAGATAAAAATTTAAAAAAAATACAAATATAATCACTAAAAAAGGTTGATCTTCTTTGAACCATGACCGATAGACAGACATGCAAAATGATGAAAATACTAGATGCGCATATGTCATAGGAATCTTCACTGAAAATTTCATCTCTCTTACTTCATTAGCAGCCGAGAAAACAGCATTTCGCCATTAGCGTTACAGTCTGACTAACGGACATACAAAGTGAATAATACAGAAGCTTCGCTATTAAAATTTGTATGTACAAAATCCAGTTTTCAGTAAATAGTTATTCGAAACCAATTAAGAAAATATGTCATTTAAGTCCATCAACAATTTTAAAGATTATGACAATTCTAAATCATGCCCTAGATATAAAATTTTTTAGACGATTGTTTTAATGGTCATTAGGCCATTTAAATGGCGGGGTTAATTATTTTCTTGAATTTGTAGAAATGGTAACTGCTAACCGTTAATAAAATATATGTACATGTATCCTAATTATAGAAAATATTCCCATTTCAATCAAATTGAAGATACACCTGCCAATCTAGATACCTGTCCAGGGAGAGAGAGAGAGAGAGAGAGAGGATAATGGGTTGTTTTTACACTAGTCCCCAAAGTTTTATAATAATGTTTTCTTATTCGTTGGCTCAACAACTTTAGGAAATTTTATAGAACTGTGATTGATTGTTTCATTAAGTTGAATGTGCAAACTTTTCAATCACTAATTGTATTCACTAGAAAGGGCAATTTTGTGTATCATCATTGGGGATATAAATATATTTTGTCTTATCCCTTTAGATCCCTGTACCTGTGCGAGTCAAAAATAATCAACAGTTGAAATCTGTTTAGTGCAGGAATAAATTCAACAAGGATGAAAATATTCATCAAAAGGAAGTTTAACAAATAAGACATAGAAATAAAATTGCCTTATTGTATTAATATACGTAATGCTACAATCAAAATATCGTTAATGGATCTTAATTCTAAAATTCAGACAAACACAATAAAATCTTATGATAAAAAAGGATGACAACATTCATAAAACCAAACCTTGACTGTACGAAACAGTTAGACAAACCAAAATTAACCATTATGGAGGATCAACAAATTTAATATTAAACATTAAATTTTTTAGAATTGGATTAAAATATACTTTGCTTAGAGCTGTGTGCCTAATTGTCCCGGGAATCAATATCCCAAAACTAAATTATTAAAATGATTATATTATATAATTAAATGGTTGTCAAAACACCTAGTACCTAACGGTTACAGGAATCATCATGCAATGAGAAAGATTAAACTACATAACTTTTGTGTCACTTTAAGGAAGACGATTTCTATATGACGTCATATATAAGGAAAAGAAAAAGGGAAGTGGGGAAGAAAATATCTTCAAAAGAGATGGGAGAAAAGGGAATCGTCTTCCTCAAAAGTGACACAGAAGTTACGCAGTTTAGTCTTTCTCCATGCAATGTTTAAAGACATTAGGGCAATTCTAACGAACGCAGGGACTTAGTGGTAGATCTAAAAGAAGACACGCTTTGCTTTAAAGAATGTAAAAATTACAAAAATTATCTAACATCAAAGAAAAATAAAAGAAAGGAAAAAATCCGACCATAAAATTTTAAGAATTAAATTTTACACTCTCCCCATTATCCTAAAAAGTTGAAGCCTAGGGTAATAAAAAGTACATAACCGTCATTATTGCTAAAAATTTGTTGACAATACCTTGTAATTATGATACCTGACTATAGGTGCGGTCAATAAATACTTAATCAATTCAAACAAAAGCCACAAAACAAAGATGACAATTAAGCGGAACTATGTTGTTATTTTTTGTCGGTGAATTTCTTTAAAGTGACGACCGTGGGGCGTGGGTCGGTGGGGTGGGCGCGCGCGACATTGGTTTGTTTGACCGCTAAGAAATTTCCCCCGCACCCCTTTTCACTTTCTCACCCCATGATTTTTTGTCCCCTTTTCTCAAGAAACTAATAATAAAACTTTAGAATTTTTAGGGAAATTTTTGAATAATTGTATAATAATTCTTTTATACAAATTCTATGTAAAAGAATATGATATATTTTTTAAAATAAAAATTCAATATAAAACATTTCCTACGATGTTATTATTTCATGTAATTAACATCTTTAAATCTTTTGGAGTATTTATACAACTATCTTTAAAAGCAGCAGAGGAAAACAGGTACAAATACCCGGACACGACAAGTTATAGAAAGAGACAATCAATCGTCATGTGAATGTATATAATAAAAATTACATATTTATGATTAAAATCAACAGAGAAAATCCACGCCACTCCCGAAATTACGTACAAACCGACGTAAAAACTGAAATGTAGAGTAAATAAATCGGTCGGGAGATTCTGAAAAAAAATCCTGAAAGTCTGCGAAAAACCAGACGAAGTCAGTTAAAGAATATCTTTTTTTTTGTATATAAGATTTGGAAAATCAAAATTACATATTTATTCCATTGTACTAAACTCTTAAAATTTAAAGTCCAAGTTGTGATTAGGGTTAAACGAGCAGCTGTAGAAGAAGACATCGTAAATTCAGTGTGTATACACTTCCTCATATGTTTCACATTATTAAATAATCAGAACCGCACATATTTAGCGTAACATAACAAATGCACTCCTCAGTCCTGAAGTCGTCAAACACTATTTCTAACATTTGTCATTGTGTTTTTTCTTGCAAATAAAAAAAACATTATAAGTATGTGATAGCACATGCTATATAATTTAAAGAAATGAAATTATTTAATGAAAGGCCCCCCTGTAGATTTTACAATGTAAAGAACATAATCTTAACAAATCATTATTTCAATCATTTTAAAAAGTTGGTACCAGTTAAATTATTTTGCTAAGTTTATATAGAAGCAAGCTGTACCATTATAAAATTTTGAAAATAATTAGTCCTGGAAAATCATTTTGCCCAACACTGGGCAGGAATCATAAATATGGTAAAGGGGAAGTTATATGTAACTATCCCTACAGGGCAAAGACCCTGTCCAGGTTTTCTATTGAGTCTTTGAGAATCAGCTGATAGAAGGTAAACTAATCTTACAAGCATCTGGAATCATAACGTTGTCAAGGTTGAAAATTACTTATTGATCTAAAAAAACTGAAAATAACCTAATAGGACATGGATAATTTGCCGCCACTTTGATCATTCATTCAGTGAAGAAATCACCAAAACAACAACAAAAAAACACTTCTATACTTACACCTTTATTTAATGAAGAACATTTGATACTAATTTGGTACCAAAATCTCATCCTGAAAATAGTTGTGTTCTTTAAATATCCTTCTCAAAGCATATTTGTCTTTGTTGGGCATTTAAATTTGAGGAAATAACATTGGAGATTAAGAAAAAAAATGTAATTTTATGTAAAATATTTTCTTAGAAATAGTTAAAGGTTTTTAAAGAAAAAAATTAAGTTTAAATGAAATGATTAATATCCTGTTAATTACCTCGTTAGGGTGAGACTGCTGTAAAATACACTATAACGTCAGATCCAACAGCAAGGATCACTTAGGAAGATAATGTCTTTATTTTTTTCCCAAACATTCGGGGTATGAGCTATGGCAACAACTAACAGACAACTATTGATTACAAATAATATAATTCTATCTTGTTAATATTTTATGTAAAGTTAAAAATTTCTTTTTTTAAATGGAGTTTCAAATGGCTAAGGATTTATCATGAAAAGTATGAAATTAATAAATAATAAATATATAATTTCATAAATTTCCTTAAAATGATATTAATTTTTTCGAAATATATTTTAAATAAAACTTTTTCCATGTTAATAATAATAAGCATCTTATAAATCTTTAGCAACAAGGTTATTCTATAACTCACTCTATATCTCCGTCCACTTTAAAACATTTTAAGGTCATTTACAGGTACAGCTTATTTACTCTGACTCTCTTTATCGACCCGACCCTATATCTATTTGGGAAGTGGGCTTTTTGTATTGGGTAAAAGTGATTGATGCTGAAAGAGAATTTATTTTAGAACTTACTTTGTCCTGTCATCTGTTCAATATATGTGCCCTTTTAAATGTCTGTGCCTTGCTACTTACAGATGCCTCATCCTTGTTAAGTTTACATATTCAATACTATAGTTCCTGGAATACAGATATTCAATTTAATATCTCTATTCAATTCATCCAAGAATTGTTTTTCTAAAGAAAAATTATTCTACCCCTAATTAAACATAATTAATGTCAATAGGACAAACCATCATTTTCTAAAACAAATATAAATTACTTGGTTAACGTTGTGCTTTACAGATTTAAACATGTCCTGAGTTGGTTTGAGGCTTTTTTTCGGTCATCCCACCCTTCTGAAGCAAAGCCCAGGCCTGAATTCTAGTATTCACATACAATATCATTTCTTGCTGTATAAATTTACATATTTCATTAGCGGACAGGTTAGGTTAGGTTAAAAAACAATGAACTCAATATGTTATGAAAATATGTTATTTCTAAAGTAAATTTATGTATAAGTATAATAACACTTTAGTATTATCAAGTTAAATCTCTACTGTGATACCTAAAAAGCAAAGATTTTAAGACCGAACCTAGGTTATAAATAATATAACAACTTCCACAAAGACGAAGCTCAATAAATCAAACTAGGAATCAATATTAAAAAATAGGTTTACGGGACAATTCTAGGATAGAAAAATCTACTTGTTGAAAATGGACTTGATATTATTTCTTTATATTTACAAGAATCTTCCAACATGCATAAAATTACAATACGAATCAATGATGTATGAACGGTCTGACGTACAAACACACCTAAAGTCTAGAAAAGCTTTGCTTGAACAAAATGAATAATGATCTCATAGTATGTAATACATTAAATGAGTGTTAAAGAAATCATTAAAAGCAAAACAACAAAATTTTTAAGTGTTTACACATTTCAACCAAGAAAATAAGTTTAAAAACTACGAATAATGTACTTGAAATGCCAATGACTAGATAAAGTTTTGCTAAAATGCACTTATATATAAGGTCAAATAGCAAAAAAAAAACAATTAAAAAAATCCACTACTTTAATGTTTTGATTTAAGTGATGTTTAGTTTTAAAATATTTTTTCCAGTATGGCTTCGAAATCGATTAATATACTCGGGAATAAAACCGGTTCTCATCCATACTAAAAAATATGAATAACATCTTCTTGCAGACAATTTTCCACGATTATTAAAAAAAATCAGTGGAAAGCTGTCTTTAATACGATGCTATAAATAACTATCAATATATCATTATTTTTATGTTATGTGTATTTCTAGTGGTTTTGTAAATCTATAAAAAAAAATAACATATTCCAACTAATTTGAAAACAGAGCCCCAATCAACATTCAAATATGATGAAAGGAAATTACAAATTAGCCCACTAAGCCACAGTAAACAGGCTATTTTTAATTTTTTTTATACCCATGTACCAGTACCTTCCCCCCTTCCCCTTCAATATTTTTGGGATAAACGATAAACTAAATAAGACAAAAATTGTGGAAGTAAAGAAAATTTGTGAAAAAAAGTATAAAAATGTCTGTTTGTGTATCTATACCCTAACATCGCTAAAACATATACATATATCATAAGTTACTGCTTATATCGCTTGTATATTAATATATCTAGTATAGCTGTGCTTGTATTTTCAGCTTACAAACTTATTCCTAATTATTAACCCTTCTTTCAAAATTTGATACATTCTAACCGACCGGCTTAGCAAAGCAAAACAAAATTGTAGGACAAATTCCATGCAGTAAAGTCACAACTAACAAATTTAAACCACAATACACGGAAACCTCAGGGGTTATTTTAAGAAGAAAAAAATATTGTTTGAAGCAAAAGATCTCTAATATTAAAGAACTAATTATTTCGGGTCATGAGAATGACTATATATCTCGAAAAGTGATAGATTTGGGCCTTTTCTCTTAGGATTATATTAAAGCCTTAAAGATATTTTATCTGCTATATAATTTGTTTAGGATTTTTGTCCGACATTGATGAAAAAAGGATTATATACTACCACGTGCCAATAAATGGGGGTTAGGATTAGAACTAAGGTATACATGAATATCTTTTCAACAGGGGGGTGGGGGGGGGGGGGTGGGGGGTTGCGTTTAAAGTGAAAAAAGTACCACGAAAAAAAAAGTTTTCTAAATAAAGGGACGAGGGAAGCAGAATTTGAGTTTCAGTGTGTTAAAGTCGAAAATACTTCTAACTTAATCAGTTAATCTTTCTCTTTATGTTTCTTTCAGTGAAATCTTTCCCTCTATCATTCCGTTCTTTCATCAATAAATACTTCGATACCTATGGACACAAACTTCCTTGGTAAGTTGTTTTTAGTAAGTCTTGAGTTCATTTTAAACTTGAGGATTTTTCATTTTTTTGACAACAAGTTTTTGTATGATATAGGTAATTATCCTATTCATCTGGTTTTTTTTTGAACAATGATTCATGGGACAACAAGGTTAAAAGGAATAAAGTAACTCTATAATCTAGTGTGTTGTTCTTAAACAGCATTTTAACAATTTTGCAACAGAACAAGATTTTGTGAACTTAAAAATTACTATTCTTCTTATTTATTTCTGACACTTTACAAGTGTTACTATTCTGTTGTCCTACCGTCTAATTTTAAAGCTTCGCTTTATAGTTGTTGCCGTCCTTGTTTTATTGATTTAAAAAATATATTTATAGTCAGTAGATAAAGATACCATTCAAATTCCAACTCTGCGTGAATCTTATTGTTTAATTTCTTATTTCATTGGAACCATAATATAATCTTAAGATTATTATATTTCTTCAAATTTTAATTTCCTTATCCTTTATTTTTCAACTGTTTAGAATTGTTAAAATGTTTTAAGACAAGAGATCGTTTAATTTTACGTCTTTAATATCCGAACTCTTTATTTGAAACAATGTTAAGAAATGCATAAAAGTAGTAAGAATATGTAAGCTAGCAGTATAGTTTTCTCACAAGACGTCTTTATAAATGAAATTTCAAAATTACTTAATTATAAAAAGGAAATCCATTAATTGTTATTTTTCTTGGGTGAAAAATTTTTACTTTAGGGGGGGAGGAGTTGGAGTTAAAATCTATTATATTTCGAATAAAATGAGGGGGTTATAGTCTCTTAAAAACACCTCTTAAGTGGCGTTTCGTCGTATTTTCTCATAAGCTTTTCCCGTATTTCTAGCCCTGCGGGGCCAATTGACAAAACTTAACCTTACCTAACCTAAGATAACCTATCAAACGCTACTATGAAAATACGATGGAACGCCCCTTAAGAGGCGTTGTCGCGAAGGGGACTATACCCAATGAGGGATGCCTACAGAAACCCCAAGTTTGTTTTAGGGAGGAGGTTAAACACCTTCTTCAAAGAAAATTTCTGCAGATAAAGTCAGTTAAAGATTATATGTATGGTCATGGAAATCTTAAAAAGATAAAACTTTTAATAAAAGCTGATGGACATTGTGGCTTATAAAGTACATTTGCATTGGTCAAAGAATCTACACATGAAATTTTATTTGCACGACATTGTAGGCCTAATTGACCATTTGCACTAACATTCAGCATACCGAGTTAGTTATAAAGTAAATGCTAATTGGCCAAATAAGCTACACATAAAATTTCAGATATCTATCTTTAATAGGAGCTGAGAAAATTACGATTTCGCTTACCATAACTTAATGGTATTGTTGGAAGAACAAACGGACGGACGAATTTTTATAGTATCCTATAGTAGCTTCGCTACCAAAAATAAAGACAAAAGAAAAATTTAGTTTATCTTGAAAATCTTGAAACCACAAATTAAATAAATAAAATGATAATTATCGATTATTAACTTTAAACATAGTGACATCAAGCAGATGTTGAAAGGGTGTCCAAACATTGTGCATTAAAAATACTGGTAGCGTACCTACTCTACTCAAATTGTACGTATGAAAGTACATTTGTATCTAAGTTGGTTTACAAACCTTTCTTTTTATCAACGGATTTTAAGAATATCAAGGAGCTATCTCACAAATTTGTTTAATAATTTATCCCGACAGACCGAGTAAGCTATACATAGATTAAATGCTCCGCTAATAAAAAAAAACAATTTGCAAATTATAAATATTTTCTGTAACAAATGAACACCCTAAGCTTCTTGGGCGATAAAGAAAGGCTGTTTTCATGAAATCTGTTTTATTATTAATTGGTTTAAAGGGAAAACCTGTCGTTAGCTTTGCTTTAATTATCGAGTGGCTACTCTTTATATCCCGAATGAAAAAAAAGATGTTACTTTTTTTGTTTTCATTCCTATATAAAGAACAATTCTATTTTTTCTTTTCATGAAGGTAACGGGATGTAAGTGTATGTGTGTGTGCGTGTTTGTTGTCAAGTATCTCGCTAACCCCTGAACTGATATTGTTCTCCATTACAGTGAAACTTCTTGTAGGTCCAAGAAATTAGTATAACTATTATAGGGAGGGCACCTCCGCCCTACTGAGCTGATAAATCGCCCCTGGAATACCTCTCGAGTTTTTTTATACTTTTTCTTTTAAAACAAAAGTTTAAGTGGAGAGTCGAAACTTTCATTATGCTACTTTTGTATATTATAATTAGGGTATATTTTCTGTAGTGTAATTATTCATCATATCATCAAATTTGCATATTGTTTCATATTGGCACGCATATTGTTTGTCCGATTAGATCTCGGATACTTCACATAGGCCTTAAGTTAATTTTGGGAAATTCTACTTTTTAGATTAAAGTTTTGGGATGGTTTTAGGCTAATCGTAAGTAATATAATATATTCAACAACTTTTCTTCCTCTCTCAAAATATTAATGAGAATCGTGAACATTCCCTCCTAGTATTCCCCTCCCCTCCCTGTGGAATTGTAATATTATTAATTTAATATGTATTGCAACCCACCTTTTCTCATATATGTGTTTTAATAAGTGTGAAAAATGTAAAATTAAGATTTTTCCCGCCCTAATTCTCAGCTGCCCTATCTTTAATGTGTTTACATGTGTGTGTGTACCCCTACCATCCTGGTTTAATGAGGGGAAGGATGTAGTAGAAAACAGCCTAATACCATTCCAAGGCTAAAATTTAAGAATAGCCTTAAACCTGAACCTGTGAGATGTTTCCCATAATAAAGAACTCAATTGGCTCATTGAGGGTAATAAACATCTAGGGGGTGGTGTATTCTTCATGTAGGGATGGGGGGGGGGGGGGGTATGCCCTAATTTCACAAAATCAATAATAAAATATGTTAGGAGTGCGAATAAGTTCATGATATTATACCGCCCCTTTTATATTGTAATTTGAGTTAAATTAAAATAACCAAAATTAATTGAACGAATTCTATCTGTGAATATTTTATGTTCAATTGAAATACCCTTTTCTTTGTCAATACATTTTCCTTATATACCTAATTTTCCACTATGTAATTTTGAATTCAAATATCAGTGGAGTTAAAAAGTATTGTAATCTTAAATTTATAAATATTCCGAATAATTTTCACTAATTCTTAGCTAAAGAAAAAAAACCGAAATGATAAATCTAATATGTTCTTGTCTAATATCTAGCTTGATCCCAATACACATATTATTTAAATATGAATTAAAAACACCTTTCCTAAACTATTTGAACAAAATTAGATAAGGAATTCCTGAGTAAATAAAAATGGGAGGAGTACTTTTATTTAATCCAAACTTGACTCAAACTTGACTCATTTTTTAACCTCTTTCCTAATCACATGTTCAAATATTTGAGTTTGTAATAAGGCCGTTATAAACCTAAATGCGATTTTAATCCAAGGTGGAACTTATATATTTTATATTAATCTATTAGTAACCGCTACTTAACTGTAAACTTTTAGGTTATTTAGATATGTTTTAGAAAATAGCCTTAAACATGACCTGGGTCTTTTTACAATTTATCCTATAATTCTATGTCAAACTGAGATTGTTTCATAATAGTAATATAAGAATAGTCACCAAATTATTATAACAACAAATTTATGTCGATAATATAACAATTTTAACCACCTTTGTAATGTCCAAAATTTTATCCAAAAACGATGTATCAAATATACGTCAGCTAAGACCACTTTTATGAAATGTCATAATGTCGAAAAATGTAATTATTATACTTACATATTGACAGGAAATATAATATCATACTCAGTGATTTATTAATAGCAACTTCTTTGAATTAGAGTACATTTTTTGGATATAAAATCCAGTGCTCGGCAGCCGTGACTAAGTCTAAATTACAAAACCCGTTTGGATGTTTAAATTTTTTTTATAAAAGAAGGATTGCCATATCTAGGGGAAATTCAAAATAGTTCATATGATTTCAAAACAATAGGCGTCTTTAAAGTATTAAACTAGCTTATTATATTTGTTCTGTATTTGAATTACTTGAAATTCCGAATTTTTTTTTTATAAAATGATTATTGGTTTATATACATAGGTTTCAAAATAAGAGTTTTTTTTTAAAATGGACGAATTTCATTTGTATTTCTGTATTGAATTATCTATCTGTCTTAAATGCTGAAGTTTATATAAACAAGGTTGACAACATCCATAAAAGCGAAGCACTGAAACGGTAGGACAAACGGATATTAACACTTGTATGGTGTCAGAACTGAAAAATTAGAATATAAATGTATAAGAGTCGAAGCAAAATTGTAAGAAAATTTGTTAAAAAACAGGAATCACCATGCAAAGTTTGAAATCGATAGGACAATTCTAATACGCCTAAATTAACGAAAAAAAGCTATCTGTCTCGGACGGACGTACGGACGGACCGAACCTAATTATAGAAAAGCTTCGCTTTAAAAAGTTTATTGGTTAATACAAGTAACAATTTAAGTTTTTTTTTAAAGAGATTAAAATTCTGATTTTGAGTTATCTATGTATCTTTAAATTCCGAAGTTTACAAATAAAAGGCTTATTTCTTCATATTATGAGTTTCAAAATTAAAGGAGTTTTTTTTAAAGGATTAGAGTTTACTTATCTTTTTCTTTATTTGAATTATCTACTATTTATTATTAAATACCGAAATTTATTAATAAAAGGATTATTTGTTCATATGACTTTCGTATTAATAATTGACTTACAAAATTTTTAATCTTTGAAAGAATTTTTCTTGGTGTAAATTTGTGAGAGTACCGCATATTAGTTACGCCCCGCCTACTTTTTTTGCCACTTTTTCATATAATTTATATATGGGGTTTCCAATTAAATAACCAATATTTCTTTGAGATAAAGCTTACAAAAGCATTAATATGTTTATAGAGAATTTGTTTTTGAATCAAGGGAATCATTAAAGAGACTTTAGAGTCTAATTTAATACAGTAGACCTATGGACAGACAGACTGACAAAGTAGGTAATGAAGATAGATGGCCAGAGAAATATTCACAAAAAAAGAGGCGTCTATCTTTTATAGTAGCTGAGAAAATTCTGAAGCACAAAAAAGATAGCAAAATATCAAAAAAGGTAATTATTTGTATGTTTGCATAATTTCTTAAACACCCCTAAAGAAGTTCCCTAAAATTTTTGAACATATTAATTATTAGTCGGCGATTCTTTTGTTGAAATATGAACCCTATGAACAATGGGCAAAAGTAAATATTAAGTTTTCAAATTGATTTAGTTGATTGATTAGTCACGGCTTGCTCCGCCTTCTTTGGAATTTAACACCTTGTGCGATACTCATGTTTTTTTTATATATGTAATTAACCTATTTAAACTGTTATTTTATTATTTTTTTCTGTAGGACATTGTTCCAATTTTCTTCCTTTCTCCGTTTATTAACAAAGCTACTCTATAATTCTCCTTGTCCATCCACCAGCATACCAGTCCTTTCCTAACGCTTTGGAGGAAAATACTTTTTCTTTCTTAGATATCTCTGTTCTTTTTTAAAATGTTGTTTATTTTTTGCTGCGCTACGTTTGGATAGATTTAAATATTGACACCTAGGACAATTAGAGGCAGTGTTATGAGCAAATCATCTCTATACTCAAGTGTTATTGTGTAATGTGTAAGTATAACGATATTAAGCATCCATTCTCTAATTAAGGGATATATGTGCTTTGCTTTACTAGAAGTTGTCATCCTTGTTCTTTTAATAAAAAAATAGGCTCTCTAACGGTTTTATATATAAATGAATCTGTTGTCATATTGTACAAATTACTGTTATCCTCCACCAAACAAGGATGGCAACATCCATTAAAGCAAAGCTAACCTTTAAATAAAGCAGAATATTATAAATAAATATTTTAGATCCGTTTTTATAACGTATATGCAAAGATGCTGCACTTCCAACATCTTACCTAATTGTTATAGGAATCACTTTTAAAATAAGGTTATGGTACATATAAAATAAAACGATAATAAGGCGTCACTCTCTCAAAATTCAACGCTATTCAAGGTTTGAAATAAAAAGGATGATTCTAACAGAAGTAAAACAAATTACGGACAGAAGAATGTAGAAAAGATTTGCTTTATAAAAATATTAAAGGAAAAATGAAATTATTTAGAAAATTAAATATCAATGAAAAGATTTGATTGATATTCACTTTCAATATTATAATTTCCTTGTCATACAAAACTAACAAATTTTAACAGCCAATTTTTTTACATTAAATGTTTACTAGCGGGTGCGCGCCTAGCTTAATGAATGGTGGAAAATTGTTTAAAACTATCCCGGGACCTAAATAAAACTTCTCTTAGAATGATAACTCAATCTTGCGGAGTGGCCTATAACTTATAACCTAACTTAGTTAAGGAAAGGGTTTCAGGACAAACGCAGGAGTGTTAAAATATTAATTTATGTAAGTATTTCTATACAGGTTAGGTTAAGATATGAATATACATAAAAGCCCCCCGCAGGGGTTAGGCATTTAAAAACCTAAAATATGGTTTAAAATAGGTTAGTTTAGGTTAAGTGTCCACTCCTGCATTTGTCCACTCCGACGTTTGGGACTACTGCGTTTCTCGTAGAACCTAGAAAATGTCTATACCCCCATTGCAATTGTATATTGAGACTTTTTTTACCCTCCGGGAGTAACATCAACCTCAATATTATCTTATCGGTGATTTTTTATTTAAGTATGGAAAAATAAAAAAAGTTTTTTTTATTAATTTTGTGACATTGTATAAACTACTTATTTGAAAATTTAACTCTCGCATCTGACATCTATACTACTTGAAAACATGATTTTTTTTCACTTTTATAAAGATGACTTTTAAATGAAATTATTAATGTCCATAATGCATTTAAAAAACCAATTTCAAACATAATATGTAATAAGATTAGATTAAGGAGTATTATGGAGCCAGCTTTGAATAAACACAAGAGAAAAAATCTGTAAACGCCCGGTCAATTCAACTGACCGAAAGACCTGTATACCGACTTAAACTACAAGGGTTGATTAGTTTGGGCTGTAGAAAGTGGGGGAGGGGTATCAAGAGGGGGGGGGGTAATTCAGTAGTAGTAATTGACTTTGGGGGAAGGGGTTAGAAATGATATGGCAATGGGAAGGAATGCGCGCAACAAATTGGGCGCAGCCAGCAGAACCATAAAGCACTTGGGTCAAACCAATATCTCAATGGGTCAGTTTGTTTTCAGTTCCTCCAGCGAAAACACACAAAATATAAAATATCTCGAGCAAAATTACTTTAAGTGACATAAGAAACTAATAAAAACATTAAAGTTTTATAATCACATATAATAGTGAAAAAATAAAAAAAATGGGAGCTAAAAGTAAAATGGTTGCGTACCATCCTGTCCATGGCTATCCCATCCAGCCCCAGCAAGACCTGAAAACAATCAAACGCAATGCCCGGGAGCGCAGCCGTGTTCAAACAGTTAATCGTAGTTTTGAGGTGCTGCGTCAGCATGTTCCGTCAGCTAACATGTACAAGAAATTGTCCAAGGTTAATATTATTCAACATGCCTTGCAGTATATTCATCAGCTGATGTATGTGCTAGATAATGATCAGATTCAACAGCAACCCATGCCGTCCCCAGCAGCAGTTAGAACTAATATGACCACAGTTAAGCAAGAACCTTCTCTTGAGCATTATCAAATAGCACAATCTTCAACTGAAAATAACTACAATCAAGTTCAGAATAATGCCAATTCTACAAATTTTATGTACAATCAAGCTTGGATGAATCAGAACAGTCGTTTTTCTTATTATCAAAATGAACAAGCACAATATCAGCAATGGGCTTATCAACAAAATTCTTCAATGTATCATTCTCCTAATTATCAATACAATCTAAATCAATCCCAGCAATCTTTGGCTTCTCCTGCCAGCACACAATGCTTTTCACCAGCAATCAATGCCTCAATGACATCATCCGCATATGGTTCCATGTTAGCAGCTACTCCATCTCCTTACCTGCCAGCGTGTGACAGCACTAGCAGCAGCAACGGCAGCACAGCAATCCCTCCCTACTCCCCTGCTGCCTCCAGTGACAGCGGCCATGACAGTCTGGTTGGAGCATTTTCTACAACACCAGGCCTGACGTCATCATCAACACAGTTTCAGTTTCCCGCCAAATTTGAGGAGTTTCCCGTGCAGACTGAGGAGGAGATTGAGGATGAGGATGATGTTTTGGATGCTATTGTCAGCTGGCAATCTATGTGAGGCACTGTAGGGATCATATAACCCATTATCTAATATGCAAAGAAGCCAAAGATCCTGTATTATTATTCATTAAGCTATGTAATATGCTTATCCTAACTGTGATATCTATAAAAATATATATAACATATTGTAAATAAAATATATGAACTAAAAAATATTTTGTTGTTGTTAATTTTTGGTACAGCCCTTTAGAAGATCTTATTTAATTATATACAAAAAAATATTTGTAGGATAAAACACAAACATTTAGGAATATAATATTTTACAGAAGTTCAAAAAATTTTTTTCTTCAGCTATTGCTTTAAAGGAAATCACTAAGTGTAGACATCTATTTAACCTGATCATCCTAGAAATCATCATTTAAAAAGATTATCATGTCAAAATATCTTTAAAATAGTTAAAATAAACCTATAGTGTTTTTTAAATTTCTAGATTATGTTTTTAAATCTTTATTATAGCAATATTTCGAATCTATAATATTAATTTTTAAAATTGTTTTGCAAGGTTTGCGTGATTATTATCGTTTTGTGTTTAAAGGGGAAAATTTTAAAAAAGGAAAATGATATAATATCATACAATATACATTATACCTAAACAAAATAGAACATATATAAAATTAAGAAAATAGATAAATCTATGGAAGGACGTATGACAATAGTTTCTAGCTCGTCATATCCCGTTTAAAACATATTCATTGGTGCCATTTTTTTTACCGCGCTATCATTAATTTTTCCTGCTTATTTTTTATACATATATTGAAGGGCGAGTAAAAGAATTTTCCAACTCTTACGTTATAGACTGAATGACAGATGTACAGACAGACAGACACAAGCATTCAAAAGAGAAGCTTCGGTACTAAAACAAACCAAGTAAAAATTATACCCTAGTTCTTATAGAACTATCATATCCTCCAGGATCCCTAATGATTAAAAAATATACATTCTTGTATGAATTACCTAATCAATTACTTTCCACGGGCGGGGATGTTGGCTATTACACTCAAACGCCAGATCAAACAACCAAGGATAACTGAGGGCAGCCAAATATCTCCTTTTATTTCCAAACACCTGGTGTATTAGGTTAAGTAACACCCATCAGACAGTCAAGTCTTTGATTGCACGACCTTTGTCTGAGAAGTCCTAACTGTGCATGGTAATGAATTGCGCCTGTTTTGAGCCAAGGCATTCTCCGTACTCTAACTTTTAATGTCGCGCACCTGACACTAGCAGTAGGAACCATTTTAATGTCTTTAGTGATGACGCGGTGTTAAGCCGAGATTCGAGCCTATCACAACCCCGACGACGGGCGGATGCGCTACGTGTTGAGCCACGGTCACGGGTTAGAAATAGATTAACTAATTTAATTTAATTAATTAATTAAATCAATAAAAACATTATATTTGTTAATAACATCTTTTCTGATGAATAAATCATTTTGAATTTCTGTAATTTGTTCGTTGTGCATAAATGTTTGTCTGGAGCTCTAAAAATAATGAATTTTTTTTATTATTAATTTAAGTTGGTGCTTTCTCTCAAAGTGCCTTGCGAGCACAACCCTTACTCATTTTTAAGAATAAAAATTAGACATGCCTTTTAATCAATATAATGTTTCAGTTAAAAAAAATTTTTACAATGAAATCCTTTTAATATTAGTTTTGAGTCCTGTGATATTACCCTCGTTGTTAACTAATACAAAGGTTTCGTGACTTTTTGGTCCAATTTTGCACTTATACAAGCGAAACCGCCACCAGCATATAAGGGCTCTTTTTCGAAGTGGCAGAGACTGAGAGAGGGGTTTGAAAAATAGTCGAAAACCACCAAGACTTAAATCTGAAAATAAAATAGCATAGAACCACCAAAACTTAAATCTGATAATAAAATAGCCTAAAACCACCACAGGACATAAGCGAACCTTACCTGAAATAAAGAATCCCGTCGGTTAAAAAGTTTTTGAGACAAAAATGCTTACACTTTATATTATAGGATATCTATCTACTTGAAACCCCTGTCTATTTTCTATCAATACCTTATGAGCTCCTGGTATATGTCTGTATCCATTAGTATCAAGATATTCAATTAGCTCTGGTTTAGTTCCATTTGTCAATATACCTAAATAATAAACCTTAGAATATTCCCCGACATCCGCGCCTCAGCCCAAAATTAAAACCTACTTGTGTGAGAAAAAAATAAATTTCTGCAAAAGATGGATTGTCTGTTTAGGGAAAGGTATAGACATCCAGTTGATTTTTAACAGGGGCTGCTATTCAGCCAATTAATTTCAATTGAAATTGCCCTAAAATTTAATAATTTGTTGGGGTGATGTTGGCGTGTAACTTGTTTTTTTTTCATGTAACTGAAGGGGAGTGGTTAATAATTGAAGAAAAAAAGGAAAGGGATTGCCGAGCCCTGCCTTGAATATCTAAAGCTTTTCCATATAATGTAGTAATTGTCATGGAGAGATAAGGAACATTTTACTGAAAATTTTTCTGGTGCCCAGAATAAAAAATTATAAATAAAATCATATATTTATAAATTTTACCCATGAAATGTGTTTCAATGCTCATCACTTCAATATCAACCTAAAAAACATATTTTGTTTATAAGATTTGCTTTCTCGTCATTTTTGTACCTGTTACAATTATGTTGTTATAAGGATTAAATAATAAATATTCACAATAGTTCTTTTTCAAATTTTTCAACCACAGTTCTTTTATATTAAGCTAGATATATTTTCAATTTGATAAACTGATTTTCAGTAGTCTTTTAATGAAGTGAATCAAGCAAATTAAGCTTGGTAAGTTTAAATTTTATTTAATAATGGGAATATTATTTATTTATTTTTATTTATTATAACAATACCTTGTCCCAAGGAATAGTTTTTAACACTTGAAATTCTCCTCCCTCAATATCTAAACTGAAAGCAAAACATTTAATCTCTTACATTTTAATTAAATCCCTTTTTCAAGAGCATCCTTGGTTGTTGTTATCCTTGTTAAATACAGACAAAGGTTTCGTGATTTAAAAAAAATAATTTTTATATATTTGTACGTCCCTAGCATCTAGTGGATTTTGTATTCGAAGAGACGAAGAGAAAAATAGATAAAAACCATCCGTATGAAAGAGATTTAGTTGTTTTAATAGCCCTTATTCTCTGAAGCTAGGGCTCAACTCAAATGCCAAAGAAGATTGTTTGTAAGACTCCTGTAGCCGATCTATCTATCTATCTATCTATCTATCTATCTATCTATCTATCTATCTATCTATCTATCTATCTATCTATCTATCTATCTTTCTATCTATCTATCTATCTATCTACAGGGTGCGCCACATAAATCCGGACTTTTTTAAACGGCCATAGCGCCAAAACTACTTGAGCAATCAGGACGTTTGACCCCACTATAAAAAGCTTAGGTAATGACCTTTTTGCCCATGAAAATCTTTGGACGATGGAGGACGTGTACGCCGAGTTGGCCGCACATATGTTCAATAAGGCAGATTCGAATCGCGCAGATAAATTACCGTGGATTTATGACTTGGGCCTACTAAATTTGACCTCAGTCCATCTGAGATGAGAGGGACTAATGAAACTTGCTGGAGATACTATCAGATACCTAGTGAAAACAATAGAAAAGACTAGAGCTCTCTATCCCAGCTGACTTGGCTGTAGTACTCCGACAAAGTGGATCGTGGTAGATTTTAAGATGTCAAAAACGTCAAAAATCTTGAAAATTTCTTGGTTCTTGACTTCAGGGGCCCATATGGAACCTTGAAACTCGTTTTAGACTATGTATTGCGCTGATAACCCTATCTTAATCTTCGTGCCATTTTTAAAAAGGTATAAAACGTTGTTCTAGCTTAACTGTGGCCAAAATGAGAGCCGCCGTGTCATAGGGTAGCTTTAAATATGGGTTAATTTGGATCCTGCTGTTACTCACTCCTTAAGGAGATGTGGCTTCCCAGCAGCCCCAATCTTAATCCAATGGACTTTTGGACCTGGAGCGCAGTTAAAGCATGAACCAATAGACGCGCCCATATAAAAAAGACCTCTCTCATTGCTCCTATCATGGAGAACTTCGCCTGCTTGAACAGGGACATGGTGACCAGGGTCGGCGGGCGGTTCAGGGGGCGGGTAGAGGCGGTGATTGAGGCTGGTGGCGATTTTATGAAATATTCTAATAGTCATATACCTAGGTTCCTTCCCAGTTTTTAAAATTCAATAAAATCTTTAAAATCGACGATTTTATATTTATTTGTTTAAAAATAAGAAAAAGTCCGGATTTATGTGGTGCACCCTGTATCTATCTATCTATCTATCTATCTATCTATCTATCTATCTATCTATCTATCTATCTATCTATTTATCTATCTCAGGGATAAGGGATGGGAAACGTAGGAAAATATTATTTCAGGCCTATTTCAAGCCTAGGCCTATTTCTAGCCTAATAAACCAGTTTTGGGATAGCGCAGTGGTTCGTATAAAATGCTAATGAAAAAGCTGTGTGTGTGTGTGTAGATAAAGTATAGAATCAAATTCAGGTAGCTAGTTTAAAGTAAAAAACATAACTTTTTATAAACCTATATATTAATGGCTTTTGTTAAAATGAAGTTTTTTCTCTCCCAAAATTTTTTATCTTTTACTTTGGTAATTTGAACTGTCAGAAAGCTATCGTTGGGTTTCCCTCAGACAGATTTTAGTTTGTATTATTTGCATTTTTATTAATGAGTAAAAATTTTATTTGAAAATTTCATTGCTAATTAAAATTCAAAATAAATAAATAAATATGCACTTGGGTAACATTCTATCAAGTTCTTTGGATACTATACTGGATATAATGTAATGATATATCTGTACTGTGTTGTATTGTACAAAAATTAGGGTGAAGGTGTTGTATCAACTCCGTACTAAATTTTTAAAATTCAAAATACAACATCTAATTTATAAACTACCAAATGAAAATTCATAGCTACCTTCTTTCCAAAAAAATATTCCCGTTATTTTTGTTTTTTCTATGTGGCCCTTTTTTAATGTTTAACTCTAAGCAGATTTAATAATTAAACTAATGTGATCTAACACCATTTATATTTATTTTTTCGTAGCAGACAAAATCATTATTTTTTCCAGAATTGTCTGCTTCTAAAATTTCCGCCATCTGTGATTTGGGCTTGTTTTGTATCAACCAATCAACAATTGGCTCCGCCAATTGGTGATTGGTTGATACAAAATAAGCCCAAATCACAGAACACTATTGGTTTAGAGCGGTAGCCAATATGAGCCGTCCGCCAGTAAGGTCATTAAACTAGGCAAATGGTAAAAGTTGCATGATCCCTTTCAAAACCAGGCCGAGACCTAATTTATGGCCAGGTTTCCTATCCCTTATCCCTGATCTATCTATCTATCTATCTATCTATCTATCTATCTATCTATCTACCTATCTATCTATCTATCTATCTATCTATCTATCTATCTATCTATCTATCTTTCTATCTATCTATCTATCTATCTATCTATCTATATATCTATCTATCTATCTATCTATCTATCTATCTATCTATCTATCTATCTATCTATCTATCTATCTATCTATCTATCTATCTATCTATCTATCTATCTATCTATCTATCTATCTATCTATCTATCTATCTATCTATCTATCTATCTATCTATCTATCTATCTATCTATCTTTCTATCTATCTATCTATCTATCTATCTATCTATCTATCTATCTATCTATCTATCTATCTATCTATCTATCTATCTATCTATCTATCTATCTATCTATCTATCTATCTATCTATCTATCTATCTATCTATCTATCTATCTATCTATCTATCTATCTATCTATCTATCTATCTATCTATCTATCTATCTATCTATCTATCTATCTATCTATCTTTCTATCTATCTATCTATCTATCTATCTATCTATCTATCTATCTATCTATCTATCTATCTATCTATCTATCTATCTATCTATCTATCTATCTATCTATCTATCTATCTATCTATCTATCTATCTATCTATCTATCTATCTATCTATCTATCTATCTATCTATCTATCTATCTATCTATCTATCTATCTATCTATCTATCTATCTATCTATCTATCTATCTATCTATCTATCTATCTATCTATCTATCTATCTATCTATCTATCTATCTATCTATCTATCTATCTATCTATCTATCTATCTATCTATCTATATATCTATTTATCTATCTATTTACCTGAAATAGTTAACAGTAGGATTGTCCATGGCAAGAAGAACAGAATATAAAGGCAGACACTGAACCTCTGCTTCTATGGAAGTACTTTTCTCTGATCCGGAGACAATACTCATACTGTCTCCTCTAAACATTAGAATGGATGGACAAATGAACGAAGTTAGTTAATGGGCAATATATTATACATACATATACAATTTGTATCATGAACGACTGACTGACAGACAGGCCAAGTGTTTAATACACTGGTTGCTCTTTTTAAAGGTTTACCTGTATTAAAAATTATCAGTAGTCTATCACGCAAGGACTGACGGATAGACGGTTAAAGTAAACTATAGAGTATTGTCGCTGCCAATAGTAAATTCATACAAACATCAGATAAATTAAAGCTCTGAAATAACCAAGAAAAATATAAAATGATTACTTTACTTATTCAATCATCTCGTTTGGACGATATTCTCCATCACTTTAAAGTAATCATCTAAATAGAGAAGCCAGAGAGCCATCCGCTTTTTATGGAATGCGATACTGAAACCAACAGACAACTAATCCTTTAATTGCACAATGGCCAAGACATTCCCCCTACTCTTACTATGAGTGTCACGTGCCTGACATAGGAATAAAATGTACTAATTTTAACGTTTCTAGTATGACGCAGTGCTGACCAGGCTCGAATCCGGCATCAAGCAGGCACGCTATCATTTACGCTAAAGCCGCGGGTTAAAAAATGGTTGCTTACCTAAATATCATTGAAGAAGGTTGCGAGATTGGGGATATGCAAGCGTTTAAACTGAAATTTACATAAACATTAATAAAACACAAATAAAACAAGATTCTTAAAATACTTAGTGGTTATAAGTCATCCGCTACCATAGCTTCAAGATTAATTGATTTGATTAAATAAAGAGTATTCTTCTAAAGAGGGAGGGGACATTGGGCATTAGAGTAAAACACTAGAGGGAGAAAGGGTTAAATAACTGTATCTCTCCATCGCAACCGTCTTGTGCAACTTTCCTATTGGGTCATTGAAAATGAACCAATGGTGTCGCCTATATTAACACAGTCAAGTAGCAGAAAATCATTTAGAAGCAGACGCAAGAGGTCTTTGAAAATTGAAGGGAGGTAGTTGTCTGTATAATTATTGGGAATAAGTGTAATAGATAGCCCAATGAACAGATCTATAGTATAGATGTATGTACATCTATACTATAGATCTGTTCATTGGGCTATCTATTACACTTATTCCCAATAATTGCTTAACAACTTTGGAGACTTTTAGGAAAAACTTCGATTAAAAAATAAAAATATTAAAATCTCCTAAAGATACAGAAAATTGTTTTGGTAATTTCAATTGCCAATAAGACAGTATCGTAATAAAATTAATATTTTTTTCTCGTAATCATTCCAATCCGGTGGATAGGAACCGGTTCTCATCCATACGAAAAAACTATGTGCAGCATCGTATTATATCCAGCTTTCTACGAATATAAAAATATACAACCATAAAATTAAAACCAGAGGCACAGGCTAAAAAACTGGTTTTAATCTTATGATTGTACATTTTTATATTCGTAGAAAGTTGAATATAATACGATGCGAGAAATAACTATTAACATCTGTTATCATAAAGTAGTGAGGTTTTTTTTCTGGAGATAAAGATCTCGGAAACTGCAGGCCAAATATTTTGTATTTATAGAAAATTATATAATGCAACTTTGACATCTATTTACCTATTAGCTCTCCTATTTCTATTTTTGCCGACAGTATAGTATATACTACTTGGTTCAATTAACAATCCCTAAAAAATAATAATATATAATAATAATAATAATAATATAATGTAATAATAATATTACATTCTTCTAATTCCAAGTAACCGTAACTAAAATATCTATAAATAAAGCATTGTTTCATCAAATCCACCAGCTCATACTAACAACGAAAAGAATTTTAAAAATCACGAAACGTCTACTTTATTTCAGCTCTCGTTGGGGTCAATGCATAGAAGCTCTACATCTGCCCCCCAAATATTATTGTAGATTTATTTTGCTTGTTGGTTATTTCTGCAAATTCATTACAGGTTAAGGTTGAAGTTACTTTTAAGTAAGATGAAACTCTATTATTATTAGTATTAGTGTATGTCTGTCTGTTATGCAATGGGAAAAAATTTAATTTCTTGACTTCATGTCCAAATTATACAAAACAATCTTTATATTTTGTCTTTTGAGTGAAAATATCAATTATTACCGTCCAATTATGAATTAGCTCAAAATATAAGGAAGTAGATTCATATTCAAAATCGTAGGCACCAGCTTCTATGAAGAATCCGTCTAAAAAAGTAATCATATTTTCAGTAATCTGCTGGATTATAACCGGTTCTAAGCCATACTCAAATATCATGTATCATATCGTTTTATAGATAATTTTCTACAAATAATAAAAAAATATCATAATATTAATACCAGTTTTCCTAGCCCGGACTTTCGACCCATAGGGGCCAACAAAACTTGAATAAATCTTACAATCTTTAATTTTGCTATCTGTGGAAAGCTGTTTATAATATGATGCGACAGATAACTATTATTGTATAACGTTGTGTCTATAAGAAGCTAATATGCTAAGTGACAGTAAACTATTATTGTCCAAAACAGTCAGTTGGTAAAATTAATCCTTATAATAACAGTATGTCTGTTTGTGTGTCTGTCTGTCTGTACCAAATTATCTCGCTAACCGCTGAACCGATCGGAATAGCTTCTCAACGTCCAGGGAAGGTTTATAACTATTTAAGGGGAGGCTACCACCACCCTCCCAAGGGAAATCGCCCCTAGAAAAAAATTACCCCTGTCCCCCAAAAAATATCAAATAAATTTTTTTTAAATCTAAAATAAAAAATGGGGTGGGGGTGGTCTGATTCCCACCCCCCAAAAATAATTATAAATTTAAAATAATAGGCTTTGGGATTCAACTCTCTCCTCCTAAAGTGCCCCTATAATCTATACCCACAAAATTGAATGCTTACTCTTTAAATACCTTGTCTGTTTGGTTATAAATGATTTTGGATATTGCAATTGTTGAAAAAAAACTTACTTTTCTTTTCTCCTTTAAATACAAGATTGTCGACTTCCACAGCTTGTAAATCATGAAATGATTGGGGTTGTCTTAAGTAAAAAAAAACACTTAAAAGTAATTTTGGATATTATATATTTTAATTTTTTTTTAGAAATGACATGATGATTCCTATAACGGTTTGGTAAGATTTTAAAAGCATAGTAACTTTATAAATACTGATAACAAATCAGTATGTTCATTTTTAAAATGATTTTTAATAACATTTTTTCTCGTATTCATTCGAATCCGGTGGATAGGAACCGGTTCTCATCCATACGAAAAAACTATGTCTAGCATCGTATTATATCCAGTTTTCTACGAATATAGAAATGTACAATCATAAGATTAAAACCAGTTTTTTTAGCCCGTGCCTTTGGCATCTATATCCGCGGAAAGCCGTTTATAATACGATGAAAGAAATATCTATTCTCCAATTCCATTGATTTTTTGACTGTTGATATCTCTTACGATAAGATAAAATGTAAAAAGCAAAGCGTCTCTAAATTAAGCTTTTAAAAAATAAATTGTACTGGGGGTTGGGGGGGATGTCCTGCTAAAATACAAATTACCCACCCCATTAAAAAAAAATTTACCCCACCTCCAAAAAATAAAAAAGGTTTATGTCTGTTTGGTTAGTTAGGAAAAAATTAAGATAATTCCTTTTTTTTCAATAGATATTTTGAAATAATGAAGATTTAATTTTGATTATGGAGAAAAAAAACTTACTTAATAAAATCAGAGACATTAATTGTTAATTGATAATCTAACCCATTCCATGGTTCAATCAATTCTTTCCTAAAGAAAAAATATAGTAATTATTAACATGGATAGTAAAGGATAATAAAATGGACAATAATTGGATTTACCTTCCCAATAATAATAAACAAATGTATCCCTTCTGTAGATTTAATCAAAGTTTCCAAAGGTTTTAGGCCATCTCTAAACTTACCCCTTCTGTAGAATATAATTAAGGGTTGAAACGCTTGGACATTTAACTTAATAAACTTAAACCAAGCAATCCAAATTCAAATGGAGTCCCCTAAGATGTTAAGCCAAAACATTATTATTGATTCACAATCCACTTTCCCCTTTATGCCTAAGATCACTTTTATGTGATTCTTAAATTGTTTTTAAAAAAATAACTTTTCCTAAGCATCTAAAAGGAAAAAAAATGTTACCTTATAAAATGTACTAATTGTTTATTGTCATAGCTTAAACAGGAGAGCAAGGGAACTGTCATTGTATCAATTGCCACTAAAAAAAACAAAAATTGCCCCAAGAGGTATCTAACTCCATTTGATCAATCCAATTTTTGTATTGAGATTTTGAAATAAGTAAAAAAGATGTAGGGGGTAATTTTTTTGAGGGGGGGGGGGGTTAGTCACCCTTTTAAAATCAAAGTTTGAAAAAGATTTTTTTTAGGGGGGGGGGGGGGCATTATTTATCTTTTTTGGGGGGTTGGGGTTGTCCCACCCTCAAAGAAAATAGCTTAAAACACAGGACCAGTATAATTCCCTAAACAGTGGAGCATAATCGGTTTAGAAAAATGTTACGCATACCGATAGAATTGTCATATACTCTAGTTTTTGGATTATGTATCATATTCATGCTATTTGTAGTATAGAAGCTACGTTCGAAAATGTGAGAAAGGTTGAAAAGTTTTAAGTAAATTGGGACATTTTACCACGTAGCTCTTAAACTATACGTAGCACAGGAATAGTTCTTAAACACCCAAAAACTAGAGTTTCTGATGATTCTAATGATATGCATAACATTTTTCTACTATTAACACAAGCCGCACAATTTGATTTTTAAAAATGTACACATTTTTTCACAATCTTTAAATTGGTTATGATCCAAAAATCTTCCAAAAATAGGTACTTTGGAAAAACCGGGTTTTAAGGCATAATTTGTTGAAAATCGACAATGATTTTTTACGTATACAAAACTCACAAACCCAATAAAGAAATTAAGATATAGATTATTAATTTCTGTCAATGGCAAGTGGGTTATATTTAGCAATACTTTTGTTCCATTAAAAAAACACCCTGTAGATATTTGTCGGCATTTAAATAATCGACCAATAGCCTCAACATACATAACCTTCCAAGGACTCACAGAAACCTTCACTGACCATAAAAAAATTGTCTTATTGATTGCGAGAAAGACATACAAACATTCTTCAAATTGGCCAACATTAACATCTTGAAAAATGGCCTATTCAGCCGTTTGCGTGATCTTTGCCAACATTCAAACACATTTCACTATACTTTATGATAGAATATATATACTAGAATTACACCATACTTACTATCTACATAATTTTCTTCTACTTTAAATTTCTCTGTATCCTGAAAATTGTAAAATATAAACTTTATGGTTAGCTTATGAGCAAAGCCGCTCTTCAATCTATGCATAACTCCCAATTTGATTCACATGTAATGTGAAAAAATAGGATAGTGGAATAAATAAAATATTTGGATTTAAATAATAAATAATACCTTACATTTTAGAAGATATAAAATAATTATTTCTCGTATTCATTCGAATCCGGTGGATAGGAACCGGTTCTCATCCATACGAAAAAAACTATGTCTAGCATCGTATTATATCCAACTTTCTACGAATATAAAAATGTGCAATCATAAGATTAAAACTAGTTTTCGTGGAAAATTATCTGTAATACAATGCTAAACATGATATTTAAGTATGGCTGAGAACCCGTTTTAAATCATCGGATAATAATCGGTTTTGAAGCCATGCTGGAAAAATATTATGGCCATTTTAATTAAAACAATATTTGATATTTTAAGTTACTTCATGTACATCTTTCGATAAAAAAATTCTCCGCTTACATATTTTCATCATGCCATTATCAAAATTAAACAATTGGAAATTTTACATTTTCTGATGTATGACACGCTTAAACCCTATATAATTGCAGTAGCAAGCCATTTTCTTAAAAATTAACCCTAATGTTTATATTCCTCTGAAGAGTTTAGAATTTGTACATAATTTTGGAGTATTTTCGCTGTTCTTGCTATTTTGTCATCACCTAGTATGAAAAAAAATACTATAAGTAGTAACTTTATAAGAGCAACGACCCTAAAGGCTTCTATGGGCATTTTAAATAGAGTTGACCCTCCAACTTTTAATTTTAAAAAAGAAAAGTAAATAAATGGATGGGGTATTTTTTTCAGGGGGATTTCTCTTTTTATTAATCTTTCTTTTTTTGTAAAAGAGAACCATAATGGTTAAAGGTAGCAAGTTCTAAGGCTACATATACATAGACAGGCATACATCCTGTTATTTTTATAAAAGAATGATCATATGTTGGTCTTGTTGTCTGCATCATGGTCGGTAATTGACTTTCATTGTCCATTCCATTACAAGAACAATGCTTTATTACATTCATATGTCTGTATTTATGTCCTCTAAGATCTCAAAACGGCTAATTGAAAAACCAACCGTATGTATTTTTGTAATTGTAAAGTATGTAAATCAATGATGACTCACAGTATACTTATAGAATAGAATTTGTATATAATACGTAGATAATATGACAGAGGAAATTTTTTGGACAATTTAGGTTGCTACTGTAGTCCTCATTTATTGGTCAGAACATTCCTTCAATAGGATGGGAGGGAATGAGGTGAGGGGAGTTTAATAGGGTATCGTTACTTTAGCCAGCTGGAAGGAAATTATATCTCTCACACTATCCACGTATTATATATCCATTCTTGTAGAGTAGATTTCAAATATAAATATTATACCTTCAACTTCTTTGGTGTTAAGATCATATTCATAAATTCCTCTATGTACTAAAAAAGGTAAAATATTAATAGATTATGAGAAATTAGCGGCTACGCCGCTGGCCCAAGCAACTAAAAGGGCAGATTTAGACTAGAAAATAGCTTAATTCCATACCAATCTGAAAATGAAATAGCCAAGAACCAATACAGGACCTTTGTGAAGCTGAACACATTGGTTCAGTGGTTATTGAGATCTTAAGCTTTAGACAAAACTCATTACTAAGTATTATATTACTAGCGGATACTCCCCAAGAATGTATGAAATCTGTAAACGAGGTGCTAGAAAAATAGCTTTACCCATCCCAAGAATACATAATAGCCTAAAACCATCACAGAACCTATGTGAAGCTTAACTAAAATATAGAACCCAATAGATTTAATGTATTGAGATCCTAAGTTTCAGACCAAAAACCCTTACTACTTAATATTACAGGATGTTGTTATCGAAGACTGGTTAGTGTTTAACGACATGTCCAAATGTAGCATAGTTGTTTGCAACAAGCCTAGAATTATACTAGAAGCCCAATAGTATAGGGAATCTTCACAAAAAATGTAACAACTAAAATTCCTTCCTCCAGAGCATAAACAAAATCGTCATAATTTACTGCATGACCAGAAGGTGTAATCTCTGAAAAGCACTTACAACTTCATTTAGATTCAGCGGTTAGCGAGATCGTAAGGGACAGATGGACTTTCAGGCAGACATAGTTCTATAATTTGTATTGTAGATCAAATTGACAATACAAACTATTCATCTTGAATCTGGTTTTGTTGTTACCTTTTGGTATATTCCCTAAAAAGTAAAGCTCAATCCGTCCTAGTTTTAGGCTACATACAGACCGATAGACGGGCAGACTTTATTTTACTCTTTATCATACTAGCGACTGTCCTCTAGCATCTAGGAAAGGCCAGCAATATAGCATAAAAGTACAGAAAGAGAGGGGACAATGGGCTATCTATTACATTAGTCCCCAAAGTTTTATAGTAGCGTTTTCTTATTCGATGGTTAAACAACTTTGGGGACTTCAGTGAATTTTGATTAGTTGTTTCATTAAGTTGAGTGTTCAAACGTTACAACAACTAATCTTAATCACTAAAAGGAAAATTTTTGTATCATCATTGAGAAAGCAAATGAATTTATCGGCCATTGTTATATCCCTTTATATCCCTGATATAAGCATTCTAAGACTAAAATTAAAAATAAAATGGTCTAAAGCCCCTCCTATGAACTATATGATGGTTTAATTCTTTACTACAACCTTACTACAAAACTTATATAACATGTAATGTCAAATAACGCAACAAATGCAACTTACAAACTTTAGAATTAGCCAAAGTAGACTCATCTAGAGGCGTTTCTTCGCTAGAACTGTTGAACCATTGCCTATAAAATATGAAATGTGAATAAAATATAATAAGTAAAGGGCTGTAACTTTTAAATGCAGAAACTGTTAAAGATGTTATTTTGTTTTCCTTATAAATACATTTTTTTACGGGTGTAATTTTTTTATATGCAGCAATATTTTTTTATTTACTGTATATAAATATAGTAGAAGATCTCGATCCCTAATCAGTAAATTATACAAATAAGAACACATTGTCAGAGCAATCCAGCCATATTATTGGTTAGAATGGGTACACATTTCATCAATATACAATAAGTGAGCTAATAATATAAACAAAATATCAAAATATAAACAAAATATCAAAATGTAAACAACAGCTCTGTCTGCAAAAATCCCTTTTTTAATTTTGACGAAAAATGGGGTCAGTTGAATTACTTAGATGAACTATGTATGTCTATTTTGCTTACCTCGGAAAGCCTATTCTCCTACAATAGTATGTTATTCTTTTTTTTTCGTAATTTCATTGCATAAATGCACCAATATGGTTAAACATTTTTTTGACACATTAATAAATGTATAAGTATAGTGGGTTGTGTAACATATAGCTCGTGCACTCTCTATTCTTTTACTTTAAATCTAGGGGCATTTGAGGAGTGGAGAATCCTAAAACCCATTTTTAAAATTTAGATTTTTAGAAAAAGTAAAAAAAATTTACCACCACCATCCCTAGATTTCTAACCTTAGGACTCCCTTGTGATGTCACTCTTATATCTGATACCGTCCGTTTTTCCATAGATAGGCCATATGTTAAATTTGCAAGTAATAACGTCGTAATAACTTTTTAAAAAGTGTTGATTAAATATTTTGAAAAAAAAGAATAAAATACATTCCTAACGGCTTCTAAGCATTCTGTGTTATAATTTATACTAGATAAACAAACACCGCTATCAAGTAAACTTGAAATAAGTATGATACAATTCAGTAAAATTAATTTTGTTCCCATCATTTTATTCTGGAATAATAACAACAGTTTATATATATTCAAATGTATGCTAGCAAACACAGAGTAAACCCTTAAAGGTAGTTGAATTGGGATGGCGTTGAACGATCAAAAAGTATTTTAATCTTTATTTTTCAACAGACAATTTTTAATGACCAAAATAATGAAATAAGTCGTAAATTTTTTAATAATCAGGGCACACGCACAGCCCTCTAGCTTTAATAAAAGCTGAGAAAATAGAGGAATGGGCATCCAACCACCCCTCCCCCTACTGTTAAAGGGTTAAAATATGGTTAGTTCGTCACTGCAGGATAGGAACATGATTTTTGGTTCAGACCGACGATAAATGTTGAAAAGCTTCGCTTTTAGTAAACGAGAAAACTATTTCTGCAGGGCCTCAGTAACAACACTTATTCAGCTCAACTCAACCTAACATAAAACAAGCAACAAAGTTGTATTTTTTTTAAAGTTAAAAGGAAATTGCATTTTTAAAAGCGAAGCTTTTCTATAATTAGGGTCGGTCCGTCCGTCCGTACGTCTGAGACGGATAGCTAACTGACGGCAAGATTTAGCGTAGCAACTCTATAATCATTACCAGAATGTCCTTACGTCTTTTTTTAACATGTTGATTTTTCTACTTTTTTAATAACAAATTCTTATGTGATCTAATGTTATTGATTTTATTTTTGGTATATTGATTCCTGGGACAACAAATATCAATATTATAAGCGAAGCAACTCTATAACAAGTCCTAAAAATGTCAGTATGTCCATAAATATTATCCTGTATTAAGCAAATTTTTAACAAATTTACTTACAATTTTGCTTCGACTCTTATACATTTATATTCTGATTATTCAGTTCTGACACTATACAAGTGTTAATGTCCATTTGTCCTACCGTTTCAGTGCTTTACTTTTATGGATGTTGTCATCCTTGTTTCAATAAAAAAATATAAGATTGTTTTTTGAAAGGCTGAACATTGAACACTAAATTTACATGTCTGGAAGCCACAAGCCATGAATTAAAACTTAATGACCGTTATTTTTTAGACAAGATTCTTTACAATTCATGTTTGTTCGCAAGTAAATATTCTATATTTCTTATTTAGTATTCATGAATATTTTAAAGTTAATGTTAAGCAATAACATTAATTTTTACTTGGATAAACTTTCTTTATTTTTGTTCTGAATAATAAAATAGAGATTTCACTCAGGGAGTAAGGGAGGGGACAATGGGCAATTAATTCAATTTAAGAGGGTTCGCTGAAAAGCAATGAAAACCAGATTTATCAAGAAAGTTTTACCAAAATTGTAAAGGGATCATGGTAACCTAATTTAGAACAAAATTAGTTCTAAGAAAAAAATCATTTACTTGAAAATTAAATTATCAACACATCACAATGTAGTAAACATTCTGTAATTAATCACTAGAAAAATCTTGGTTAGAACTACCTAAACCCTTCTGATATATTTATAACTTACCCCTAAATTCAAGCGGTTCTTAGATTATTTAACCCTTAACGGTCGGGGGGGGGGCGTTGAACGCCCCCCCATCCGGTTTTTTCTATCTCATTTTCTGTGTGTGAAAGATAAAGAGCCCAAACTGCTTGACTTTTTAAGTATGGGTATGACACATAACTGAGAGTTGGAATTTTTTGAATGTCTCCATCCTGGCGGGCACAGGATGCCAGCAAACCTGGCAGGGTCATCCAGGTAAAGAGCAAAAATATTTTTTTGACTAAAACAAAGCATTTTATCATACCAAAATACTAAAAAATCCTCTAGTAGTACATCCCTATATGAAATACAGGTGTTCAAGTCACTTTCAGGTTCCAGGTATGATCCTGCAGGTCCTGATCCTCCAGGTCTCCAGAAATCTTTAAAAGGCTCCTGTGGCCGCAATTTTTGACTTAGAGACTTCAAATTTTAAACTTAAGCTTTTTTTACATGTCTACATAACGTATTAAAATTTCATGAAGATCCGCCGCCGTTTTCCCGCCGACCGCCGACTGCGGCGGCTGGCAGCTGCCAAGTACAGCTGCGGCCACTGAAATTTATATTTTGATATTTCTAATGTAAAATTTACATAAAAATAAACATTTTCTGGGAAAAATTTTTTCTTCTAGCTTCAAAAATAAGAAAATTACAGCCGTTTGAAATTTTTAAATAAAAAAAGACCTAAAAACAAAGGTTGTTAAATAAAAGGGTGAAGGAAGCGAAAATTGACTTAGACTTATAAAAGGTCGGAAATTCATTATCAAACAGGGGACTTGCATAAAAAAATTTAGCCCTCTAGCTCTAATAGGAACTGAGATAATTAGGGGGGGCGTTGAACGCCCCCCCCCCCCCCCCCCCGACCGATTAAGGTGCGGCAAGGGGCCCGACTGTAAAGGGTTAATACATAAATATCACAGTAGAGTTTCTATACATAAAAAGACATTTTCTTGGGAAAAAATATTTGTTAAAACCAGCGATAAATAACAAACTTTTTTGTCTGCATATTCAAAACTAGCTCAGCTAGTTAGCGGGGCATTGATGCGCAAGACCCCAAAATCAGTAAGAATCTGCTGTATTCGTGCACATTCCCTTTAAGCCAGTCCCCAAAGTCTGAGACTCCTTAAAAATTGAATATTCGATCCATTGTCCCCTCCCTTACTCCCTGGGTTTCACTTCCGGCCTTCGGGATTCATGCTAGATACCTAGATTTTTTTGTTTTTATAATTTTCTCGACTCCTTTTCAAGACAGACAACTGAAATTTTAATAGGATTTTTTTTGAATACGGATAAAATTCAAATTTTTTTGCTTAGTCATCTTCACAGCTTCAAGAAACACGCAACTCTATGTCTAGTATAATTTCTAATTTGACATAATGTTTGTTTGTATGTTTGTCTGTGTGTCTGTCAGTACCGATGGATCTCGCTAACCGCTGAACCGATTGGGTTCTCCTTAACAGTGTAGCTTCTCATAGGTCCCGGAAAGGTTTATTACTATTTTGGGGGAGGGTACCACCACCCTCCCAAGAGAAATTACAAAAAAATATAATTTTGTTTTTAAATTACCTCTTGGAGCAAAGCCGAAAACAGTAAAAGTGTCTGAGTATGACGTCAGAAAAAAATAACAATTAACCAATGAGAAGCCAGTATTCACAATGGTAAAATATATAGCGGCCTCTCATTGGTTAATTGTTAATTTTTTCTGACGTCATAGTCAGACACTTTTACTGTTTTCAGCAAAGCCCCTAGAAGCTAGGGGCGAAGCCTTTAGTGGTTATATGTTTGCTATGTTTTCTGAAATATTCATGTTATGATATTGTAATCTAGATTTTTCTGGATTGCAATGCGCGAGAAGTTTCTATTTGTAGCTTTAGTACTTTCACTTTGTGTGAATGTAAAAAGTAAAAAGTTCTGTAAATAAATCTTCCTATGTACTAATTTCATTAAAGTAAAGGATGGACAAAAAGCCGAATGGCTACGCTTAAATTAACAATAAGATTAATCTTATGGGAAGTTGTCTACAATACAATACGATTCATGGTTTTTCAGTATGGCTCGGAACCACTCCGCGGATATTAATCGGTGACGAAGCCATGCTAAAATAGTTATTTATCGCATCGTATTAGAGTCAGTTTTCCGAGGACATTAAAATGAAAAATATTAAGATTTTTAATTCAAGAAAGATTTGGCTCAGAGAAGCACCAAAATAAGATTTCGTGGTGTATCCCCTCCTCATTTTCAGGATAGCTAGTTGGTTCATAAATTACCAGGTTAAGTTCAGCATCGACAGAACTATTCTAACATGCTTAAATTAAAAATAAGATTTATCCGTTACTGACGTACGGTTCGATTGTAATTACAGTAAATCTTCGCTTTCAAATTATGGCAGATGTTATCCAATGCATATGATTTTTCATAAATCCACGTCAAATTCTTTGAATTTATGCAATTTGCTTAAATCTAGTATACAGTAAAAGGGCATACTTTCATTTTTTGGATCAAGTCAAGCAGAGTGTGCCAGTACCCTGCTTTGGCACACTCTGCTTGACTTGTGGGTAATATTGGCATACTCTGATTTACTAGGGGGAATATTGGCACACTATGCTTTACTTGGGGGATTATTGGCATACTCTGCTTTACTTGTCAAAATATGCTTTTCCTAACTTAAAAAACATACTATGTATATATTCTAGCGGATAAGCCCCTCGATGCCTCTAGGGGCACTTTAGGAAAGAAAACTTTAAACAAAATCAGGGTGATTTATTAGGACCAATGAGAAGCTTCATTGAAAGGGGAATCATAACAGTCCAGCGATTAGTGATATCGTTTATTTAGAAATTTTAATGTGTTTATTCTTTTCGTATTATTTCTACCACTTGGAATAGAGAGCTCCTAGATGCTATGGACGCAGTTGCTAGTTTATATATTTTGCATACAATCAGTAGTAAATTTGTAGGTTGATTAAGATGCAAATAAAAAAAATCCTAATGTTTTAAATAGACGTACAAACTTTCTGGTAACAATCATAGAGTTACTAGGCTTTCTAATTCGTACCTAATTGTTATAGGAATCATCTTATGATAATTCTACAGTATGATCATACATTACTGAAATAAAGTAAATGCTCAAAAAAGGTCCAAAAAACAGTTAATATATAGATTTTTTTGTTTTCCAAAGTCACTTATTTTTAAAAAAAATAATGGACCAAAAACACACCATTTAAAACTTAAAACTTTTTAACCTTTCTCACATTTTTCAATGTAGCCCCTAAACTTATACAATTAGCACAAAAAAAGGTATTTATATTTCCAAAAACTTGAGTTTATGATGATTCTAACGGCATGCACAAAATTTTTCTACTATTAACACAAACCTCGCAGTTTGAATTAAAAAAATGTACTCATCTTTGCACAGTGCAGTCTTTAAATAGGTTATAGTCCAATAATATTAAAAACAAGGATCACAACGTCCATAAAAGTGAATCTCTTGAATTAAAACAGTAAAACAAACGCATATTTAATAAGCAGAATTTAAATTTAGTATAAACAAAAGCTTGCTGCAAAATTGTATAGGATTACATGATTCTAATTGAGAACATACTTAACATTAGAGGAATTGATTACAGAGATGCTTCGCTTAAAATATTATATTTTAATAGAGTGAGAGAAAGGAGGAGATAGAGATAGATAGATAGAGAGAGAGAGAGAGAGAGAGAGAGAGAGAGAGAGAGAGAGAGAGAGAGAGAGAGAGAGAGAGAGAGAGAGAGAGAGAGAGAGAGAGAGAGAGAGAGAGAGAGATAGAGATAGAGAGAGATAATACAAAGTAGAACGATGTCTGTCCGTCTGTCTGTCTGTCTGTCCGTCTGAAGCTTATGATCTCAGTAACCGCTGAACCGATTGGGCTCTACTTTTCAGGGATTATACCTACTGGTCCTGTGATGGTTTTAAGCTATTTTCCTGGGAGGTGGGACACCCCCAACCCCCCCCAAAAAAAAATTCTTTCTAAACCTTAAATTAAAATAGTGGGGTCGACTACCCCCCCCCAAAAAAAAAAAAAATTCCCTCCCAAAAATTTTTTATTTTTTTATTTTTCTTTTAAATCTAAAATACGAAAAATTGGTTTGATTAAACCTCTTGGGGCAAAGCCCCTAGAGGCTAGGGGCGAAGTCGCTAGTCTATAATACAAAGTAGAATGATGTCTGTCCGTCCGTCCGTCCGTCTGAAGCTTAAGATCACGGTAACCACTAAACCGATTGGATTCTACTCTTCAGGGTATACCTACTGGTTCTGTGGTGGTTTTAGGCTATTTTCTTGGGAGGTGGGACACAGGAGATTTCCTTGGTCCTTTTACGAATTTCACCTAAATTTTTATTAATCACCTCTTGGGGCAAAGCCCCTAGAGGCTAGGGGCGAAGCCGCTAGTATACAACATAAAGCTTTACTGTAACGGAATACAATATCGGTCCAGCAGTTAATGTTAATTTTAAACTACACGCACAGATAGATATCCTGTTACTTTTCTATAAGTTATACATATATTCACTGATTTGAATAGAGAGAATGGTTCTATCAAGATTTTAGAAAACTAACGCAGTTTAAAAGAAGGTTGAATCTGAATTGTACACTGATCCTAACTTTCACCACGAGGCGCCATTTTTTCAAGGAAAAAGTTGCAAAAATATTTTTTTAAAATAAATATTTTATGTACAATTTGCTTTACCTCATGTAATTTAATTTTTGGGAGGGGAAGAAGGTATCTATGTGAATATTAGCTTAAAGTCTGCCTTAAACTTACTGTTTATTTTTCATTTAAAAAATATCTTACTACTTTTTTGTAAATTAGTAGTGGTCAAGCCCCTAGCATCTAGGGGCGTTGTGATGAAAAAGACAATAAGGGGCTAGAAAAAAGCTTAAAACCACCCAAAGACTTAAATCTGAAATAATAGCATACATAGCTTTAAATAAAAGGATAATAGCGGCGATAATAACTTTAAGGATACTAATATTCAATGGTGAAACAGTGGGTCGGAAAAAGGTCTAAAACCATCTTAAGATTTACATTTTCAGATAAAATAGCCGAAAACCAGGACCTTTATAAAGCTTCCCTAAAATAAGAAACTCAATCTGGTTAGCGGTTAGCGAGATATAAAGATACAAACAAAAAACTTGAATTCCTTATACTTTTATTTATTTCATTTTTTTAATGCGGGAATTTTTTTTGTTTAATTTTACCCCTACCCTGGGAATTAGTCATTAAAGGCTGTCATAGTGAACTTGAGGCTTTAAAATGACTTTCAATATTTTTCAGTAAGGCTTTGAAACCGATCAATATCCGCCGGATTAAAACGGGTTTTCAGCCATACTGAAAAATCATGTACAGCATTGTATGACAAACAATTTCTTACGAATAATAATATAAAAATCATTAAATTAATATCAGTTTTGTTTGCCGGGCCTTCGGCTTCTCGGTCTAAATTAACGAAATGGGCCAACCGTTATTGTTCTATTTTTTTTAGAACATACTTTTTAAAAGCGAAGCTTTTCTATCATTAGGTTCGGTCCGTTCGTCCGTTAGTCTGTAACGGATATCTTTTTTTGTTAATTTAGTCATGTTAGAATTGTCCTTTCGATTTCAAACTTTGCATGGTGATTCCTGTAGTAGTTAGGTACAATTTAGAAACCAGAATGTACGTACGTCCATTTTAAACATGTTGATTTTTTAACAATAAATTTTTTGATCTCATTATCCGATTGATATGATTTTTTTATCTTTCAGTCAAGACTGAAAAAAAAGCTTCCATTAAATTCAAATCTACTTGAATTTATTTCCTTTCAAAGAAAATTTTTGTTTAAAAACAAAAATTATAAATTAGGATATGAAAAATTAACAACATTTCAATTTGACCCGGGATAAATGTCATGTTTTGAGTATAGAAAGAAAACTACCTGCAAATGAGGGCATTTTTAAAAAGTGTTTGTTTATTTAAATTCGTATGTAATATATATATACTATACTCTACACTTCCAACAAACACACCAAATCGTGTTAGACACACTTAAGTATTTCACCTCAACTTCATCTCACCTGTAAAATCTACAGGTGGGTATTGATAAATAAAGTGTAGTAAAAAAAGAATGATCCCGAGGATAATTATTTCTTGTGATTCTTAACTTTAACCAAATGAATTTAAGCCTGTTTTTCATATGGTGACGTTTAGACCTTCAAGAAAAATTACCTCATCCAATAGAGGGTCAGTATACAACCTTAACAATAATCTTGAGGTGGAGCTTTTGGTGATCTGCCCATTAAAGCATTCTGCAGTTTTCATTTAACAGGCCACACTTATTTATCCCTCCTTAAGAATTTTAAGTTCAGCTGTGTATCCATTATACACATTTTTATATTAAGGATTAGTACCTATTGACCTAATATTTTTATCATGAATATTATATTTTACTACTCGATGACGATTATTTTTCTTTCTGGAACTTACTGAAGTTTTATTTTTTTTGTATAAATTGGACATATTTTGAGAAGATATTATGTTGAATTAGTATTGACCTAATTTAAATGTACACTTTTTATGTTAAACGGCAAAATTTCTTTCTTTGTATTGCTTAGTTCTGCTTTACAATGAAATTACACTTTCTATAAGAGAATATCTTGGATTAGTCCTTATTTAATATTGTTATAATAACTCTTATAATTCATATGTTAACTTTTTATGTATATAGTTAAGACAAATAAAGAATCAAATAATAATAATGATATGATTTTTGGTATACTGACTCTTGGGGATATCAAAGCACAATATTATAAGCTAAGCAACTCTATAATCAAGTTCTAAAAATGTAAGCTTGTCCATAGACATTGTTCTGTATCAAGCAGTTTTTCAACAAATTTACTTACAATTTTGCCTTGACTCTTATACATTTATATTCTGATTATTCAGTTCTGACACTATACAAGTAATATTGTCCGTTTGCCCCACTGCACTGTTTTAGATCTTCGCTTTTATGGATGTTGTCATCCTTGTTAATTCATCTAGTCTGTATTCACAAAGAGGGTGTAAGGTTGACTAACCTATTTCAATTTCTCTTTTGCTATGTGCGAGCCTGTGCAATTTTGTACAAAAATAATTGCAAGTCATGCTGAATTAAAAACGCACACATACTCATACAAAACAGACGATTATGTCCAGAAGAAATGCAACAACAATAAAATGTAATACAGCAATGTCACAGAAAATTTGTCGCCATATTCAGTAAGTGATATAAGTTTTCCGGAATTGTAATGTAGGGAGTAGATTTGAAATCTGCATCAAATTTTAAGGATTTTTTATAAAATTCGTTTTTTGTATAATTCTTTATCTAAAAGCGGAAATACAAATTAAGTTAATCAATTTTGGCATCTGTGATTGGTGGATTTAAAAAATCTGCGCTCTGATTGGATGTCGTACATCATTCAACCAATTAGAGCGCAGGTAGTTTAAAATCCACCTATCCTATTGGTCAAAATTAATTAACTTAAAATGTATTTTCGCTTTTAGATAAAGAATTTTACAAAAAACGAATTTTATAAAAAATCCTTAAAATTTGATGCAGATTTCAAATCTACTCCCTACATTAAAATTCCGGAAAACTTATATCTCTTAATATTCAGTAAATGTACATTTTAAGGTGCAAAAAGGAAACGATTGTGTATAATATATAGATTAGATCTTTTCATGAAAATACCCTTTATCGAATTTCATTCTTCTGCTAACCTAAAAAGTTACTTTAGGAGCCTAGAAATACATGTACAAAATTTCAGCTCTCTATCTCTACTGGCGACCTAGCGCCAGGCATGTAAAATATCAACAGATAACGGCAGCACGGCGGTTTTAATAATATCTCAGTAATGTGCAGGTTTTAAGCTCTTCTACATATTTCAATTTAAACACATAAGGCCAAAGATATTATATCCAAAAAATCTTTTGTCAAAGTCTACTCTACACCTAGCGCCAGTCAGTTTTCTAAAATCATGCATTTTATACCTGTGAAAAATCAAATCGCCAGCGCTAGGTGTAGAGTAGACTTTGACAAAAGATATCATATCTTAGGCCTTATGTGTTTAAGTTGAAATATGCAGAACACCTAAATTCACCTTCCAAGCCATTCTCTAAGCATTTTAAATTATTTTATGAAATAACGGGATTTCAAAACTGCCTTTTGAAAAGGCCTAAAAAATATCTTTTTTTGTTCCTTTTTTCACTGTTTATAGTTACAACTTATTAAGATATTATTCTCAGTTAAAATAAAATTGGCGCTTCCAGCACCAAAACCGGCAAAAACAGGCAGTTAAACTTCTGTACCCCTACTTAACCCCCTAACAGACCCCCCCTCTATCTCGGCTCCTGTTACAGATAGAGACCTAAAACTTTTTTTCTGGTGGTTCATATAATTAGAGAAAATTACTTTTTCTAGTCATAGCAGTCAGACCGCTCCTTATCTGATTTTTTTCGGTCAGCCGCTAAATATTAAAACTGCTGTAGAGCAGCCAATTTTAAAGATAAGAAAACCAAATTTTATAATTTTGGCGGTAAAACGGCGGTTGGCGGCGCTAAATAATATTTTTATCTGTTTATAGTTACAACTTATCAAGATATTATTCTCAGTTAAAAAAAAAATTGGCGCTTCAAGCACCAAAACAGGCAGTTAAACTTCTGTACCCCTACTTAACCCCCTAACAGACCCCCCCTCTATCTTGGCTCCTGTTACAGATAGGTGGTTCATGTGTATTTTTAGAGAAAATTACTTTTTCTAGTAATAGAAGTCAGACCGCTCCTTATCCGCTTTTTAGCAGCCAGCCGCTAAATGTTAAAAAAGCTGTAGAGCGGCCAATTTTAAAGCTAGGAAAACCAAATTTTATGACAAGCTATTATTTTTCATAACAAAAAAATACTTTTTCTGACCATCGCCAAAAAACGACAAATAACGGAAACCGCCAATTTCGGCAGTAAAATGGTTGGCGGTGCTAAGAGAAGCTACCCTGTTATGGGGAACCATATCAGTTCAGCAGTTAGTAAGATCCTTCAGTACAAACAGAGAGACATAAAAACAGACATCCTGTTATCCCCCCTAAATGAAAATATCCTCCCCCCCCCCCCACCTAATAAACACATTGGACGCCCTTGAAGGGGAGAATGGTAATATTACTACAATAATTTTTTACACTATATCAATATTAAATATTTTACAAAAGTTTATATAAAGACAACCATAGACACAATTTTTCTCACTATCACTGATTATAAACTTTTTTTTGTTAGATACTATAAAAATAGGTCCTTCACTTATTGTATCCACCTTTCAACAAAAATCAGAAGACATTTCTAAAGTCATTTTATGCATACTAGCACATAAGAATCACCGGGAACTTCGTTTTCCATGATCCAGAATCTTTCTATCAACAGCTAAATTTTTAAAATACATCTTGCATTTGAAAAGGAATAATAGTTATAAACTTCACTGGACTTATTATAAGAAGCATATCGGTTTAGCAGTTTGTGAGATCATTCGGGACTGACAGACACACATCCTGTTAGTTTTATATCAGTATTTCTGACAATCTGACTTGTTGATGAAAGAAAAAAAAATGCCTTGTAAACTATTTCCATAACATCTAAAGCTTGCTGCTGACTCTATAAAGAAATAATGAATAATACATGCATTGCCTAAGTCTAAAACACTATACCCTTTACAATTAATGGAATAATTATTTCTCGCATCGTATTATAAACAGCTTTCCGCGGATATATAGAATGTACAAGATTGAAACCCCGAGATGCCGATATTCGTAGAAAACTGAATATAATACGATGCTACATAATTTTTCAGTATGGCTGAGAACCAGTTCTAATCCACCGGATTAATTAATGTATGTTTGAATTACCCTATTGATTTTAAACATCCGATTAGTAGGTGCAATTTAGAAAGCGTAACATCTCTGTCATTAGTCCGTGTGTCTTTTTTAATTTTTTTTTCAAACTCATTTATAATTTTAAATTGTATTTTTGTCAGGCACCATGGACTTAGCTGCAGTAAGAATCAATTTTAACGTCTTTAGCTATAGCGCGGTGTTGGGCCAAGATTCAATCCCATCACCTTCACGAGTGGATGCGCTACGTTTTACGCCACAGTCGCGGGTACATGGAGAATTTAATAAAATTTATCCAGGGATCTAAAGGGATAAGACAATGGCTGATTGATTGGCGTATATCCCCTATGATGACACACAGAATTACCCCTTCTGTAGATTAAAATTAGTTGTTGAAACGTAAGAACATTCAACTTAATTAACCAACCAATCAAAAGTCACTAAATTCACCAAAACTAATAAGAAAACTTTATCATAAAACTTTGGGAACTAGTGTAATAAACAGCCCATTGTCCCCTCCCTTACTCTGAATTTACCTCTAATTTTATTGCATCCATATCCAATAGTGTATAGGGTACTGGTGGGTCTTCAGGAGGCTCCAGGTATGATTTCTTAGGTGAAAGAAATTTAACAAACATGCACAGAAAGTTTAATCAAAGATAATAAATCATTTTAGCCGGTGCCTTCGGCACCGCGGGGCTAACAAAACTAGTTTTAATCTTATAATTGTACATTCTATATCCGCGGAAAGCCGTTTTTAATACGATGAAAGAAATAACTATTCTTGTATTCATTTGAATCCGGTGGATAGGAACCGGTTCTCATCAATACGAAAAAACTATGTCTAGCATCGAATTATGTCCAAATTTCTACGAAATGAAATGTACCATCATAAGATTAAAACCAGTTTTTTTAGCCCCGAGATGCCGAAGTTTTAATCTTATAATTGTACATTTTATATCTGCAGAAAGCTGTTTATAATATGATGCGAGAAATAACTATTCCCGTATCGCTTGAAACCGATTAAAAATAAATGATTTAGTTAGGTCAGTTGAATGGATATAGAATACATGGATATTGTGAAATGGGAATTTTAGTCGTCAATTTAGGTTGATAATATAGCCCTCAGATATTGGTTAATACTTTCCTCCAGGGTCAGGAAAGGGGTAAAGTCAAAGAGGAGTTATCATAATAATTAACTAGCTGAGAATAGTTATTTCTCGCAACGTATTATAAACGGCTTTCCGCGGATATAGAACTGGTTTTAATTTTATGATTGTACATTTTTGTATTCGTAGAAAGCTGGATATAATACGATGCTAGACATAGTTTTTTCGTATGGATGAGAACCGGTTCCTATCCACCGGATTCGAATGAGTACGAGAAAACATTTTATCAGTAAATGCGAGAATCTCTCACAATATCCACGTATTCTATATCCATTGTTGGTCTTACATAACAAAAATTTCCAGTGTAAGTAGCACAGCTACTCTTTAACCAATTAAATTACTTTTCCTGTAGTGTTGTTATTAGAAAAGCGTTATCTGGTTCAAGACAATTTAATAATGGTCTAAAAATTATTCAAATATTCTTAAATTATATTCAATAAAATCTTTTCATTAATTCCATGATAACTAAAAAACTTGAATTGCACATGTTTGGCTCAATTTTTTTTTTCAGCTTTTGCAATGGCCATACCAGTCTGTGTTATCTTAAAACTATGCATGAAGTACCAGCATATTTGTTGGAGTATCATTCTATTACGCTTAGACATATTGAGAAATCTGTGCACACAAAAAGATCAGGATGAAGTTTTGGACGTACTGACACAGATAGAGAAACCCAATTATAGCGTAGCTACACTACTAAATAGAATATTTGAAATTTCCTTCTTTTTAAATAAACTGTATCTTTCAAAACTGTTGTTATAACCATTCTATATAGGATATTTCATCAGAATTAAAAACTATTTTGCTTCTATCCATTCAACTAGACAAGACAAGGACAATTATGTTTAAACGTGCAACATAAAAAAAATATTGGTAAAATACAACTTACAAAAAATTTTGCATTTTAAAGCTCAAAAGATGAATTTTTTTTGTAGGATTTTAAGATTTACTATTTTTTCTACAATTAATGTAGTAGAATTTTTTTAAAAGTCTATAAAATAAAAATCCTTTAACTTTAGCACTAATAGGAGCTGAGATGCTTCCCCCCCTACCAACTCAGGTCCGGAAGTGGAACAGACCATTAAGGGTTAATTAAGGAGCGATAACTTATACAATAATGTTTTTTTTATATCTTTCTTTATTTTGCGAATCATATTGTTGCAACTGTTATGAATTAATAATTTCGAAAAATCCACATTTTACAGAATCTGTCTCTGCGAAAAATCTATGCATAACCATAATCTAGATATTTAATCCTAATAAATGAATATTTTTGACAAGCAGAAAAGGCAAGTTTTTCTATGGATGAAATATCCTTTCCTATGAGTAACATCTGGGTATTTTTGGTCGAGTTCTTGATAATTTTTTTCTTGTAATAATCTGATGTTTACAGCAGTTTAGTTATTGTATAATAGTTACTAGCGGCTTTGCCCCTAGCCTCTAAGGGCTTTGCCCCAAGAGGGGATAAAAAAAATTAAGGCGAAATTCGTAAAAGGACCAGGGAAATCTTCAGCAAAAAAAAGGACCAAGGAAATGTTCTGGAACAAAAAAAATGGGGGGGGGGGGAATTTTTTGTTTTTTATGGGGTTGGAGGTGTCACTGTCCAACCCCCCAAGAAAATAGCAAATAGCCTAAAACCACCACAGGACCTGTAGGTATATTCCCTGAAGAGTAGAATCCGATCGGTTCAGTGGTTACCGAGATCTTAAGCTTCAGACGGACGGACGGACGGACAGACAGACATCAAGCTACTTTGTATTAAAGATATACCGCATGGCATAGTAGTATAAAATTTACAGATTTGGTTGCCAAGGCCTAAGCAAACAACACAGGAATTAACTGTGTGATTTTCATTTTATATTTGTGTTACAAATAAAATATAAAAATATGACGACCTTTGAAAAAAAATGCTCAATCAATCAGACAAAATTTATCGTACCAGTGCTTTTACAATTTTTTCATGTGTTACAAGGGAAGGAGGCGTCATTAAACTGTAAATTATACTATCAGCAAAAACAAGAATTGTCCTAACTTTTCCACCAATAATTATAATCTATAGGGGGTTGGGTGGTACTTTTTTTCATCGTATTTTGAGCTGAGTATCCATTAATCTGCTTTTGTCTTGTCCCCTAAGATCCCTTGAAGTTACAAGGTCACAAATGAGAGAACGTGTTTGTAAACTTTGAGTATTGGTATGATTTATTATCCAATTTCCCCCACCCCCCTCCAAAAGTGAAGATAATTGACGGAATTGATGTTGATATTGGAAGATGATTAAAGTCCTTCAACAGAATATGACGTCATACGATAAAGTAACCAATGAGTGGCCAGCATAAATTTTATCATTGCATTGTTCAATTACAGTTTATACTGGCCTCTTATTGGCTATTCTATCGTATGACGTCATATAATCTATAGAGGGATTTTAATCATCTTCTCGATAATGACTAAAAAAATGACAAAAATATTGTCAAACATAACAGGTAAGCCTCTTTGGCACATAATTTCATATTTAATATCTTAATGCTGTTGGACGATTTTAACAGACGGACGGACATTCTAAACGTGGAAAAGCTTCGCAGCAAACATTATATATAACTAAACTCCTGCCTATTAAGATCTGTGCAGTTATACAATTCTCGAGAAAAATTATACTTTTCTTCCTGCATTTTTACTATTTCATTATATCTAGGTTGATACAGATTTCATAATGGGCTTTTTCATGGGATATGACAATAGACGATAAATGAACTTTTTTTCAAAATGTATGTTTGATAAGTTCTGCCTTTAAATTCTTGTTTTTTTTAAAGGAGAAACAAAGGTTTACATTTGTATTGTCCATTCCATTTTCTTCCTCAATTTTTCTGTCAATACACAATGCCAAGGCTCGGTAGCCGCGCGTTAGCCGCGACCAAGCCTAAAAAATTTGATGCTTGGATGCTTTGAATATTTTTAAAGAGAGGAAATGCTCTGTATAAGTTAGGTTCAGTTGACCACGTTAAATCATAGTTTTAAAAAGAAAAAGAAAGCAATTTTTTGAGGTTGGGTCCTTTTTTCCAAGGGCAATTTCTCTTTCTGGGGTGGAGGTATCCTCCAACCATAAATGGTCATAAACCTTCCATGAGAAGCTTCACTGTAAAGGATAACCATATCAGTCGCGCGGTTAGCGAAATCTTTTGCTACACACTGAAAGACAGACACACAACCTGTTACTTTTATGTAGAATACAATTCAATCTTTTTACATGTTACAGGGATAGGTTTATGGAAGATAAATTGGCCATTATGAAAACCTGAGATCCTGTTGAACAGACAGGAATGCGAATGTTGATATTATTGTACATGCAAGTAAAAACTGAAAAAAAGATTCCATTTCTATTATCAAAATGTATTAATTGTCTTTCTATCTATATAGGTCTGTCTGATTGTCTGTCTAATTGTCTGTCTGATTGTCTGTCTAATTGTCTGTCTAATTGTCTGCCTGTTTGTCTGTCTAATTGTCTGTCTAATTGTCTGTCTAATTGTCTGTCTAATTGTCTGTCTAATTGTCTGTCTAATTGTCTGTCTAATTGTCTGTCTAATTGTCTGTCTAATTGTCTGTCTAATTGTCTGTCTAATTGTCTGTCTAATTGTCTGTCTGATTGTCTGTCTGATAGTCTGTCTAATCATCTGTCTAATTGTCTGTCTAATTTTCTGTCTAATTGTCTGTCTAATTGTCTGTCTAATTATCTGTCTAATTGTCTGTCTAATTGTCTGTCTAATTGTCTGTCTGATTGTCTGTCTAATTGTCTGTCTAATTGTCTGCCTGTTTGTCTGTCTAATTGTCTGTCTCATTGTCTGTCTAATTGTCTGTCTAATTGTCTGTCTAATTGTCTGTCTAATTGTCTGTCTAATTGTCTGTCTAATTGTCTGTCTGATTGTCTGTCTGATAGTCTGTCTAATCATCTGTCTAATTATCTGTCTAATTGTCTGTCTAATTGTCTTTCTAATTGTCTGTCTAATTGTCTGTCTAATTGTCTGTCTAATTAACTTCCTGATTGTATGTCTGATGTCTGTTTAATTGTCTGTCTGATTATCTGTCTGATTGTATGAATGTTTGTGATTAGATTTTAAAATACAGCAGCTTTTTTGAAAAAAGAACAAAAAATAGCTGCTTTTAGCTGGTAAAGTACTACACAATAAATCTGAGTTTAAAGGCCTTACTAATAGCTGTTTCAATACATTCTGAAATGTTTTTGGATTTGTCTGTATTGATATCTGTCTTTCTATTTGTATTTTTTACTTCTTGATGTTTGTTTGTCTTGATATCTGTCTTTCTATTTGTATTTTTTACTTCTTGATGTTTGTTTGTCTTGATATCTGTCTTTCTATTTGTATTTTTTAATACTTGATGTTTGTTTGTCTTGATATATGTCTATCTGTTTGTCTTTCTTACTACTTGATGTCTGTCAGTTTTTTATAATCTATTTTTAGTTTGTCTGTGTGTCTACTTAGTCTTTGGTATGTCTGTCTGTCTGTACAATTACTTTCTTGAGTCATTATATCACTCTCTCACTAGAACCCTTTACTTCTCTAGTCATCATCTATCTATTTATCTACTTCTTATTCTATCTTTTCATGTTATATCTATTTATCTATTAAATGGATTTTTTCCTGAAGATAATTTTTCATCCGCCGGGATGAAAATGCCATGTTATGGAATAAATTGGGGAGCTTGGTATCCAGGTATTGTTGTAACCGGCTTTTGTCCGACATTTTTTTGTATTTATCTTTTTTTCTAAAATAAAACACAATAATTGTTATGACTATATGAGATAATAACAGTTAAGCCCCTAAAAGCCTCTTGATAAGGAAGGGGGGGGGGGAGGGGTGATACCAACCTTCACTTCTAAATAATTTAAAAACGAGAATTTTGGGGCGGAAGGTTTTTTCTAGGGGAGACTTCTCTTAGAAGGATAGAGGTACCCTACGACAAAATTTAAAAATAAAATAGCCTAAAACCATTCCTGAAGCTGTTAATGAACTTTTAAAGATTTCCTAAACTTGAAACCTTCAAAGAATTAAATACTTTTCAGTGGTTTGAAAGATCTTAATGGCAAAACAAAAAAGATAAAACTTTACACAACTGTTGGCTACACCCGTAGCATTTATGGAATTTGAAGAGATGGGAAGAAAAATATCCTAAAACCACCATTAATTAATAACATCCAAGGACTTATGTGCAGATTTTAAAAATGGAGAACTCAAAAGTTATCTCATGTCAAAATAATTTACATACAATTTCAATGGTTTATATCAACAATGTGGTATCTAACAATGGATTTATTATTACTTGGATCTTACACCAGAAAATTCAAAATCATGAGTACTCTAAAAAGTGAAACTTGTAGCTGGCCAAAATAACGACCTCCCCCAACTCCATGCAGACCCTTAACCACATCATTGCCTCTCCTACTGTATGAACGAACTGACCAATAAATGTTAGCAACCTAAATTGATGACAATTTTTCCCTTGTCATAATATCCACATGTATTCTATATCCTTATAATATAGTAACAGGATGTTTGTGTGTTTGTCTGTGTGTTTGTATGTTTGTACTGAAGGATCTCGCTAACCGCTGAACCGATCGGGTTCTCCTTAACAGGGTAGATTCTCATATGTCCCGGGAAGGTTTAAAACTATTTTGAGGGTACCACCACCCTCCTTTAGAGAAATTATTTTTTTTTTAAATTTCTCGATTTTAGAAAGAGAGTTCAACGAAAAATAAACGTCAAACGCAAAATAGCCATTTTTAAATATAAAAAAAATATTCAAAATGCCACTAGAGGCCTCTAGGGGCGTATCCGCTAGTTCATTGATATAGGGCCAGTACCCCCCTTATGCATAAGTAAAAACTTTTACTAGGGTATGGTCAAAATGACATAGCATTTCTGTATTATAATTGCAAATTTCTGCAACCTTTTTTTTAATACAAAACTACTTATGCCGAGTTTTTAAGCTTTTTACAAAAAAAAATATTAATAATAATTACTTGAAATTAGGGTATAAGATAAAAGTTGTTAAAACTGACATAATATATTATCGACACATAACGTTATACTAATTAAAAATTGGAAAAACTATTCACCACCTTACTTGAAATTTGAACTAAACTAAATTATTGGCTAGTGTTAATAAAAAAAACTCATAATCATTTTGTCAAACTTTCTCTCTCTAAAAAGTGTAATGAGATAATTTGGTACCCTGTGACATTGGGGAATAGAATTATTTAGATGCATAATCTCTAAATCAACCAGTAGGAAAATACTGGAGCAACAATACGGCCATATTATTGGGCGGTTATTTTTTTGTTTGCATAATGAGTCAGCTTGGGATAAAGCTTTTCTTGGGTAAATTATATTATGTAAAAATGTCTTCCCTCGTATAAGGTTAAGCATATGACAAAATATATACCTGGACAAAACACATATAATAAGTCAGTTATGAATAGTAGAATTTCTTAGGATAAAGTAAGCTTTGAGGAAAATTTTTACAGACGAAAAATTTCGTCACTTAAAATATCGTATACTAGCGGCTTCGCCCCTAGCCTCTAGGGGCTTTGCTCCATGAGGTTTGATCACCCTAATTTTTCGTATTTTGGATGTAAAAGAAAATTTTTAAAAAAAATTTGGGGTGGAGGGGGGAATTTTTTTTCAGGGGGGGGTTAGTCGACCACACTATTTTAACTTTAGTTTTAAAAAGAAAAGAAAAATCTTTGGTGGGTGGGAATTTTCATTTTTTGGGGGTGTTGTCCCACCCCCCAAGAAAATAGTATAAACCTTTCCAGGAACTATGAAAAGCTACCCTGTGAAGGAGGATCCGATCGGTTTAGCGGTTAGCGGTTAGCGGAAGCGTAATTTTATTTTGGGGATTTTTTTCTAGGAGCGATTTCTCTTGGGAAGGTGGTGGTACCCTCCCACAAAATAGTTATAAACCTTCCCAGGACCTATTTGACGCTACCCTGTAAAGGAATAACATATCGGTTGAGCAGTTAGCGAGATCCTTTGCGACAGATAAAAAATAGTTACTACTTTATATAATAGGATAACAAAAATAACCACAGGTGTTAGGATTTTCGGGTATAGTCCCTTTCTTGATATATAGCTTTTTTATATGTCCATATGTTATTTTAGGATAGGTTAGGTGATTGCCCCTCAGGGTTAGAGCCCCCCGCAAGGGTTGAAATAGGAGAAACGCTAATGTGAAAAGACGACGAAAAGCCCCTTAAGAGGCAATATCACGAAAGGGACTATACCAGAATTTTCTTTTAAAGTTATGCTGAGTATGGAGCCAGATTGACCATCTAGATCTACTTTATCTAATAGTTGGAGATGACTAGCAAAAACATTTCTCTCTCGTAGCGCACCACATATACACATACACAGACTCACACACACACACAAACACACACAAACATACACACACACTGACATTTGAACAAGCTTGCAGCAGAGATTTTCAATTCATAAATAACTTCAATATTATAACCATGTACAATGTACATTATATCTATAATACAAAGTAGAATGATGTTTGTTTGTCTGTCTGTTCGTTTGTACCGAAGTTCTCGCTAACCGCTAAAGCAATCAGGTTCTCCTTAACAGGGTAGCTTTTCATAGGTCTCGGGAAGGTTTCAAAAAATTTTGGGGGAGAGTACCACCACCCTCCCAAGGGAAATCGCCCCTAGAAAAAATCATCCCCCCTCAAAAAAAATTTAAACTTAAAGGAAATAAGGTAGGAGAGGGACGAATACCCTCCCCCCACCAAATTTTTTCTCTACTTTTTTTAAACATCCAAAATAAAAAAGAGGTTTTGGGATTAAACTCCCTCCTCCTCAAGTGCACCTAGAGGCCTCTAGGAGCGAAGCCGCTAGTCTTATACATTTTATAATATGTATAATTCCAATATTATCAAGCAATATAAATAATAACATAATTTTATAATCTTTAACTAATATTTTTATCCACCTCAAAACATCAATATTTAAAAGTAACAAGATAACTGTCTGTTTGAGTGTCTGTTTTTTATTAAGAACAAATTTTCTGGTCAAAATCTTTATAATCCAAAAATAACTTTGATGTAACCAAATATGAGTAAAAAGTAAAACTGTTCCAAAAATGGAGAGTGTTTGAAAGTCGAAAGTATGACATGCCAAGTTTAGGATTGAGTCTAATATAATGCCATTTCTCGCGGTCGTATGCGGTCATGCGTCATGTTGAAAGGGTGACGCAAATTCAGATCTTAGTTTTTGCTATTTGATTTACAATTTTTTTTATTTACTAAGTATATTTGCAATAACTTTTATTTAATAGATTCTTCCAATTTTTACCATTTACAAAACAGCCTGCTTTATTGCTTCAAGATCCATGTCAGATCTATATAAGAAATATATGTCTATATATGAGCTCAAGTTTTCAAAGCAATAATTGTTTAAAACTCATAGTGCTCCAATAACCTGTAATAAACTCTCATTGACCAGAACGATAAGACCCAATATTTTACTGTATGAAGAATAGATTCATTTTTTTATTTCATGTTGCTATTTGAATTATATTGAAGTATTCAATTTCTATCCATAAAACAAAAAATTTAAATTTATAATATAGTAAATAAAAGAAAACTTAGTTTTAAAATAATTTGATACTAGCGATATGTTCGTAATGTGGTCAGATATTGAACTAAAATTTAACAGTTAACTAAACATTGTAACCCTTTCAGGATGATAATTTGAAGAAAAAAAATATAAAGATCCTAAAATAGTTAAAAGAAAGAAATCGTCAGGGAGAAGATAATGGAAGAATAGTGTTAATAGTCAGAATTCAGATAACCAAAAGAAAGTAAATAAAACATTGAATAAACCTAGCTAATAGCGAGATAATTATATCAAGCCTAACTCTAGTATAAGATAAAAGCGATGCTTGCCAGATTATTTAATTCGCTTTAATGTAAAGAAAAATTTTTCTCAAGTTTTGAAATCCGAGATCTGAAATTTGTGTCACCCTTCCAACATGACGCATGACCGCGAGTAATGGCATTTTCTAAGACTCCATCTGACTTTGCAGCTTTTTTAATAATTCGTTTCGCCTGAGGGCGTGGGGGAGAAATTTTGGCAAGTGTAAACTCTAAACCCCAGGGAGTAGGGATGGGAAACTTGCCCATAAATTAGGTTCGGCCTAGTTTTGAAAGAGATATGCAACTTTTATCATTTCCTAATTAAATCAATTAATTTTAGGCTTGAAACATATCTATGTGAATATGTGAAGATTAATAAAAATGGAAAATTTGATGGTTAGCGAGATCCTAACAATAGACAGACGTAAAAATTTCTAAAAACCAGTTGATACTTCCTTAGAGAGGGAAGGAGGGGGACGTTTTTCGTCGACTCTCCACATATAATTTTGTTTCAAAAGGATAGTTTATGAGATTTTTTTTTTTTTGGGGGGGGGGGGGAGGGAGAGATTTTTTCCAGGTGTATTTTCTCTCGGAAGGGTGTTAAATATGAATTTATCTTCCTATAATCTAAAAAATCTCAGAAATCGGTGATCCAAATGGTTTGTACTTTTCAGGAAAGCTTTACGAATGTCTTGGGGTTATTTTAGGATATTTATTTCCAACATTCACCTTGAGACTATGGTGAAGTTGACACGTATACACAAATGATAATAATATTTTTAGTAGCGAAGCTACTAAAATATTCACTTTGTCTGTCCGTCAGTCTGTCAGTCCGTCCGTCCGTAACGCTATGGGGGAAATGGGATTTACTCTGCTCCTATTAAAGATAGAATTCTGAAATTTTTTGACAACATTCCCATCTTTAAGGAGCACAATTAACTATGAAACATCAATGGCGGTCGGACGGCCTTTTAGCAGGTTTTAGGCTATTTTTAATTTTCCACATTTTCCCCCATATCTTTGGTGTTTATGGTCCGATGTTCAAAATTTTTTCAGTTAAAGATATCAAAAGTAAATTTTCCGTCGTTTGGAGAAAACAACAATGACAGTCAGACTGCCTTTTTGCAGGTTTTTGGCTATTTATATATTTTTTACATTATCCCCCATATCTTTGGTGTTTATGATCCGATTTTCAATTTTTTTTCAGTATTAGATTTCAAAATTAAATTTTCCGTTGTTTGAAGAAAACAACTATGAAGGTCAGACTGCCTTTTTGCAGGTTTTTGGCTATTTTATATTGTTTACATTTTCCCCCATATCTTTGGTGTTTTTAGTTAGATTTTCAAAATTTTTTCAGTTAAGCAGTCATATCATTAGTTTCAAAAACTAATTTACGGCTTCAAAATATTAAAATTGGTGCCAAATATTGCTAAATTCCCTAATTTTCATACTGGGGGTTAAACGTGTGAAAGAAAGGGGTTAAATAGGTATTTGATAAATATTGAAATAGCTATACATTTTCATACGGCCAGGATATCGTTGTAAATCACTAATTATCCCTTTCAAAAACTTAGCTAGACCGTTTAATTTTATTGGGCAATTTGAGTTTTTTAAAAAATATTGGATTTCTCAAATAAATTAGCATGTTCATATGATCACGGAACCTTCGCATATTACAAAAAAAATTTTCTAGCTAAAGTTTTTTTTTGTTGAAATGTACATGAAAAAATTTAAATGGATATAAAATTTGTATAATAGATAAGATTTTTAACACTGAAAGGTTTTTTTACTTAATATTTACTTAATATGCACGTCATTATAAAGTATAAACATTGTTTACTGAAGCAAAATGTTGTCCAGATTAAATAGTGATTGTCAAAGAACCACTTTATCTTGTTTGACTTGTAATTTTACAGTTCGTATTTGTAAAGTAGCGGCACTGCAGAAAAAAAATTTATCTTCAGTTAAAATTTCCCTCCTTTTTATGAGGTTCTAATGATAATACTCCACTGTAACTTAAGAAGGGGTCATCTTAAACGGGTCAACATATGGGAGAGGGAGAGGATTAAGAATAAAATGAGAGATAAAAAACAAGGATGATAACTTCCTTAAAAGCAAAATAGTAGTACAAACAAACATTAACACTTGTATTTTGTCTGTTGTTATAACTGAATAATCAGAATATAAATGTTTAAGTAAAAACAAAATTATAAGTGAATATTTGGAGTTGCTATGCTTTCTAAATTGTACAATAGAACAATACTAACATGCCTAAATTCTAAAAAATCTATCAGTTCCAGATGTACAGACGGACGGACGTGCAACCAACCCCAATTATAGAAAAGAAAATTATGATAAGAGATATCAGTAAAGGACGGAGCGGCCTTGATTATAGAAAAGCTTTGCTTTTAAAAATTGGTCCTTAGAAACACATTCTTACAAAGGTATATCTAACATTGTCTCACATAAAAGTTAATTTTTAAAAGCGAAGCTTTTCTATAATTAGGGTCGGTCCGTCCATACGTCCGTCCGTCACTCCGTACGTCCGTCCGTAACAGATAGCTTTTTTCGTTAATTTAGGCATGTTAGAACTGTCCTATCGATTTCAAACTTTGCATAGTGATTCCTGCAGTAATTAGGTAAGATTTAGAAAGCGTAGCAACTCTATAATCAATTTTACATCGACTCTTATACATTTATAATCTGATTATTCAATTTTGACACTATACAAGTGTTAATGTCCGTTTGTCCTACCAGTTCAGCGCTTCGCTTTTATGGATGTTGTCATCCTTGTTGTTTCTATAAATGCTCATATTTAAACTTCCTATTGTATAGGATTATGGGGGGTGGGGTGTGTTCACAGGGTTTTTTAACCCCCCCCCCCCTCCCATATTCAATTGAATATGATTTACTTTACAAGGCATAGGAAAAAAACAAGCCGTTCTTATTTTCTCTGCTCCCTTCCTGAACTACAAATGAATTCTTAAGAGCAACTTTTTTTATGGGGGGGGGGGGGAGGGAGATTAGAATATAGAATTAGTTTTTTTCTTCGGCACCTCGGGGCCAAAAAAACTGGTTTTAATCTTATAATTGTACATTCTATATCCGCTGAAAGCCGTTTATAATACAATGAAAGAAATAACTATTATTGTCCATGTTTTACCTTTTACCTTTATTTTGGCAGAAAATAGTAGTAAATCATATTCAATTGGATATGGGGGGGGGGGCAACTCTGTTTAACTTTAGCCAAATAAAGGAAATCAGAGGGTTTATCAACAAGGATGACAACATCCATAAAAGCGAATCAGTAGTACAAACAAACAGTAACACTTGTAGATTGTCAGAACTGAATAATCAGAATAAAGTATAAACAGAATTATAAGTTAATATTATAAAGTTGTTCCACTTTCTTAATCTATCAGTTCTAGATGTACAGACGGACGGACGTGAAACCAACCCCAATTATAGAAAAGCTTTTTTTTTAACAGCAGTAGATATAATTAACACCCCTTCCCATAAATCTTTACAATAGGAACTTGATGTTTAAATATGAGCAGTTTTAAAAGTTAAAAGAAACAAAATTTAACTTTCACTTTTAATTAAGAAGCTTTATTGTTCATTGGTTCAGCGGTTAGTGAGATCCTTAGTTAGAGCATGACCTGGACCTTTCTAGGGAATAGGTAGAAAGCAATCAATTACAAATCTGCAAAATTAATCTTTTTTTAAAAATAGAATCTGTTTGTTTTGTATTGATTCTCTGCTTGTAAAACTTATATAATAAGCTTTTTTTTAAAGCGAAGCTTTCTATGATTAGGATCGTTCCGTCCGTTCAGAACAAATAGCTATTTTTTGTTAGCTAAAATTCAAATTGGATAGGGAAATGGGCGGAGATATGTTATATATAGAATCTGTACTTATACTTTTGTCTTTCCAACCCCTTCAGTATTCTCATGCAATAATTTTTGTATGCCTTAAAACAGCTATTTTTTTAGAAAAATAAAATATCATTTTGTATGTAATAAAATAGTAATAAAATGTTTAAAATAGTTGTACGGACATTCTGGTAACGATTATAGAGTTGTTACGCTTTCTAAATTTTAATTTTAATTTGAGCATTTATAAAAGTTATAAAAACAGAATGACAACATCCATGAAAGGGAAGCTCTGAAATAGTAGGACAAACAAACATTAACACCTGTAGAGTGTCAGAACTGAATAACATTATACATTGTTGTTCTAGGAATCTGTATTCCAAAAATCATATCATTCAGATAATTATAATGCATAAATATTTGATGTTGAAAAACTTGAAAATCAACATGTTTGAAATGGACATACGACCATTCTGATAACGAAAAGAGCTAACTGTTACAGACGTACGGACCGACTCTTATAATAGAAAAGAAGTTGAGGTTTTGATTTGAGCAAGGGGTCGAACTTGAAACCTTACTTTTAATAAAGCAGAGCTTTTCTATGATTAGAGTCGGTATGTCCGTCAATTACGGTTAGGTATGTCCTTTAAACAGTATTATGTATTTAACAATTTTACAAAAAAAAATGACGTATGATTTTGTCAAAAATAATACATTTATAAGTCCAAGCAAACGAATGAGAAAACGTGATTATAAAACGTTGGGTACCAGTATAATTTACACTTTACAGTCCATTCAATCCCTACTTGCCTTCCGGGTTTTTAAAAATGGACAAACAATGAAATAATATGAAATATATACATGGATATACTGAGAAAGAAAATTTGTAGTTAATTTAGCTTGCTAACACAGAACTCGTTTATTGTTCATTAGTTCATCTATTAGAAGGGGAGTGGGTAGATTGGGGGGTGGGGGGTATGGTTATTTTAGCCAGCTATGAGTTTCACTTTATCAGAATACATGAAAATATGATGCAGCATCCAAGTAATAATATTTCCGTTGTAGTAGCGCCTCTAAAATGGAATGGACACACACACAAATAATCTATGATTCATACCCAGGAATCTGAGGGGATTAGAAAATGGACTTTGCATTGATGTACATCACCAAAAATTATAAATAAAAATCTATACAATATAAAACATTGTTTAAAAAGATTGGGCACTACAAGTTCGGACCCTACCAATCACAATTAAATTTTTTTAACCTACGAGTAAAAAAACTTATTAATAAAACTTTGAGTACTTGTGTCATTAATTATCAAATGTCCTTAACAGTGCAGTGGTCCTTTTTTGGGATAGTATCGACTTTAAAATGGATTTATAATTACTTAGACATTACATCAGATTTTCCTGTTCTATTAAAAAGTGAACTATTCGGCGGGCTAAAATTTATATCTCCCCCATTCCTCTTCTTTACCCCTTCCCTTCCATCCCGACCAACAAATGTGAGGGGATATTGCAACCTAAATTTTTCTCTTCTTGTAGTCGATATAAACCAATAAAATTGCATGTTGACAAGGATATTGATCAGAGATCTAAATTGATAAGACAATGGCCGATAAATTGATGTACATCGCTAATATTAATACACAAATTTACCCTTTTTTTTACTACTATAGTGGTTGAAACGTTGGACACCCAACTTAATGAACAAACCAATCAAAATTCAAAACTTAATAAAAGTCCCCAAATTTGTAAAGCCAACGAATATATGATTGGTGAGATGAACAGCCCATTGTCCCCTCCCTCCCTGGATATTGATAGAGCTATATTATAAAATACTTATGTTGCATGTTGCAGTTGTTTACTCAGCTGGGCCCAGGAAGGGAACTTTGATGATAAACAAAAATACCCCTCATTAGATTACAATTTAAGTTTAAAATGTCTGGACACTTAACTTTATTGTGTTTTAAATTGTCACATAATCTTTAAGCAACGATCACAGAGTTGATAAATACATTTTATACCCAAAGTTTTTGAGCTAATATAATTTACAGTCCAATGTCCACCCCCTCCGTGACTCTGCTAGTTCAATAAGCTTAGTACTCAGATTTCATACATTTTCAACCCCCCCCCCCCCCCATAAAATAGGGTTAAAATCATATCGATCCAAAGAAACAATAAGTTATAAAGACATCCTGTTACTTTTTTTTACAAGAAATACTGGTTAACTTCAAGCGTAGTTTGTAGTATATTTAGAATTGAAAACAAAACCATATGTTAAAAATAACCTCCCATTAAAAAAAATATTTACCCTCCCCCCCCCAAAAAAAAAAAAATAAGCTTGGATGCCCCTGGTACATCCCCAGTAATGATAAACAAAATTACCCCATATGTAGATTAAGATTATTGGTTGAAAAGTGTGGACACTGATAGTCTTAAACCAACCAATGAAAATACAATAAAAGTACCCAAAGTTTTGCGCCAACCAATAAAATAAAGTAATTTTAAAACTTTGGGTACCAATTTAATTTACAGTCTAATACACCCTCCTCCCTGGGGACAGTAAAGAATTTCTGTTATGATCTTTATGTAAGAATGTTAAAAAATATTGAGAGGGTTTTACCTATTAGAAGCTAACCTGTAAAGTTCAGCTAGATCAAAACAGACGCACACATTCAACGGCAAAATTTGTGCTGTGTTGTTATTTTTGTTTTTTTTTGGGTCAGTAGCTTAAAAAATATCTGAACTAGTATCCTATTATATGTATACTAGCAGCTACGCCCCTAGCATCTAGAGGCTCTTTATTCGAAGGGGCAAAAAAAGAACTAAAGAATAGCTTAAAACCATCATAAACCTTAAATATGAAAATATAACAGCATAAAACCATCACAAAAATTATGTGAAGCTTACCTAGAATAGAGAACCCAATCTGTTTAGCAGTTATTGAAATCTAAAGCTTAAGACAAAAAACTCCAACTTCTTTATATAATAGGATGTTATTTCTTTCTAAATACTTATACTCTTCTTATATTTATTTAAGTCTCGTTGTAAGTAAAAGATCCCTCCCCTCCCCCTATTATGATGTATGATATATGATGAATGATCATCGGTCAACTTTTGCTAAAAGAGATGGGGGGGGGGGGGGGAGTTCAATATAGGTCAAGTGAAAGTTAAATCCTAAAGGGTATTATTTTCTTCCATCCAAAGTTGTAAGTCAAATATAAATATGAAGGGGGGGGGGGTGAGGAATATTTTTAAGGTTTAATTATATCAACAAGGATCACAACATCCATAAAAGCGAAATGGTAGTACAATCAAACATTAACATAAGCATAAATGTATAAGTATAATCAAAATTATAAGTAAGTATTATATTAAATTGCTTTTCAGCGAAAGGAGGTATAACCTAAAGGGCCATCTGGTTAAGGAACTAATGTTCCTAGGCTTCAATGATTTGGTTCCCAAATCAAACCTCACGCATTTTTTAAGTTAAGCCATGATGAAGATTGTTTTGAGATCAATCATTTAGCAAAATATTGTATTTTTTGTATGAAAGAATAATAAAATGAAATAAACTTATTAATACAATTGAAAGTAACAGGATCATAATAATGTATTGTATTTGTATTTTCAATTTTGTTTGAACAATATGAAATAAACCTATTATTTATTACAGCTAATTTGTTATTTAACATTCTCCGCTAACCCACCCAACTCGAACTCTCATTGGTCTGTTTGTTTCGTGTCGTCCGACAGATTTTGCGCTCTCCTTGGTTAGGCTCGGAATTGGTAAAGTTAAAGCTAAGAAGATGTCTTTATTTATATTACTAGTAAGTAGTAAAGAGGAGGGAGGGGACTCGAGTATTATTATTATAAAGTCTCCTGTATTTATTTAAATGTATGATTTATGGGGATTAACCCTCGGAATATGGGGGGGGGGGGGTGGTGGTAAGTAACTGGTAACATGATATTACGGTCAGCCAAGGTGTTCGTACAGAAATGTTGTAAGAATTATTCTTTAGAAAATTCAAGCTATATTTTAAATTTGAGAACTTAAGTAACTGATATAGATATTATATTAATTATTATAAAAAAAAGGATCATGTTACTTGTCGATGCAGCGCTTATCACATGTTACTTGACGATGCAGCAAACTCATACATGTTACTTGTAAGTGCAGCAATATCCCCCCTCCATTCCCTATAGAGATACTAATATGATTATAAATAGAAACAATTAAGATTAATTCGTTAGCTCAACATTTATTAGTAATGGTTTTGAATATATGCAAAAACATTATTAAATGATTAAACATGATATTGAATAGCAATCTGGTTGCACAAATTGTAAAATGCATTATCATTATAGCGATCCCTCCACATGTATTCATCCAAATAACTTTGTAAGAAGGTTCTCTTACAACCTCTCATTGATGCTGTGAGAATTGGTGCAAAAAATATGACGTAACAAAAAAAATTAGCCAATGAGAGTCCACTACCATTGCCGCCATTGGTCAATAACGGCCTCTCATTGGCTAATTTTTTTTGTTACGTCATATTTTTTAAACCAATACTCACAGCATCCCTCTCATTGCTTCAAGATGAAGAAAGTTGTTTGGGGTTTTGAAGTTCTTTAGAAATGACTAAAAAGCTTATTTTCAATAAAAATATAACTAACATTGTCTGCCCATCTCCTTTTTTTTTATCTCCCTTTATCATGTTACTTGTAGATGCAGCTCTTATAAACATGTTACTTGTAAGTGCAGCGCTGCATCGACAAGTAACATGATCCAAAAAAAAATTTTGTTTGGTATATTAGATAAATAAATAGCTATTTCTGATCATTGATACACCAAAGTCAAGCAATATTTTGAAAAATTAAGTATCACATATAGATATTATAAAAAAACCTTTGGTTGGTATATTAGCTACTTCTGAATCTGATGCATCATTGTAACCCCCCCCCCCCCCCCCCACGCCAGAATTCATTAACAATATATATGCACCTGTTTCTCTACTTTGTGTGTGACTCACGTATAAGATATTTTAAGAAATATGATTGGGGGGGGGGGGGGTTACATAACATTTTTAAAAAATAATACATAATTAATAAATCTACAAAATCCTATTTCTTTATTTGAACTGACAAACACAACAGAACATAAAGTAACTGGAAAAGTCAAAAGATAATTAGCAATAACAACTTTGGAGACTTTTTTTCTTTAATTGTGATTGGTTGGTTTATTAAGCATGAAATGCTGCTAAAATGGAAATAAAAAAACAAGCGAAATTAGCAATAAGAACTAAGATTAACTATCTTGATAATCTGGATACGAGATTGCGTGATGCTATAAAAAAAATCTATTCACCAAACCTCTATTATTCCAAGTCATAAAATTCTAGTAAGGCCATAAACCTTCTTCGTATGATAATATTTTCCGGAATTTTTATGATTTTCTGACAATGTTTGACCGTAAAGATATGTGAACATATGTAGTATCTTACAAATACATCCCAAATCTAGCATAAGTTGACCCCTTCTCTCCGTATGAAAATGTTAACAGAGGTGTGAAGTCTCAATTTCCGGTCGTTTGAATATATCGGGGAATTTGTATATTTTTAGGGTTATTTTAGTATTTTGAAAATATTGAAAACAGTAACATTTCTCTACGAAATCACCCATCGTTTACAATTTTGAGTATGTTTTGAAAAATACTATAAACTAAAACTATCATTGGAAAATAAGAAAGATAATATGTAATAGGATGGAAAAGATCATCTTGATGTTTTTAATAATTAGATTTGTATATTTTGATTTTGTTTTTAACCCTTTGTAGACAAATTGATAATATTTCTAAATGTTAATTTTTTTAATTGTCTGCGTCTGGCATCTGACTAAAATAAAAATCTGTTACATTAGTTTCAACAATTAACTGTGTTGCCCCTTTCCAGACCTTAATCAGCCATTTTTTGTATGAAGTCTTTTATTGTGATCATAAACAGATAAAAATATTAATTAGCGCCGCCAACCGCAGTTTTACCGCCAAAATTGGCGGATTCCATTATTTGTCATTTTTTCAGCGATAGTCAGAAAAGGTATTTTTTTTGTTATAAAAAAAATAGTTCGTCGTAAAATTTGGTTTTCTTAGCTTTCTTAGTTTTAAATCGGATAAGGAGCGGTCTGACTGCTATGACTAGAAAAAATAATTTTCTCTGAAAATACACATGAACAAGTTTTACGTCTCTATCTATAACAGGAGCCGAGATAGAGGGGGGGGGTCTGTTAGGGGGTTAAGTAGGGGTACAAAAGTTTAACTGCCTGTTTTTCCAATTTTTTTTTTAACTGAGAATAATATCTTAATAAGTTGTAACTATAAACAGATAAAAATATTATTTAGCGCCGCCAACCGCCGTTTTACCGCCAAAATTGGCAGTTTCCGTTATTTTTTGTTTTTCAGCGATGGTCAGAAAAGGTATTTTTTTGTTATAAAAAATAATAGTTCGTCTTAAAATTTGGTTTTCTTAGCTTTAAAATTGGCCGCTCTACAGCAGTTTAAATATTCAGCGGCTGGTCGCTAAAAAGCAGATAAGGAGCAGTCTGACTTCTATGACTAGAAAAAGTAATTTTCTCTAAAAATACACATGAACCACCAGAAATAAGTTTTATGTCTCTATCTGTAACAGGAGCCGAGATAGAGCGGGGGTCTGTTAGTGGGTTAAGTAGGGGTACAGAAGTTTAACTGCCTGTTTTTGCTGTTTTTGGTGCTTGAAGCGCCAATTTTTTTTTTAACTGACAATAGTATCTTAATAAGTTGTAACTATAAACAGATAAAAATATTATTTATCGCCGCCAACCGCCATTTTACCGCCAAAATTGGTGGTTTCCGTTATTTTTCGTTTTTTAATGATGGTCAGAAAAGGTATTTTTTTGTTATAGAAAATAATAGTTCATCATAAAATTTGGTTTTCTTATCTTTAAAATTGGCTGCTCTACAGCAGTTTTAATATTTAGCAGCTGGCCGAAAAAAAGCAAATAAGGAGCGGTCTGACTGCTATGACTAGAAAAAGTAATTTTCTCTAATTATATGAACCACCAGAAAAAAGTTTTACGTCTCTATCTGTAACAGGAGCCAAGATAGAGGGGGGGTCTGTTAGGGGGTTAAGTAGGGGTACAGAAGTTTAACTGCCTGTTTTTGCCGGTTTTGGTGCTGGAAGCGCCAATTTTTTTTTAACTGAGAATAATATCTTAATAAGTTGTAACTATAAACAGTGAAAAAAGGAACAAAAAAAAATATTTTTTAGGCCTTTTCAAAAGGCAGTTTTGAAATCCCGTTATTTCATAAAAAAATTTAAAATGCTTAGAGAATGGCTTGGAAGGTGAATTTAGGTGTTCTGCATATTTCAATATAAACACATAAGGTCTAAGATATGATATCCCAAAAATCTTTTGTCAAAGTCTACTCTATACCTAGCGCTGGCGATTTCATTTTTCACAGGTATAAAATGCATGATTTTAGAAAACTGACTGGCGCTAGGTGTAGAGTAGACTTTGACAAAAGATTTTTTGGATATAATATCTTTGGCCTTATGTGTTTAAATTGAAATATGCAGAAGAGCTTAAAACCTGCACATTACTGAGATATTATTAAAACCGCCGTGCTACCATTATCTGTTGATATTTTACATGCCTGGCGCTAGGTCGCCAGTAGAGATAAAGAGCTGAAATTTTGTACATGTATTTCTAGGCCCCTAAAGTAACTTTTTAGGTTAGCAGAAGAATGAAATTCGAGAAAGGGTAATTTCATGAAAAGATCTAATATAGATGTATATAAGCAGAAAAAGTTTTTGACGAAATAAATTCAAAACTTTTTAAAAAGTAAAAATACTGGACGAAGGAAACCAACCCTGTGGGGCACTGGTCCTGCTTGGCACGTCTAACCTAACCTAGAATATGCCATGATCTGTGCGATATGAGGGAAAGACTAAGAAGTTAAGAGGTACGAGGCATAATGACAACCAGGGCTCGTCAACCGCGTCAAAATTAAAAAAATCAGCTGTATGTCTAAACTTTACCCAAATATGACATTCCCTCCTTAAAAACAAATTCCAAGGCATCCATTTTTTTTCTTAGTAGCGGCTTTTGCTCGGCTGCCGAGGCTTGATGGAAACTGACAAAAAATTGTAGAGAGCTGTAGGTGTAATACAAAATGATAACTATAATGTTAGATTAAGCAAAAAGAAACCTAATTCCTATTCTATCCTTATAATAAAGTAACAGGATGTCATTCTGTTTGTTTGTCTTCTTCTTCTTTTAGCCCTTGTCCTGCTCATCCCGGGTCTTCATCATTTCTGGCGGACAGGCCAAGGAATCTGGCTGTCTCGACAGGTTTACTCCATAGGTTTTTCACATTCAATGACGTAGGGTTCTGTGCACAATTAAACAGATGTTCAGTGGTATGTAAATCTGGACAGTTTGGACAAGTGTCTGACACGATCTTGTTGGGATCCTTGTTTATTCTGGCTAGAAATGTGTTCAGATAAACACTATATCCTGAACGTAGCTGAGCCAGTGTGGATCTGGTTGTTCTTGGCAAAGTTAGTTCTTCTTTGCTGATGGCTGGTGGCTTTTCATTTAGAACTTTGTTGTTTGCCATTTTGGCGATGGAATCTTTGACGGATTTAGTGTGTATTTGCTTGAGCTTGGACTTGTAGGCCTTTTCAGATAAATCAGGTTGGGAAATTGAATTTATCTCTTTGCCAAACTCAGATACAAGTGTGTTGCGCATCTTGCGGAAATTTCTAGGTCGGGCTGGGTCAAGTTCACTTCTGTTTGGATGGTTTGGACGCTGAGTGGACAGAAGAAATTGTTTACTCAACATCTGGCAATGATCCTTTACAGGCACATATCATTTTGGGAAAGTAAATACTTTCTTGAAGCCAATCTTAACGAGGAAGGTATTTTTGGAAAGGGGAAAATGTGCAGAAAACACCTATGTAAATTAGAAAATCCGCAGAAATCATTTTCAAAAGTTAATTGCAAACATTTGCAATGTTAATTTGCAAAATTAATTTCATGCCTTAAATGACATATTTTGAAATAAATGTTCTTATGAAAGTTTTTATCTATGAGTTTAGGACATGTTCAAGACATACATTTTATTTTCAGTGTTATTTTTTTCGCCCTATGTGTGAAAAAAGGCATTTCTCACATTTTATTATAGAAAATTGCATATAAACACAAAAATAATTTTTTTCTGCAGTAAACATAATAATTGGTATAAAATCTATCATTTTAAATGCAAAAGTCAGATTCTGAATCCTTTTTAGAGCGAATATATTGCAAAAAGTAACCAGGGCATTTTAGCAAAGTATGAATATTTAAAGAATTAAATACTTTTTATTTTTAATATACATATTATATAAATGAATAAAAAGAGAGAGAAAAAAAACTATAAAACAAGGTATATGTTTTTTTCACTCTATCATTGAATAAAATGCACTTTTAGGTTTGATTATAAGCAACGCATCACATAAAAACTCATTTTTACAGTTATTAAACAAAATCAATGCAATTCTACAATCAAGGTAGTTTTATAAAGCAGTAATCCTTTTTGTAGCTATATTTTTTGCCAAATTTATTCTTTATTTTTATAAATAAACTTCATTAAAATCTAATGATTTGAGATTTCGTAATAAAGAACTTCATATTTTTACTGTTTAGACATATAAATTTCAAAGAAAAAGACTAATTCCTTTAAGTTTGAATAAAACTTTATTCATTTACATAATAAAAACGTTAAAATCATTAAAGAATCTAAAAAAAGAAAAAAATAAGTAATTTTTATAAATGTTTTTGTGTCGTCTTTATAAACTCTTTCCGCTTTTATTATTAGACTGATAGAATTTAAAATTATAAATAACACTTGTTGGGCCTATCCTATCATATAAACTTAGTAAGATATTTTGTCAGTATCTTAAGGTTTGATACTGCTAAACTGATTGAGTTCTCCATTTTAGGGAAACTTTACATTGGTCCCGGTATGGGTTTAAGCTATTTTACGTTCCCTTCTTAACCCTTCAGAAAACAGAGCCCCTAGAGATAAATAAATTGAAATTATTTTAACCTAAACAGTCGGACCCCTTCCAAAGCTTAACCCTTAACAGTTGGGCCTCTTACCGCACCTTTATCGGCCAGGGGGAGGGGGGGGGGGGCATTCAATGCCTCCCCCCCCCCTTATTATCTCACTTCCTATTAGAGCTAAAAGGCTTAAAATTTTTGTGCATGCCCTCTGTTTGATAATGAATTTCCGACTATAAGTGAGTGAAAGTCGATTTTCGCTTCCTTCGCCCTTTTATTTAATAACCTTTGTTTGTAGGTCCTTTTTTGCTAAAAAATTTTAAACAGCTGTCATTTTCTTATTTTATCTTGTTCATACAATGTTTATTTTTATGTAAATTTTATAATAGAAATCTCAAAACATAAATTTCGGCAGCTGCAAGCCGCCGAAATCGGCGGTTGGAGATAAAAACCTGGATAACCCTTCCAGGTTTGCTGGCATCCTGTGCCCGCCAGGGTGGAGATATACAAAAAAATCTAACTCTCAGTTAGGACTGTTAAGGGTTAAGTGGATGGGTTGGGACTTGGGGGGGGGGGGGGGTAAAATAACATTATAAAACCTACTAGAGGCTGCACCTCTTGCATCTAGGGGATCTATAATCGAAGGAATATGAAAGTGCAGAAAAAACAATACCCAGACTTATTTATAAAACTGAAATAGCCTAAAACTATTTCAGGGCATATATGAAGGTTTACTACAAAAAGCTTACTACTTTATATATTAGGATATAAATGGTTAAATACATACATACATTATTACATGGAAACATAGATATGTTAAACTATTACATTGTTTTTATCAGGTGGAACTACATTGTATTCAGAGCCATGATCATGGACATCAAAGCTTTTTTATTTGGGTGGGGGAGATAAAAAGACGAAATTCTTTAAAATCCTATTTTATTTGGGGAAGGGAGGGTAAATACTTCCACCAAAATGGTTGTTGGTAAATTTTTTGGTTGGGGGGGGGGGATGAGTAAAATAACATTTTTTTCTTAAATATACATGGTGCCTATGACATCCCCAAATGCGTTTTGGGTGTGTGTATGTGGGGAGGGGGGTAAACAATAAACACACCCTTGGACATACCTGACAAAACAAAGTATTTTCATTTTTAACCTTTTTAGGGTGTCCCAAAGTGAAAAAAATTATGCATAAATAAGACACAGTTTTAATCAGTAATTAAAGGCCTGTTTTATGTCACTTGGAAACAAAGTAATCAAAAATTAAAAATACTCAGTACAGAAAAAAAGTTTATCTAACAAGATTTAATACCAAAAAGAAGAAATGGAGAGAGCTAATAAACATACAGACATAGTATACAGTATTGGAGCCATTACAAATAAGCTGCTGAAAAAATTAAAGGCATTTAATTTTCATAACAATGCTTCGCTACTAAATGAATGACTGTCCCACAAAAAAAACATATTTAATTATTTGGGAATCGTCCCTTTCGTAACATGGCCCCATAAGGGGTGATTCGTTGTATTTTTAAAATGGCTTTTTATAGGTTATTTTAGGTTAGGTTAGGTTATATTTGGTTAGGTGATTGCCCCACAGGGTTAGGTAATTGGCTCCGCAGGGTTAGAGCCCCCTCGCAAGGGCTAGAAATAGGAGATAAGCTACTGTTTTAAATACAAAGAATCGCCCCATAAGGTGCGATGTTACAAAAGGACTACACCCGATTATTTTTATATTACTATGTCACCTCACTTTTTAATTCACTAAATTTTTCAAAAACCTTTTTTTCACCCTTATAATTAAAAATTTCTTTTGCCCACAGGGAGAAAATATTCTTTTTTTTCTTTCTAGGATAGCCTGATATCTAGTTGCCGAAAGTGTACGCAGTTTCCTGGGTGTTTCCTCATCCTAGCTCAATATTTACTACTAGCTACAAATCTTCAAACTTCCCTTTAAAAAATCAAAATTTGAATGTATAAACGATTTATACATTATACATTTGAATTTTTTAAATTTTGATTTTTTTTTGAAGTTTGAAGCTTTTTTGGCTAGTAGTAAATATTGAGCTAGGATGAGGAAACACCCAGGAAACTGCGTACACTTTCGGCAACTAGATATCAGGCTATCCTTTCTAGGTATATCAAATGGCTGGATTTTATTAATCATTACGACATGCATGTTTAGATATAAAATAGAGACAATGCGGGTTTTTTTAATGTACAAAAGTAATTTTATTACAAGAAAAAAAGAGTATCTTTCATTAGAACTAAAAGTAGCTTTTTGTTCATGTTAAAAATCCTTTTTATGTTTCTCAGAAAAGAATATTATAAAATACATGAATGCCTGAAAATTAGTTTAAAAAATTCGTATTAAAAAGGAAAAAGAAACTAAGTCGTCGTTATATTTATTATTTGTTCTTTTTGGTGTAAGGTTTTTTTTAATCAGACTTTTTTGGATCTCGTTAATTCGATTTCTGCGGATTTTCTGGTTGCCAGAAATGAAATCTACGCATCTTTTTTAGCTAGATGGCATTTGTCTGGTTAAGATTGGATAAAAAATTCTTTGGTTGGTTAAATTTAATATATGTGCAGGCATAACTTTAGTTTCTGCATGTAAATGGTCAATGTCTGTAATCTCGTGGCAGCCGGTGGCAGTCCTTAGAGCTGTGTTTTGGGCTGCTTGAAGCTTGTCCCAGTTTGTGTCGCTGAGGGTGGGGGTAAATATTGGGCAGCAGTAATTTAAGAGGGATTGTCCAATGGACTTGTATGTGTTGACCATCACCTCTTTTTCTTTACCCCAAGTTGTGCCGGACAGGGCCTTCAAGATGTTATTTTTGGCGTTGAGTCTGGTTCTGAGGTCTTTGGTGTGATGGTTAAAACAGAACATGTTGTCATAGGTTACCCCAAGAAATTTGGGGTGTTTGACAGATGGTACGGTTTCGCCGTTGATTTTAACATCCAGAGTTGTGCTACATTCGTTGGAAAATGTTGTAAAAACTGTAGCAGATGATTTTGCTGGTGATATAAAAAGGTTGCGACTTTTGAACCAATTATCAAGGACAGAAAGATATACATTCAGGTCTTGAACTACTGGGTCAATGAGTGGTCCGCGTCCTAGGACGTTGGAATCATCTGCGTAGGTTACCAGAAGGATGTTGGCTGGAGGGCTGGGCATGGATGACATGTACAGGTTGAATAAGACAGGTGAAAGTACGCCTCCTTGGGGAACACCTTGTTTGACAACTCTGTAATTGGATCTGGAACCTCTAAATTCAACAAATGTTTGTCTACCTCTAAGGTATGCACACAGGAAGCGTTTCACGTAGCTGTTGAGCTGCAGGGATCTTATATCCTGGAGAAGAAGGTGGTGGTCGACCGTATCAAAGGCTTTTGATAGGTCAATAGCTACAGATACTGTGCGTTCGACAGGCTTCCTCTTGTTCAGCCCGGTGGTGATGAAGTTGTTTATGGTGTGCAGGGCAGTGGTGGTGGATCTGCCCTTCCTGAATCCATGCTGATGGTCTGCAAGTTTTACAGCTTCGTTCACCTGTGGTAGAAGTAGTGCTTCCAGAATCTTGCTGGCAGGACAAAGAAGAGAGACAGGTTGATAGCTGGTACCTTGGTCCGCTGGTTTCCCAGGTTTCAAGAGTGGAATTATCTTTCCTGTCTTCCATATGCTGGGTATGTGTGTAGTAAGTAGGCTCAGGTTAAAGATGTTTTTCAGGTATCTGATACCTTTTGGTCCGAGATACTTCAGCATGATGGGGGAGAGTCCATCTGGCCCAAGGGCCTTGGAGTTCTTTGACTTCTTGATGGCCTCGCGAGTCTGGGCAGGGGTAAATCTGGTTGACTTGCACTTAGATTTCTTCTTCAGGTTTCTGATGGTTCGTCTAAGTGCTTCTACAGGCTTAGTGTCTGACTTAGGAGTATATTGAGCATTAAAGCTATTGGCCATGGTTCTGGTTTGTTTCCAAGGCCTTTGATGGTGTTCCAAAGTTTCTTTGAACCAGGGTCACATTTAGAAAGGTGTTCTTGCCATTTGTTTTTACGATGGTCATTTATGGCTTTGTTTATCTCCTTGTTGATGTCATGGAGTCTAGCATCACTTGGGTTGTATTGTTTCATTTCATCCCTTTGTTCTATTAATCTGGCAGCCTCAGTTGGTACCGCATTATAGACTTTGGGGATGCGTCCGACAGGTATGCAAGCCTTGGCAGCATTTAGAAGGATATTGCAAAAATATTTTTCTGCGGAAAAAACGTTGCTAACTTCTCTGGCAGTGTTGAAAGATTTTTCAGTAATTTCAGTGAATTTGGTCCAGTTGGCTTTAGAGAAGTTGATGAAGGTCCGGTTTTTTGTATTTGATTTTATAAAAGATGCTGTAAGGCTTAGAGTGATGGGTAGATGGTCTGAGTTTAACTTCCTTTCTACTTTCCAGGTGGTGTATGGAATCAGGTTTGACGAAGCTATACTTATGTCAGGTGCTGTTGATGTGTCATTGGCGATTTTGGTGGGCAGGTCCTCATTAATAATGCCAAATTCTTTTCCTGCAATGGTGTCTACAAGAAGTCTGCCTCTTTGATCAGGATTTGATTCTGAATACCAGAGTTCATTATGTGCATTGAAATCACCAAGGACGTAGGAATTTCTGCCAAGTCCATCATATATATGTTCCAGGGGGGGAACATAATTTGGTGTGTTGCAGCTGCTTTGTGGTGGTATATAGATGTTACGTATGTAAAGATCTTCTTTATTTATGCCAGGTATTTTGATGGTAAGTGATTCTAGAAATTGGTCTTGTTCTAGAATGGCAGGTGTTGGTTCGATGTTAAAGTTAAGGTCTTTGTTCACCAGGAAGGCAAGACCTCCCCCTTTATTGGTTCTATCTCTACGAACCAGTGTGTAATTAGGTAGGTTTGACAGCTTGGATTTATCTGATAGCTTGGTTTCTTCTACTACTTTGGTCACGTCTACGCCGTGCATCTACCTTCATCAGCAGAAGCAGCAACAACACCAGCCAGCAACTGCAGCAGCACCAACACCAGCAGCAGATGGAGCCAAGAACCAATACACCCAATCTCCCACCCTGCCTTCTGTTTGTTTGTACCGAGGGATCTCGCTTACCACTGAACCGATTGGGTTCATCTTAACAGGGTAGCCTCTCATGGGTCCCGGGAAGGATTATAACTGTTTTGAGGGGGGGGGGGGGGGGTAGCACCACTCTTGCAATTAAAAAACGGGGTTGGGGTGGGGGGAGTAGGGAAGATGTAGAGATACAGTTAATTAACCCTTTCCCCATTTAGTGTTTTACACTAATACTATATGTCACAATGAAGTAAACATGATCCAAAGTCTTATCACTCTATCCCTATATTTTACAGACAAATCATTTATTGCTAACGAAAATCATAAAGTGATACAAGCAAAAAAATATATATAATATATCTAGATGGTTCATCTGCCCCATTTTTCGTCAAATCTAAAAAGGATATTTAGCAAACAAAAACCTTTGTTTATTTTTTGTTGTATACGAGATTCGGGCAACGAAATTTAGACGAAATATTTCGACAGTATAATTTTTAGATAGCTATTTTTATCCCTAGATATTTAGCTATTCATAGCTAACTTATTATGTGGTTTGTCATATGCTTCACATTATACAAGGGAAGACATTTTCACGTGAAATAATTTACCTAAGATATGTGTCAATTCATAGATGACTTAAATGCGAACGAAATGAAAATTTACATACCAAAATAATGATACAACCAATGATATGTCTGTAATGTATCTTAACTACTTTCCAATTGACTGATTTAGACAGTATGTCTCTAGGTTATCTCTATTAGCGAAAATTACAGATTGTGAAATAACGCCTGCCAAACCTCCAAATCTTATATCGCTTTTTCCTGCAAAAATAGAAAATTTTGAATCATTTGAGAAAATTAAAAACATGTTTCAAAAGAAAAATATAGGATAACTTTACTAGAAGATAATAATTAATTGTCTTAAATGATTCAAATTTGCTTAGCCAGAAAAAGCAAAAAAGAAATATACCGGTTTCGCCGCCGTTTCATAACAGTTCTATATTATACCACATTAGAGCAACTGCTATGTCAAATCTGTCCAATATGTCCAATAAATCATGTTCTGAAAATGATAAATTTGTCAATGTTGCCAAAATTGTAGATTTCTTAATTCAAGATTTTAACATAATTTTGACCACGTAGGCAAGTTGTCTAACTGCACGATTAAGACTTACAAACAAAGGCGATGCAATCAAAAGTCTGGTTGTATTTGGCCAATTGCAATTCATTTTGTTTATGTTCACTAAAATACATCTCTTTCTTTTTTTTCTCTCTCTCTCTCTCTCTATAATAGGACGTTTGTCCTTGTTTTATTGTAATGAATTTTTAGAAACAATTAATTCGTAAAGAAGTTGTATCAACTTTTTTTTTTATAGCTAGCCGGTTCTTTTAGTAAGTAGTAGATGTAAAATTTTTCATAGAATTCAAATATGCAATCGGTTTTTTTGTAGACCTCTTATTTTTTAAGTAATTTAAGTTTTTTAAAAAAATAATTAAGTCGGTTTTAAGGTACTAAAACCCAACAAAATAAAAGAAGAAAATGGTCAGTAAGAACAAAAATAGTAAGATCTTTAATTTGACACCTTACTTTTAAAATTCTGTTGAGTAATTATTGAAAAAATCTATTTTTTTAACCTTGGTATAATAAAAACTTTAGACCTAAATATTTTCTCAAACAGACATAAAAAACATGGGTTCATATATACCATTAGAATCAGAAAAATATTACGAATCCATTGTAAGCAAAATTGAAAAAAATTAAAAAATTAAAAATTTACAGAAATGGCCAATTATTTTTTTTGTTCAGACAACACTATTGTTTTCCCTTTTTTACCCCCTCTTTACCCCCTCTTTACCCCCTTCCCATTTTTATACTCAATTGAAGAATTAAGACGTTGCCTGTACAACATAATATGATATTTTCATATAATTCCTTTTATTGTAGTTTATATACTATATTGTAAACTTTTTTTTTCAATTTTGCTTACAATGGATTCGTAATATTTTTCTGATTCTAATGGTATATATGAACCCATATTTTTTTATTTGTGAAATAATAAAATTAAGTTCAAAGTTTTTATTCTCGTGGGTTTAAAAAAATCGATTTTTTCAATAATTACCTGACAGAATTGAAAAAGTAAGGTGTCAAATTAAAGATCTTACTATTTTTGTTCATAATGACCATTTTCTTTCTTTTTTTTGTTGCATTTTAGTACCTTAAAATCGACTTAATTTTTTTTTTTTAAACTTAAATTACTTAAAAAATAAGAGGTCTACAAAAAAACCGATTGCATATCTGAATTCTATGAAAAATTTTACATCTACTACTTACTAAAAGAACCGGCTAGCTATAAAAAAAATAGTTGATACACCTTCTTTTCATTATTTTAACTAATTGTTATTTGAAATTTGTACGTCCATTTTAAAATGTTGATTTTTAAAAACTTTTTTTAACAACAATTTTTTTATGTAATATGTAATTTTATGTATGTATTTAGTATTCAGTATTTAAGAAGTTTTCAACAAATTTACCTAAAATTTGGTCAAAACTTATATATTTATATTTTGCATTTTAGTTCTTGCACTCTACGAGAGTTAATGTTTGCCTTTCCTACCGTTTCAGAGCCTCGCTTTTATTGATGGTGTCATCCTTGTTGACAGTGTGTTTACAATCTCTAGTCACACAGACCAAGAGTACATGGAATCTGTCTTTTAAACTCCATTGTAGTGCTGAAATTAATTGATTATTAAACGTCGTCTTACAAGTTTAGATGTACAAAAATAAATACAGTAAATTATTAAGAGATTCACATTTCTATAAAATTTGGCGTTATTTTTTTCAATAATTAGGGTCGGCCCGTCCGTCCTAACGACCGTTCGTAATGGTTAGCTCTTATAGTTAATTTAGGCATGGTAGAGTTGTCCCATCGATTTCAAACTTGGAGTGGTGATTCTTTTTGTAGTTAGGCACGATTTATAATGTATAAACGTTATCAAAAAGTCCGTACGTTCATTGAAAACATGAAGATTTTTAACTTATTCATCTAACATTTGAAATACTTAATTAATATACATATACATTATAATTCAGTTTTGACACTCTAATAGTGTTAATGTACGTTTGTCCTACCGTTTCATAGCTTTGCTTTTAAGGATGTTGCCATCCTATGGATTCACTTAAAGGAAACTTGGCACAAACCATGATTTAACAAGGACGAAAATATCCATGAGAAGCAATTTGGCACTTTCACACAAGATACCTTGTTAATCACTGTAATCCCCCCTTTATCTTTTAAATAAAATTAAAAAAAGGTACTTTCCGTTTTTTTATTGCTTTAGCCCTATTCTATTAGAATTATGTGATGATTTGAGAAATTTGACAAATAAATTCCATTTCATGGAATTTTTTATTTAAGGCCATTTGTTCACAGGGAGTAAGGGAGGGGACAATGGATCGAATATTCAATTTTTAGGAGTCTCAGACTTTGGGTACTGGCTTAAAGGGAATGTGCACGAATACAGCAGATTCTGCCTGACTTTGGGTACTTGCGCATCAATGCCCAGCTAACTAGCTGAGCTAGTTTTGAATATGCAGACATAAAAATTTGTTATTAATGGCTGGTTTTAACAAATATTTTTTCCCAAGAAAATGTCATTTCATGTATATAAACTCTACTGTGATATTTATGTATTAAATAATCTAAGAACCGCTGGATTTTAGGGGTCAGTTATAAATATATGAGAAGGGTTGAGGTAGTTCTAAACAAGATTTTTCTAGTGATTAAATACAGAATGTTTACTACATTGTGATGTGTTGATAATTTAATTTTCAAGTAAATGATTTTTTTTCTTAGAACTAATTTTGTTCTAAATTAGGTTACCATGATCCCTTTACAATTTTTGTAAAATTTTCTTGATAAATCTGGTTTTCTTTGCTTTTCAGCGAACCCTCTTAAATTAAATTAATTGCCCATTGTCCCCTCCCTTACTCCCTGATTTGTTTATGGTTTGTGATTTTGTGACAGAAGAAATTAGAATCTATCGCATCGTATTATAGAAAGCTTTCCGCGGATAGTAAAATAAAAAATTATACGATTCACAAAACCAGTTTTGTTAGCTCTAAAGAGCCGAAGGCCCGTGCTAACAAATCTGGTATAAATCGTATAATTTTTCATTTTAATTTTCGTGAAACCTTGCATGCATGATTTCTCAGTGTGGCTGAGAAACGGTTCTAATCCATTGCATTTGTGGATATTAATTAAGTTCTAAAAATTGTAAGTCTTTAGACACAAGCTGCATTTAGCAATTTAAAAATGTAAATTTAAAGTTCTGACACTCTACAAGTGTTAATGTTGATTTGTCATACCGCGTCAGAGCTTTGCTTTTTTTGGATAATGTCATCCTTGTTCTATAATATGCATGAATGCGATTTCTTTTAGAGCTAATAAGATTATAATTTTGTACTCAGTTGACATTTTCCGGGCAACTGCTAAAGCTAGTCCAAAATTAGTATAATAAGCAAAGTTTCACATTTTATGGTAGACTAAGTGTCTTCTTTACTATTTAATAACTCAGGAAGTTAACAATTTAGCAGAAGCATATGCGGCTGCCAACCCATGACCATAATATTTTATATCTTGTTTAACTTTGGTTTAATTAACTTAACTAAAACTTATAATGCTAATTTCCTTTTATCTTCCACATTCTTGAACAAGGATGACAAAATACCAAATACGAAAGTCTGCGTTTAACAGACAACTTAACAGACAACGATGGGATGGGGGATGGTGTCCCCTAAACGAGAGTGACTAATTAAAAGCGAAGGAAGCAAGATTTTATAAGCTGGTTAATTTTAAATACCAATAACCTTGTATTTTTCAAGATTATCTCTAGAAAAGGTAGATATCTAAAATTAATCCTAAATGAACTTATACATAAGTAATCTATTATTTCAAATAAAACAAAATTTAGGAAACTGGGTTAAACCCATCCCACTATATTACTAAATTTACCTGAAAAATATAACCAAGTTAGACCAGCTATTTTGAGAACATTAGCTTCAGTCTAATATATATTATAATCACCCATAGGGAGGGTGGTGGGTGGCAAAAAATAGCCTAAAACCACCCCAAGACATTTATGAAGCTCCCCTTTAAAGTACAATCAATTAAGACAATTATTTTTCAAGATCTTTAGCTTCAGACATTGAATCTTAATACTTTATATTATGGGATTACAAGATAGCAAATTATAAAGCAGGACTATTCACGACAACCAAGACAATTTCAACATTTAGCATATATTTGTAATCTTTCATTTGGCTCAAAACAAACGAGTGAAAAATTTGTAGAAAATGACATCAAAAATAAAATAAAATAAATAACACATAAATGAACTCTGCTATATAGTAAATTAAACTATAATCATTTTTATAATATTTTACTATATTGTACTCTATGAAAAAATATATAAAGTTAAATTACAATATAATATTATACCACTTAATTTACATGGCATTTTTATCATATGGTCTTGAATTACCACAGTTTAAATTGAACAGAAAAAAATTTCCGGCATCTAATAGACTTTTGTGAAAACTCCGATCCTTATACCAGATATGAAACTGTTATCCTCATTGTAACTTACTGATTGTTACCAAACCCTAGCCCGAGAGTATGACAGTTGCCTAACACAGTAAAGATGAGGTTTAGGACCTCTAAGCTTTTTTGTTCACCCTGCCATCATTCCCCCAAAAATAATTAAAAATACTTTCTGAGCTATGGATTATTGATTGAACCCAAAACTGTTAGTGAACTCCCAAAGTACCCCTCTCAATGAAATCAGCAAATGGCATTAAAAATAAATAACAGTGAATAACATTTGTAGATTTATGAAATCTAACTCTTAAAACCTTACATTACTTTAGTAGCAAATAAGTAAAATAAATTTAATGCCAATATTCATTTTAAGATATATATGTTTTTAATTAAATTTAAATCATATAGAATAGAATATAGTTAAGTAAATTAAAATCAATATCTGTAATTGGTCTGAGATAATAAAATATATTTTTGGACTTAATGTTTATGAAGGTTTTAAACTATTTTTTGACAATGCAATTCTATGATTGTTTTAATTTTAAGTACATTTTTAACATAATTAGCTTAATAATTGAATTAAATATAAATATAAATATGCATGATATAATTTTAAACAAAAACATTAAAATATAAAAAAGTACTACTTTTTAAAATTGGTTAACTATTTTGAACATATTATTTTTAAATGATGAAAAAAATTAAAACCAAATACATAATTAGATTAGTTCCATAAAATTTTGTGCTATCATTTCATTTTTGTAACCTTTTTTTTGTTAAAGTATGAATTAATGAATTAAAACATAAATTTATTATTTCGTTTAATTTCTTTTATAAATATTGTTTCATTACCACCCTAAAATTATGAAGTTAACACAAAATTTATTCCTTTATTTTGCCTCTTTGAAAGTTGAGACAGTTAATAAAAGATTATATTACTATTTATTAACAATTTATGCCAAAAACGTTAGTTACAATAAGGAACTTACATGGTTAATCAATATAATTTGTCTTTTATCAAAAGATCTATTTTTTGTAAAGATATTTAAGTTGAATATTTTTTCTCTTCCCGTTTGAATACTGCATATCAACAAAACTTATTTTAATTCAGTTAAATTTTATCTCCATTCAATAAAAACTAAGATAGAACATACATTATATTGGTTCTCCCAATACACTGCAATCCTTATGTGTACCTAACTAAATAACAATATTATTATTGTGCTTAAGCTTTGTTTTTGTTCTGACTCTCTAAGTTAAATAGTTTCCATTATTCAAGTTTGATTTGTCAAGGAATAGGCAAATATAAAGACCAAGAAAAATCAACTATTGAGTTTCAATTTATAACAACATTTCCATCAAGTTACTGGTAGAATAGTGTTTACATATTATCACTTTTCATTTAAGGATAAAATCATTTTAAAAATTTATTTTTCTTTATATCAAACAATTGATTTTTCTTAAATCTATTTTGGATTATATATTTTTTTCAAATGGAGTAGAAAAATGTCAAAGGGAAAGTCCTTTTACTTGATTACAAATTTTAAATACTTCAATGTTAAATATAATTTTAGATATATGCCTCAAATAGTTTTTCTTTAATAAGTTTCTTAAAGGACACATTGAGAACTTTTTTAATTTTGATTTTTAACCCTATTCAAGGGGGGTGGGGTCGGGGCGTACAACGCCCTTTCTAAAGATTTTATGCCTCCCATTTTAATTGTGTAAAAGATAGGGTTACAAAATTTTATGACTTTAAAATGGCACAATTATGCATTTTTCTTGTTTTTTTGATTCATCAATCCTGGCGGCCACAAAAATTTTTTTTTAAGGTAAATCCAGATATATTTTAAAAGGTGCATACAAAATACTAAATCTAAACTTTTATGCAATTTTTTTTGCTCCAAACACAAAGTAAAATTAATATTAAGCTTACTAAATACTTTTTTGTTCCCAGAAAAGCCGCTGACAAGTATGCCTGGCACCAGAAGTACCTGGTACCTAACCATAGTGATTTTTTGACCGCCGATTTCCCGCTGTTGGTTATGACAAATCGCCGTTTTTAAAAGTTTTTTTTTGCTATAATAGAAAAAAATTCAAGCAAACATAATCAAATTATACAATGCACCTATTTTACTTTTTTTACCGTTATGCTGATTGGGTCGGTAAATAATGGTGCCACGGCCTTAAAATTAATTTCATTCTTTCTGAATCTTAAAATTAAATACTTTGCTGATGAGAAGTATTTTACGCCCCCAGTGCCCCGGAATAGGGTTAAGTATTTTTAGGGCAACTTTAATGGTTGCTTACGATCAAGTGAAAGACCGCACAGCCTAATATCAAATATAAAGACATTTATTTCAATGTTATATACGTCTATAACTTTAAGAGAACAGGCAACGTAAACGCGCAAATAAGGTCGAATGCGAGTTTCTTTTAACTGAACAACTAACTTTGTGCATTATTGGATCTTGACTACTAGAAATAATCTGTAGCCTAGGTTATATCTATGGTGATTAGACACAAACTTATGCTATGCAGTCAAGCGATTGTCCGTAGGAAACGTTTAAAGTTGCTTAATTTTTTTTATGTACTTTCGACTTTAATATTCACACATTGTATTCTATTTTACATGATTTAGGAAATCATCCAAGTAAAACAAAAAGTGTATAATTGCATTGTTTAAATTAAAAGACGTTTATTAAAAAATATTAATTATATTCTAAAATATAACTAAAAATATAATAAAATTATCTATCTTTCCTTAAGATAAAATGAGTTTATTTCTTATTTTTATACAATTCTATTTAAAAAAGAAGAATTTTATAAAATCGTCTTTCATAGCTTTCACTCTAAAATCTTTTATTTTGTTCAAATCCTTTAATATACAGTAAGAATAAAAAACCTGCGTTATCCTATTTTCTGAGACAAATAAAGAATATGTGAAAACAAAGTATAATTCTTGTTATCTGTTTAGAAATGCATAAAATTTATTTTAGGCGTTCCTTAAAATATCTAAATGTGTACAGAGCTTGATCTTTAAATCATTTTAGTGGTGATTTAAAGATCAAGCTCAAGAAAAATTACAAAATACTACTGAAAACAGATGTGCTGAATTTAAATTTCCAAATGTGTACGCAGTTTCCGTGGCGTTTCCTCATCCTATCTCAATATTTACTATTAGCTAAATAAGCTTCAAATTTCAATTTATTTTTGAAAATTAAAGTTTTGAATGTATAAATCGTTGATAAGTTCAAAATTTTAAAAGTTTGGAAGTTTGAAGCTCTTTTAGCTAGTAGTAAATATTGAGATAGGATGAGGAAACGCTACGGAAACTGCGTACACATTTGGAAATTAAAATTCAGCATATCTGAAAACAAATACTGTATCCATTTAAAAAAATTATTCTTATAGGCTGTGATAAAAAACGCATTTTTTTCATTTAATCTGTATATTTCCACTTATTTTAGGAATACTTTAATGTGCTTCCATTTAAATCTTTTCTAATAAACACATCATATTTAAACCTAAAAATATTTGAACTAATACTTTATAACTAACATGTTTTAAATGTATCACTTTTGAAACTATATTGAAATCCGATTTTGTACAATTTTCATAGTTTTTGTTAGCTGAAAGATTCCATAGACTTCTTTCTGTCTTTCTGAAAAAAAATCATAATTAATTATATGGGGCTAATTTTTTTGCTGGAAAAGTTTTATCATTATTTATAACAATATTCCTTAAAGCGTTTTGTAGCTGATGTTAAGTAAATATATAAGGTAAGGGTGCCTCATTTACATAGGAATCGGCATTCTAACCTTTGCATAATAGAATGCCTCTGTCATAAAAAATTAAATGTCAGTAGCTTCTAAAATAAACAGGGATACTAAAGTTTTTTTTTTATATGTTAAATGTACATGCAGCATTTGCTACGTTTTATATTAAATATTATTTGGGTGGCTGTTATTTTTATCTTCTAAATTTCGATTACCAACATTTTCTAGAAACTTAACTTAAGAGATGTCGCATTAGGACGTTTGTCGTTTAGGATGTTTGTCGCGTTGGGACGTTTGTTTTTTGAGTGTTCAACAAGAAACTTTTCAGGAAAACTACAAAAAATAGTTACGAAAAGCCATGTAAAGACCTAAGTAAAAATTTAATCCTACATGAATGCCTTATTTGCCATTAGACTTGTATGGTTTTGACAGGTATTCAAGCTCATCTAATAGTATCATGAAGATAAACGGGTGCTATTACGAAACAGAAAAGAATATACATTAGCGAACTAAAATTGTACAGGTTCATGAATCCTTTATAAAGGAATAAAATGTTCGTCCTTCTTTACGTCTGTCTGTGAAAAAGAAAGGACATAGTTAACCACTGTACCGATATGGTTATCTATTACAGTGAAGTCCAGAAAAGTTTAATTCACCCCTCCTCAAGAAATCACCCATAGAAATAAAATGTTAAAGAAACTAGAATACAATAATTATTCATTTTGTACTTTTGCTGATTTGGATATGAACTAACGGAGTATCTATTCAGCGTTAAACATTTCACTAATAATTGACAAGTTTTCTTAGTATCCTATATCCAAACGAGAAATAGTTGATCTCAATAAAAAAAATATCTGCTCCAAACTTTGCAAACATTTTTGAAAACTTAAGCAAAATATTTTTCTGTGATTTTCATGGAAGCTTAGTGTAGACCTTGGTTTAAAGCGAACGACTGTTCACACTTTCAGTCAATAATAAGTTACCCTTGGGCGTTATCAAGGGGGATGTCAACAACCATCTCGAACCTTAAATTTGTTAGTACTACCTTCCCCTTTTTCGACTCCTCAAGGCTTTATCACCAATACATTAAAATTACCTGGAATTATTGAGCATGTTTGTTGTTTGTTTGTTTGTTGGATAGACTTGTTTGTTGGGAGTATGGCAGTGTACACATGTACGTTTCTGTACACTTTAATGTACACACTATAGTGTACATTTACAGTTTAAGTGTACTTGCACAATTTAACATGTTTTAACACAAATGATTGTACACATGGTGTACATGATGTACATATTGTAGGTGTAGGCCAGGATGTGTACACTCACTAGTGGGGTAAACTAGCCCACACAACATTGTTCCACACTTCAGAACTTTGCACATGTAGCACAGGGAATCCATGCGTCCATCTAGATAGATAGATAGATAGAAAATATATATATAAAAAGATAGATGGTTAGATAAAAAAATAAATAGATATATAGATATGTAGATTAAATCAATACAAAGTGGACAATCCTTTTTTCATGTACAAATGAAATGAATAGTCCTTTGAAAACTTTTTATTAGATAAAGATTATTTGAATAGAATCAAATATCCTTACAGATGCAAATGTAATAATAAATATTTCAGTTCTGTGTATGTATGTACATAGATAAATAATACTTAAACTTCAATAATAGCGAAGCTGTTTGAATTATAGGCAAAACAAGGATGACACCATCTATAAAAGCCAAGCACTGAAAAGGTAGGACAAACGGACATTAACACTTGTATAGTGTCAGAACTGAATAATCAAAATATAAAAGTATACGAGTCGAAGCAAAATTGTAAGTAAATTTGTTGAAAATGTACTTGATACAGGATACTGTTTATGGACATACTTACATTTTTAGGACTTGATTATATATCTATAAGAAGCTTCAATGTCGGTTCTCTAGTTAGGGAAAACCTTTGCTATTCACACATACAGGCACAGACATCCTGTTAGTTTCATATAATTTTACATTTAAGAAGATTTATTGACAGTCATCGTTTCTTATTAATTCTAATAATATATGAAAGTCGCTTTTATGATCTAATAATAGGCCATTAAAGCCTGACAAAAATTATAGAATGAATTCAAGTCGAATTTATTATTAAGTTGCAAAGCTCTTATTTCAAAAGGATGAAACTCTAAAAAATTAGGTATCTTTGTTATTTGTAATTAAGACGTTCTTTACTCTACACCCCTTTCTTCCCAACAATAACTATGAAATAGATTTATAACAAGCGTGTTCGCCCCTATCCTCTTAGTCCCTAAAAAAGTTTTAAAGAAGAAAAAAATCTAAATAAAAGAAGAAAAAAATATCTAAAAATTAAGAAATATAAAAACTAAAAATTAATTTTGAGGTGACAATTTTTTAGTTTTGGGAGGTGGAGGTGATCCTAACCTAAGAAAATAGCTTAAAACCATCGTAGGAACTGAATCTATATTCCCTGAATAGTAGAGAATAATCGTTTCAGCGATTAACGAGATTCGGAAGGGTATCAATTCTTATTTACTTTTATTGGAAGAAAAGCTACGCTCTAACAGTACATTTAAAACTAAGATCCAAAATATTATAATATTATAAATATTTTGTGTAAAATTTTTCGGGCTAATGGGGAAACAGTGTAACTCATTTTAACATAAATGGATTTCAGAATTAGAATTAAATTAGACCCACCTATATTTGTTTTTATTTTCTTTACTCTATAGCTAAGGTTCGTCCGTCCATATAATAAGATCATTAATCATAGACGTCCAAGGGTGGGGGTAATGGGGCGATTACCCCCCCAAAAATTTTACCCCGGGGGTAAATTTTTTTTTTTTTTGGGGGGGGGGGGGGTAAACTAAATTTACCCCTGCCAACAGATTTCAGAGGGGGTAATTACCCCCCCCCAAAAAAAATTTTTACCCCGGGGGTAAAATTTGCTTGGGGGGGGGAATGGGGCGATGCGCGCCATTTTACCCCTCCCCCCAAAACGAATTACCCCCCCCAAAATAAAAAGCTTGGACGCCCCTGTCATTAATATCAACAAACCATTGGATTACACAGCTTTTTTAATTGTTAGTCCTAAATGTTCATGATAATGAGTTATATTTGAGGCCGAGAAATTGACTTTTTTCTTGCTATTAAGTTCGCCCATGTTACATAGAAGAATTTATTTAAATATAAAGCCTTAGCTGCATGTAAGCATCGTAATAGCATTACTTTAAGAACTTTTGGATGTCTGAACCTGCTCCAAAACAGTCAAGCCATCTTTTAAGTTTGAGACTTATGCACGGGTGTCGAGCCTTGGTAAATGTTTTTAGATATACTGTAAACAATATTCGTATTATTCTAGAACTATTGCGTCTATTTGATTAAAAAAAGATGGCTAGGTTTGGATGGCTAAATAAATTATTCTATTAAAGTCAGATAGATAGATAAATGGAACAATATTAGAAGTGATGGACAAAGTTAATAGAGATAATTTAGAAACATGCTCAAAAACACGATCAAAATATATCTTTTCGCGCATTTATATGCATTGCGAGAAACTATGCTAATTACTATTCCAAATTATTAGTAGGCCTTCTTTAATCAGTTAAAATTTTGAGCGATCATGATCTATATGTTCCGCCGGTTGGCCGTTAGCAGCTCTTAAAGTTAATACATTTTTATAGATAATCGATACCAGGAACACTCTATCGTGAACTGGTCCTGATCCTGCTATGTTACCTGTGCCAAACATCACAGCCCCAACAGATCACAAGCACGCCAAACTGATGAGGTTCAACCCCCCTAATCACACACAAACTCGGTTTTTCAATATTTTTTGTGTGTAAATGCGTAACATCATTAAAATTGTTTGTTTCTCTAACCGGTCACAATACCTATTCACTCTTACACCATAGAATAAGGAGGAATAGAAATGAAAACCTCAAATATTTTAGGGAATATTGAAGAAAAGTTGCGCTTGCGCAATAAAAACATAATATGAAACTTGAATGGTACACATGTCAAGTTGGGACAAAACTGAAATAATATCTTTTTAATGAAAATATATCGAAAAGTATTAGATTTTTCCTCTAACTTTATGTCTCTACTGCATAGAAATTAAACTTATGTTTATCTAATATTGTTTACATTTCACCACTGTCAATGTACTTTATGACGCAACTTGCGTAATCACTCGAATTTATGATAATAATTGAAATTAAAATACTTAAAACTATATAATTGGATATAAACATCTTTTACTCTCAGACCTTGAAAGAATTAAAAATCAGCTGCTAAGGATTTTTTGTAAACAAATTCATGCGCAACCCTAATACAAATGCCGTGATCATTATTTCTTAACCAAATATTTTTAAAGTCATTTTTTTACTAAATTCATGTTAAAATGAATTTTTGTTTAAAGTTTTGCTAATACTATAAGGTTTTAATCCATTGTGAATAGGACAAATATGGCTGGACGATTGGCTGTATGGCTTTTAGTATACTATTAAAAAAGGCATTTATTTTTAATATCATTTCTCGATAATATCTAAAATCATATGATTTTACTACAAGCCTTGTAGCCATTTAGGGCTTTCAAAAGTTCCAATTTTATTTCAGGCTAGCCAGGCAGAATCTTCTACCTGGATTCTATTCTATACTTTATCTTCTTTGTCTTACACTTATTCCTTATATTAGATATTTATAGTTAATTCTGTTAAATTTTTTAAGCACTAGGCACTTGAAATACAGTCCTCATAAAATACTTACAACTTTCGCTTTTAGCTTCTAAGGACTATGGCCTGTAGAAGGAGGATTTTTGTTTTGTAATGAAAATGAATTACTAGGGTAAGAACTTAAAAAAAGACACTCTCTCTGTGTATGCTGTAATAATATTGAAACACCCTAATATGTATTTAAAAACATTATTACAGAAATGGAGCACCCTAATATGAGTATAATATGTTGTAACAAGTGCTTTTAATATGCTTCATTTGGCTTCATGGCCAATATGCAAATATACATAGAGTGATATATATAGTTAAATAGAGTAATATAGGTAGATAGATAGATATAATTAGATAAATAGTTATTATAATAACTAATTATTTGACATAAGACTAATAGGAAAAAAGACAAAAGACTTAATGTGTACACAATTAGGGCTAAGAATACCTAACCATTATTTCTATTTTTAAACAACATCTGCATAATTATATATTTTTTAGATATCCAGGGATGTAAAGGGATAAAACAATGACTGATAAATTTATGTACATCCCCAATGATCACTCACAAAATTACTCCTTAGGTAGATTCAATTAGTGGTTGAAACGTTTCAACAAACAACGAAATGAACCAACCAATCAAATTTCAACTAAAGTCCTTTAGTAACTGGTGTAATAAACAGCCCAATGTCCCCTCCCTTCCTGCAAATATAATAGTACATGCATTGCATATTATTGATGTATTAATTACAAAATACTAAATGTATAAAAAATCCACAATTAGATAGATAGATAGAAAAATGGCAAAATAAAGTTTAGGGGGGGGGGGGGAGGAATAAAGCTTATTTAGAAAGGTATATTTTCAAGTTTTCAATATTTGATATGTGAAATATATTCTAAAACAATATTGGTTTTCAAACACTTACTAGCGTTATGTTCCTGTATATAAGCAGATTAGCAAACCCTTTGCTTTAGTCCAACATGCTTCAAATATTGAGAGCTAATGTTCGAATAGTATCCGAAAAAATCATAGTTCCCGAATCCCCCATAGCGTTACGGACTTACAGAAAGACAAAGTGAACTTAGAGTGGCCTCGCTACTTAAGACAAAAGTTTGGGATCAGATCTAATAAAATTAAGGTTGCTGGGAGATTTAAAAAGCGGCTGAGGTTTTTTTTATATATTCCCTAGACGCTAGTTTTTCGGCTGCTTAAACAACCAAGGAGAAGTCACGTGAATGTGTTTCGAGTGAGAATTTTGGAGTTCACACATAGGGACTAGAACTGGAACTCTCACCACCGTAACCAAGTGCTTGATTGTGGCAACACCAAGTATCAAGTATATGCCTTTTATTGACAAACCATATTTAGAAACATATTAAATGCTATTTGACATTGGTATCCCATTTCTACATATATAACATTCGTACATTCTATTTTATTTTAATGTATACTATTATACCCAGCCGAAAAAATTGCGAATGGGTCACCCATTTTCGCGAATAAATGGCAAATTCGCAAAATATTTGTTAAAAAATTCTAAAGAAAAAAAAATGGGGAGAGGGATTCTTTTTTGTTTGGGGGGGGGGGGGTGTCCCACCCCCCGAGAAAATAGCCTAAAACCACCACAGAACCAGTACGTATATTCCCTGAAGAGTAGAATCCAATCGGTTCAGTGGTTACAGAGATCTTAAACTTCAGACGGACAGACATCATTCTACTTATAGATAGAATATCTGTCTGTCTTTTTGTCTGTAGCTGACCGCTAGACCGCTAGATTACTATTTAACAGTAAAGCTTCGTATAGGCCCTCCTTAAAAGGACTCTTTAACTGGACAAAATCCCTAATTTATGCTTTTCCTATTTAAAACCAAATTGAAAAGTTGAAAGTGTCCCTAGATGTATTTTAGTTGGTTACCGGTAGAAAACTAATGAAATAATAACTTATCCTAAAATTGCCATAGTATTAAAAGAAAACTCTGAAAAACGCACCACTAATATAATGAGACATAATTTGCCTTAGACAATAAAAAAGTGTTATAATTAAGAAATGATTTTTAATAAATAAAAAATAAGTAAAATGTTAAGAAGAAAGACACCGAGACAGAAAATAAGTAATTCTGGGAAGCATACAAGGAATACTAAATAATTCTCATGAAATCCGACAATTTTATTATCTTATATAATTTAAAATATCTAAATATTATCTTTCCTCTATTATAATTAATAGTTATTTAACGCATCGTACTTTAAACACCTTTCCGCGAATATTGAACTGAAAATTATACCAGTTTTGTAAAATGAAGGCCTTAACTAACTGGTATTAATTTTATGCTTTCTATTATAATATTCGTAGAAAATTGTCAGTATTACGATGCTATACACGATTTTTCAGTATGGCTGAGAACCGGTTCTAATACAGCGGATGTTAATCTGTTTCGAACTTATACTGGAAATTGTTTTTATATATTTTTTAAAGATATCCTAATTTTAACATACTTTAGATGAATTAAATGCTATTTAGATTCAGTTAATTAGATAAAAACCCTCTCTATTAATTGTTATGCTTCATAGGTGTATTTGGTTTGAAGCATTAATAGAATTTTGATAAAAAATCATATAGTAATACTATTAAGACTTGATTACATAAATGCCTGGTCATTATATTGTGTCTAAACATCTTAAGAATCACCATTCATGATTATGATTGTAATTAAGTCTTATAAAAATAGCTTTAAAATCAAAATATTAAACTTAAACATATGACCTTTCTAATTACGATTACACTGTTGATATGCCTTCGTAATTGTTCCTTATTGTTTAAATAATCATCATACATAAAATCTACTTAATTATTTTCATATTGAAAAACTAAGTTCCTGCATTTGGCGAAAATATATTCAGATTTTTCAACCCCACTTCTCACACACTGACAAACAATAGTTTTTTTATATCAAAGCAATAAAAATTTGACAATTAATGTTTATTAAGGAATTCATTTTAATATTTACCTTAATACATTAATATTGAATGTTGATTATTATACAAGATAAAACTATATAATCTAATACAAATTTAGCCAAAACAAATAAAAATATTTAAACAAGGATCCATAAAAGTGGAGCTCTGAAATGATAAAGCAAATGAACAATAACACTTATAGAAAGTCAGAAGTGATTAAACAGAATATTAATGTTAAGTCTAAACAAAACGGTAAGTAAATTGTTGCAAAACTGCTTACAGAATACTGTTTAGGGACATACTTACATTTTGAAAAATTGAAAGTACTCCAAAAATTAGTTGAAGAGAATAATCATACCAAACAAAAAGTTGCTGTCAAAAAAAGTTGAAAATCAGCATGTTTTAAATGAACGTACAGACTTTCTTGTAACGATTGTATAGTAGATTTACTAATTAGAATGTTTGCTTTGATATAATTCCTTAGATTGTGAGGCAACACACAGAGAATCAACTCTGAAAAAGATATTAATTTGTATATTTATATGTATTTGTATTCATCTGTCAATCAGTCTATCTGTCTATCTATCTACCTGTAGAGAAGATCAACATCACACCTGCCATCTATCTACATACATTTTCCTACCATTTTTTTAAAAATAAGGGTGAGGCTGCTGTAATTAAACGTCAGGTCCAACAACCGAGGTTAACTAAGGGGAGTCAATCACTCATTTGTGTCCAAAATTTTGGGATATCAGGTTATGTATCACCCAACACTTCAGGCCAAGGCATTACCCCTGCTCTGAATATCAATGTCGTGCACCTGACATAGCAGCATTAGGAACCATTTTTAATGTCTTTAGTTATGAAGTAGTGTTAACGCGAGATTCGAACAAATCACCCATCCAACGCGTAATTTTTTTTATATCCATTAATCTATGTATCTATCTATAGAATATATACCTGGTACTAGCAGCTGCATGCTGTAGGCAGTCTAGTATGTCAACATCAGGTCTGCCAGCCCTCGCAATCTATTTAAGTATACCTGGTACTAGCAGCTGCATGCTGTAAGCAGTCTAGTCTGTTCACATCAGGTTTACCAGCACTCACTATCTATCTATGTATACCTGGTACTAGCAGCTGCATGTTGTAGGCAGTCTAGTCTGTCCACATCAGGTCTACCAGCACTCAATAAAACTAACAGAATCCGCTTCCTAAAATTAAATTTTTCTTATAATTTTGCTTCTTCATAAACCGTGTTGTTTTTATTTTGTTTATTCTTCAGATAAAATATTTACTTTTATTCTCTGTTATACACCACTTTTATCTAAACCTTCTTTATTTATTAAAGATCCTATTATTTTCAGTTTTGTTTTAGTTATATTTGGTAAGGAAATTGTATATTTTGTAATTTATTATTGAAAATAAGAATTGTAATGCAAATGAACTAAAATTGCTAAATTATTTAATTTCTCCTATAGTATTTCCTTTTCTTGTCCTTAATTTCTCCTCATTTTTATTTTCAAGATATTTTTGTTCAATTATTTATCTTGTTATCTCAAGATTTTGATATTATAAAGTAATTTCCCCGTTATTGACTTTTGATTAGAGCTCAAGGAAATTGTTATTTTCTTCACAATTTCTTTAAAAATGAGGCTGGGATGTTTGGAAACTTTCTGTTTTACTTTCCCATCCTTTTTAATAAGGAATTTGTCCATCCCTTCGTTTTCTTATTATCTGAATAGTTATAATGTTATTGGAATAGCGTCATTATGCTAGCAAACACTTAAACTTGCTTAATTAAAAAAAACGTTTAATATTATTTATCTTAAAATATATCAAAAATCTATTTAACATTTAAGAATTTGACCTCTAAAAGCTTAGTTCCTTATAGACTTACTAGCGTCTAGTGGCTCTTTATTCAAAGGGACTAGAAAAATAGATTAAAATCACCCCAAGACTTGAATCTCAAAATGAAATGGCCTAAAACCGTCACGGGATCTATATGAAGTTTATCTAAAATTGAAAACCCAATCAGTTCAGTAGTAATTGAAATATTAAGCTACACACAAAAAAACTTAATACTTTGTATAATAGAATTTTTTGTTAATTAACAATTATATCAACTCAAAATTAAGTTTAAGATAATAAATATTAATCATTTATTTATCCACCTAAAGAGCAGCAACACTAAAACAAACTGTAAGAAAACATTAATCATTTCAGATTAATCATGGGGAGAACTTAATTAATCCTTGTTAAACTCTTTTTTGTTAGTTTTTCTTAGTTACTCGGTGTCTGTCTGTCTACAAATAAGGTTACCACAATATTATCAACAGCGGAGCTACTTTGTTATTATAACATGTTTTTTTAAAATGGCTCAAAATCTGATTCATATCCACTGATTAATCCCATAAGTTCTTTTAAGCAGCTAATTAAGGGAAATTTATGAGATTGGTAACATGATATCTTCCTAAAATTCAACATATGTGCCTGGTAGAGCAAAATATTCCTATAATAGGGCTAGGACTCAAGCAGTGGTGCCCTAACAAGGTAAGCAGATTGACTATTATCTATTTATTTTTAATTGTCATTATTTGAGAATAATGTTTTATGACTTCATAAAAAAACTGGAATGTTTATTGTTTATATTGAAAAATGTGTAGCAATCGTAATAAAACACCATTTAAAACCATCTATTTTCTGACAGATGACGTAAAAATATATACAAACTGACCGAGAAGCATCATTCTATTCAAAAAAAATTCTTAAGGAGATTTTCAAAACTAATTTGTCTATATTATGTTTATAAGAAAAAATAGTCTTTTTTTCTGTTGTACTTCATTAAAAGATTACCCTTCAGAAACTTAATACATTTAAAATTTAAACCTGTAATATACATATATCTTATTGCGACCTTAGTGAAAAATCTACGAGGGCTCTGTCAATTCTACAACTAGTAAATACCAGGGAGAGAGAGGACATTGGGCTGTGATTGACACTTTTTTTATGTCTTTTTAAATTTTATAGCCACATAAATTCATTCGTTAGCTCAAAAACAATAGGCACTTTTATTGAATCGGATTGGTCGGTTCTCACGTATTTTTGGAATCATTGGAAATGTATCTTAGTTTATCATCTACTAGCTATTGTGTTTTTTTTTGTCAATAAATAAAAGTTGTGTGATTGACTGGCTTGACAAAAGTACAACAAGTATTTATATGAAAAAAATGAATACGTGTAATTTCTAACTCATCTCTGTATTTATAATATATTCAGTACATCAATGTGTCCCTCTGAGATTTCAAATCCTTACTCATGCACGGATTTGCCCTCATGTGTTCAAACAATCTAGCAACCAACATAATTTAAAATATATGTATGTAGGCACCCACAATGCAAATATATTGGATATTCTATTATATAAAGTAATAAGCTTTTTTTCTATGTACCAAAGGATCTTACTAACCGCTGAACCGATTTAGTTCTCCTTTTCAAGGAATCTCCAAATATATCCCAGGATGGTTTTATGTTATTTTATTTCCGGACTTATTTCTTGGGATGGTTTTAGGTCATTTACTATTTCTTGAAATACAGAGCCCTTAGACGCTAGGGGCACAGCCACTAGTGTAAAAATAAACCTACAACTTGCCCAAAGGTGAACCCACTTCCTCCCAATAAAGATTTTTATCCCATTAAAATAAAAATCTTGAATATTCTCCTGTTATTCTTTAATAATCATATTAATAATATTATTTTCCAACTTTTGTAGACAGGTAAATTTTTATTTATACCTTTGGCTAGGGGGTATGGCATTCTTTTAACATCTTCCATTATTACAGATATTGCATGCTATGCGTCTTCATTTTTATTTTTAAATACATGGTATGAGCACATTAAGGATTTACAAGTCTTGGCATTATTTATACATTCTACTTTTTGTAGACAACTTAAATCTTTGCTCAATCTAACAATCTATTCTTATCTCTTTTTGTATATTTATCTATATACATTTTTATCTTTTTATCTATTTTACATATATTTTCTAGGTCAGACAACTAACATCTTAATCAATCAATCTATCCATATCTATTTAAATATCTTTATAGAATTATATCCATCTATCTATTCAATGTACCTATCTAAAATCTGCATAAGATTTATTTTCTATGCCAGACAACTTAAATCTGTTTTCTACATAAATTGTAAACATATAATGAATATACTCTAATCTTTCTGAAATGATCTTTTTATATCCGTTTTCCTATCATTTTTTTAATGATATGTTATAATAGCGACCACATACCTATTGACCTCTATGGACATTTAGGGTGTTGGGTGGGGGGGGGGGGGGGGGAGGTTGTTACAGGTGGGGATGGGGAAAGTCGACCAACTTCTCATTTTCTATCTTAGTTCAAATCAGAAAAAGTAAAAAAAAATTGGGCGGGTTCATTTTTATCTAGGGCGATTTTCTTCGGAGGGTGGGGTACCCTCCCCCCAAAAAATTATAAACCTTCTCAGGGCCTATGAGAAGCTACATCGTAAAAGTTTCAGCAGTTACATAAATCCTTCGGAAAAGACAGGTACACATCCAGGGGCGTCCAAGCTTTTTTATTTGGGGGGGGGGGTAAAATTTTGAAAATAAAAATTGGGGGGGGGGGGGTGTAATCACCCAATTACCCCCCCCCTCTTGGACGTTTATGTACACATCCTGATTAGATTAGATTTCAAATTCTAAATGAATTTGTAATCATTTCTTAATTTTCTATCTATATTTCTCTTTGTATATTCATCTCTCTATTCTTTCAGGTAAGAATATCTATCTACATATTATTCTACCTAAGAAATAAAATCTCTCTCAGACAACTTAAATCTGTTTTCTGCATAAATTTTGTAAACATTTTGTGTAATCATTTTCCTATTTATACAGAGGGCGAGTTAGTATTCAAATAGAATGTATAAGAATACTTGTAAAATCTGATGTTTTGTACATTTAGAAATATCATAGAAAGTTAAAGAATAATATATAACATCAGATAAAAAAGTAATTTTGGTTTGAAAGATCAGTTGAAATTAACACAAAACTTAAGAAATTTCTCTTTTTAAAAAAGAAGACTTTTTAAGACATTTCTGTTAGCGTCGTGCATCTGACATAGTAGCAGTAGCAGCCACAGCTGTGGGTAGTTTCTGATAGTCATATCTAGTTCAAATATAAATCATACAAGGAGGATAACAACTATTAGAAGCAAATTTTTTAAATGTAAAAAGATTAGTTGCGGAAAGTCGTATGAATCTTCACTCAAAATTTCAGCAGTGTATATTTAATAACAGATAAACACCCCCTAATATTTCTTATTGAACAAGGATGACAACATTCATAAAAGCGAAGCACTGAAACGGTAGGACAAAAAAACATTAACAATTATATAGTGTCAGAACTGAATAATCAGAAAAAAATATATAAGAATCGAAGCAAAATTGTAGACAAATTTGATGAAATACTGCTTGATACAGGATAATGTTTATGGACATACTTACATTTTTAGGACTTGATTATAGAGTTGCTTCGCTTATAACATTATACTTTGTTGTCCCAGGAATCAATATACCAAAAATTAGATCAATTGGATGATTAGATCACATAAAAATTTGTTGTTAAAAAAGAAAAAAAAATCAACATGTTTAAAATGGACGTGTGGACATTCTTGTAATGATTATAGAGTTGCTACGCTTTCTAAATCGTACCTAACTACTAAAGGAATCACCATGCAAAGTTTGAAATCGATAGGACAATTCTAACATGCCTAAATTAACGAATAAAAGCTAACTATCTCGGACGGACGGACGGACGTACGGACGGACGTACGGACCGACCCTAATTATAGAAAAGCTTCGCTTTTAAAAATGAGCAGGCAGCCGTATATACATAAGAAAAGTATCAAATGATTATTACAGACAAACAGATTTCATGAAATTATTACGAAAAAAAAACTAAAAGGAAATATATAGGTAAAGATTGAAAGATAGAAAGAAAAAAATACTTTTGCATGATAACATAAAATGATATTGAAAATCTGTAGTAGATAAAAATGCACTTTTACTATGCACAATTACACACACATATTTCTACACACATGCAGAACCCTACACACACATATACACACCCACAAAATACACCAACTAACAGTCTCATATACCAGGGATCTAAAGCAATAAGACACTAGCTGATAAATTGATGTAATACCCTTTATGATTATAGACAAAATTACCCCTTCTCTAGATTAAAATTAGTGGTTGAAAGTTTTAACATTCAACTTAATAAACAAACCAATCAAAATTTACCAAAGTGCCCAAAGTTGTTAAGCCAACGAATAAGAAAACGTTATTATAAAACTATGGGGACCAGTATATTAAACAGCTCATTGTCCCCACTATCTCTGATCATATAAACATCCGAAAAGTATTTATTCTTGAACAAAGATTAATGATATTCTATAAATGTATAATTCGTTGGTCAGTTTTGCCAGTGATGACTTAAAAAATGGTATCTTATCCTCCAATTAAGTTTTATTTTTCCCTCAATACGTTTCCTCATCCTGCTCCATGTTGAACAGAGACAAATAAAGAGTAGCTTTGCTATAAAAATTTTAATAGAGCATCCTATGAGCATGCATTTAAGAATTAATTTGAATTCAGAAATAAAACTTTTAGATCCAATAAATCTTTCTTTCAAATCAATTATGTAAATATTCTTTTAATCTTTTTTTTTATTTATTAATGATAATTCAGTGGTCTAAATTATTTGTTTCAGATAGCCTAGTATGAGTGTATATGTATGTGTGTCTGTGTGCCCTAAAAATATTATAATTTGTTTTTGACGATTTTGTTTTTCACCATTAAATCATTATGTTTCTCCTAAAATGTTTAATTCTTAAAAAACGCGCGGCTAGAGCTAACTACACATGTAAGAACACACTTCTATGTAGAAAATATATTTCGCTTTATTCAAGCCTTCTCAATTCTAATTGTTTGAGAGTTTATGTTTAATTCTTAAAAATAAAACTTATGACTGTGGATTTGCCTAAATAAAAATGCTCTAAAACATTGTTTCTTAAAATCCATAATACTCTTTACTGCATCAAATGAAGCATAGAATTGACTTGATGTGCCTAACAATGACCTTATTATATGTATATGAGAAGCTATGATAGATAATATAAATTATGTCTTTTGAATCAAAGGCCCCTAGCTTCACTTTGTAGTGAACTCTCCGTAAGTAAAAACTTAAAAGAGATCCCATCCGAGCTTGACACTTTAGGTCGCTTAAACAACCAGCAAACTCCAAATTTCACATCAGTGAAGTGTTCATTTATTCATCTTAGCATACAAAAAGTTATTGTGCAAGTTACAAAAATATCTTATTAATATAAGTGATTACTTAGTTAATAAATTGAAGATTAGTTTTTTTAGTTGATGGTAAAAAATGAAAATATTCTATATCTACTTCCCGTCAGTCTGCCTTAGTATCATACTGCAAACTAGCGACTTTTAATTTTAGTTTTTTTTCCTAGGGATGATTTCTCTTGGGAGGGTTATAGTTATAAACCTTAGGCCAAGCTATACTGTAAAAGAGAATCATATAAGTTTAGTGGTTAGCAAGATCCTTCGGTATAGATGGATGGATATCCTGTTACTTTTATATAAGGATTATATATTATACTTTGAATGTCTTGCTTCTAACTGATAAACGTATAAGGATAGACCATTGTTTTTAACATATTCTATTGGCAATCAAAACCATGTTTGCAATAGATGGATAGATGCATTCCTTAGCTGTATCTATGTATAGAAATATAAGTTGCATTTAGAAAATCAAGAAAATTTCAAATTATGTACCTTATTAAATTTTAAATTATTAGGTCAAATTTCATAATAGCTTAATACATTTATAGTAAAAAATTGAAATATAAATTTCCTCAAGATAAAAGTTGTCCATGATTATAGTCTGCAAGCGATCAGATAGCATGACCACTTAGAAAGCAACTTCACTGCTAAAAACTTTGTAAAGCCAGAAAAAAGAAAAGTGGACTAGAAATCTAAAAATAGTATTTATCTTTTTTTTTAATCATCTGGCCTTGACAATACAATGCATATTTATTCATCATTATATGCAGGCGCGTCATTAGGTTTTTGCCATTGGGGTGCGCAAAGCATGCTGTAAATTTTTAAACTCTGCCCCCTTTCCCAATATTAGGGGGGTTTTCATGTTATTGTGTTTTACATAGATAACTAATGGTTGTAGAAGAGAGGAAATAAAACTGGTAATTGTTGCGGTGGGACAATGGGGCTAAATAAAATAGAAAATATAATTTGAAATTTTTTAAAGATTTACCCCATTAACCCCTATGTTGCCTCTGAGGGGGTGTTGAAAACTTCTTTGAACGCCCTTTATTGTATGCAATGAAGCCTACAGATATAAATGTTCTACTCATTTTACTTTCTGGATCATAGGGAATCTGATAAACAGGTTAACAAATAATTATTTTATATAAAAGTTTTGTAAAATTAACACTTTGTATGAGGATTCCTTTAACAATGAGGTATTAAACAAAAATATGTCTACTATTTAATCTACAACCCTGTATTTCTTCTAAAATCTGTCACCAATCAAAGATATAAACAAGGATGACAACATCCATAAAAGCGAAGCACTGAAACGGTAGGACAAACGGACATTAACACTTGTATAGTGTTTGAACTGAATAATCAGAATAAAGTGTATAAGAGTCGAAGCAAAATTGTAAGTAAATTTGTTAAAAACTGCTTGATACAGGATAAATTTTATTGACATACTTACATTTTTAGGACTTGATTATAGAGTTGCTTCGCTTATAATGTTGTTCTTTGTTGTCCCAGGAATCAATATACCAAAAATCAGATCAAACAGATAATTCGATCACTTAAAAATTTGTTGTTAAAAAAGTAGAAAAATCAACATGTTTAAAATGGACATACGGACATTCTGGTAAAGATTATATAGTTGCTACGCTTTCTAAATATACAATTCTAACATGCCTAAATTAACGAATAAAAGCTATCTATCTCCGACGGACGGACGGACGTACGGACGGACGGACCGACCCCAATTATAGAAAAGCTTCGCTTTTAATAATACACAAGAATGGAATTATCCATAGCAGATATTGCGAAAGGAATAAGAAGCTTTTATAGGGCCTATAAAAAATGACGTTATACTAGCCTACCATATTGGTGAAATTAAATATTTATTGGCCTACCATTAGTAATCTAGTTGTGCGTTGGCCTATAATTGGTCATTTGTAATATATAACGTCATTTTTTTAAAGGCACTATAAAGAGCTTCGGAATACCAATCTTCCACAGAGCAGAAACTTTTAGCAAATATATTAGTTTTCACGTAAGAATGTTTTAAAGTGATGCCTGATACCTAAATTCTAGAGCCGTATTCTTTGTAAAAATTTGGCATAGAGCTGGAATTACAATCATTCACTGTCAAATCTGAACATTAGTGGCAAGTCCTCATCCTATCTATCTACTATTCTAATAATTAATCTAAAAAGTTATTTTTGATTTAAATTATTTATGAACCATTTAAAGATTTAGTCAGTGTTTTATTAATCTTAGCTTTCCTATATTTAAGTGCATCTTTTTTACTTTTTGTAACACTTAGTCTTTAGTTATTTATTGTCCGATTTTAAAGATTTTAGTCATACTGTCATAGTATTCATCTAATTCAGAGATCAATTTTGAGCTAATAGATAAAAAGTTTAAGTCTAGTTTATTTTTAAGTTAACTATTTACTCCATTCTTGACTTTTACCCTCTTTTAATCTTAATGTTTTATTTTAGAAGTGCGAGTTGCACTATAGGATAGATATATATTATTCATGTTGGACATACATATGTCTATACAATAGGTATACACTAATATACAGGGTATTTTTTGGCTAACCATAAAAAAGCCGACCTTAACAGATGAGGGGGGGGGGGGGTGAACCCCAACTTATAATCTTCTAATATTCCTCCTATTTTACTTGGTGGTCTAAAATTGTCTTTTTACCTCATGATTTTCCGACTATAAGACAGTCAAAGCCAATTTTACTACATATCTCATCCAAATTTATTTTAACCATTTTTTTTATAATTTATTGTTTAATCAGATGAATTTAACATCATTTTGCAAACAGGAAACCACAGCAATTTTCAGATATATAGCTATAATAGGAGTTGAGTTGTGATAGTATGGGTGGGTTTCTATGCCCCCCTCCCCCTTTATATGAATTAAGTTCTAGCTAAAGGTGGCCCGATATTTTAATGTTTATAATATAATTTAGATTTGTATAACAACTCCCTGTATATCTATATAAACATATATTCTATACAAGTTGTCAACGTAAGAATAAGAAATGGAAAAAGCAAGTTCAATTTAAATTCAAGTTTTACTTGTGTTGTAGGGTTGTAACAAGTTGTTGTTTGTTAAAACATGAAAATTAGCTTTAAAAATTTCAATTGCTTATTTCTTAAAGTTGTTGTAAAAAATATAATAGAAATATTTTAATATATGCATTTTTAAGTTCAACAAAAGAACTTGAAATTAATTCCTAGACTCCCTTCCCTTGATAACAGATCTATAGATGTATGTACAGACAACTACCTCCCTTCCCCTTCAAAGACCCTTTTCGTCTGCCTCTAAATTATTTTCTGCTACTTGGCTGTGTTAATATAAGTGACACCATTGGTTGATTTTTAATGACTTAATTAATTGGTTGCACAATGTTAATGCGATGGGGAAATTCAGTTAGTTGACCCTTTCTCCCTCTAGTGTTTTACTCTAATCCCTTGATCAAGCAAATTCCAAATTTCATATCCATCAAACAAATTGTAGGTAGCTCAATTCAATTTAAAAAAACACTTAACTAAGTTTGTTATATTGTATTACTAGCCAAGAGCGCGCTATGAGCGCGCTATTGGCTGCGCGTTTCTTTACTATCTTCTGATATATTATTTGTAGGATCAAAATATTATTTTGTATTTCAATTATTATAGATTACAAATATTAATTCAAATTAATACATCCTTGAATACAATGTTATTTACATAATCATCAATTAATGCAATTTTCAAATGTTCTGGTGATCTTACTCTTGAAATTTTTCAAGAAAAATCGTGGTGCAGGCACCACCTAAAAAATTCAATTCTTTTATTGTCTTATCCCCAACTAATAGCTATTTATCCCTGACTATTAACCCTTTACTTTCATTGCCGTATACCTGACTATTAACTCTTTTCTTCCAATGTCTTATCACTGCCTTTTAAATCTTTTCTTTCATTGTATTATCCCTGAATATTATACTTTTTCTTCCATTGTCTTATCTCTGACTAAGAAAGTAAGAAAAAAATCAAACTACAAATATTCATATTTTTTAAAGATTTAATGTCCCTTTCTATCACCCCTTTTCTTCCGTCTCTTTATTAGTTTCATTATTTTATTTAAAAAACATATTTATAATTTTGCCTCTCTTTTTAAAAAATATTAGGTATGGGATCCTACTATATTTTTAAAATTTTTTTTTTAGAAAAAGGAAACATGTTATAAAACTCAAAATGTTGTGTTGCGATAATCACGCAACTCCCAAAATGTTAAATGTAAAATCACGCAACCCCCCTGATTTTATTTACCCTTCAAGGAAGATTTCTATATTTTTTTTAGTGTACGAAGCATTCAAAATTAATTAGTGGGATTTTAAGTTTATATTATGATGTCTCATCCCTCCCTGATAAAACTTTTCTTTTCAAAACACAAATCTATAACAATTTCAGTATTCTAAAAGATTCCTTCTTCTATTGCATTGGCTGAGTGATTTTGAGGGCTAAGGCGTCTGCTTATATAACTATTAGAGTCCGCGTTCTAAAATTATCACGCGATTGGCTAGATTTATTCAATGTTTTATTTACTTTCTTTTGGTTTTACAATATATAAGATTTTACACAAAAAAATTCATTGTAATAATATCCTTGTTTATTATTTCCATTATGCAAAAATTATGCCCACTAAACCTCCGTGATTAATACAGCATGAGAGAGAGAGAGAGAGAGAGAGAGAGAGAGAGAGAGAGAGAGAGAGAGAGAGAGAGAGAGAGAGAGAAAGAGAGGGAATGAGAGGGGGTATTGTAGAAATTCCTATTTCTCTGTTAAATAGATTGTTATATTATAATTAGTTGATTTAAATAAGTTCCTGAATTTCTCTTCACCTTTAGTCTAGGGGCTAGTGCGACAGTCTTGTATTGGAAAGGTTCGAGGTTCAATCCCACTAAGAATTGAATGTCAATAGGTTTTTATTCTGCAATGGACAATGGACTATAATGTAGTGTTTCCTCTCATTTATAAGTAATATATCTTTCAAGAAAAAAAAGATATAAAATAAAGGTTGAATAATAATATAAGGTGTAAAAAAGTTAGAGGAGATTTGCTCCAGCAAAACTTACTTTATTTTTATTATTATCACCTAAATTTTTGTCTAACATATCTTTATACCTACTGTCTAGGGCTTAGAGCGGCAGTCTCGTGTTAGAAAGATTTTCGGTTCTATTCCTCCAAGTATTGAAAACGAATATTTTTAAAACCTTGTAGTAAGTATGAAGGGTTATTTTGATTGTAGATTAAGAATTCGATAACAACTGAACTGATTTAATTCTTCTTTTAAATCCAAATTTTTGAATTTTTTTAAAAAAACTAAAATTATAACTGGTGGTTGCTTGACCTCCCCTCTCTTTTCCCACCAAAAAATAACTAAAATCACCCTTTCCCCAAAAAACAATTAGGGGATTAGAACCTGGATGATAGATGGTTCTCTGCAGTCACTGTACCAAAGAACTATTAGAATTAAATTGTTTTAGTAGAAAATCTGTCCTATTCTTACATCAGTAAGTAAAATATGATGTCCATTTGTTTGTCTATCTGTTGGTACCAAAAGAATCTTGCTAACCACTAAACCGATATGGTGCTCTTATACAGGATAGTTTCTTATGGGCCCTCGGAAGGTTTATAACTATTTTGGGGGAGGGTATTATCACACTGCCAAAAAAATCACGTTAGAAAAAAATTACAATCCACCCCAAAATTAAAAACTTAAATTAAAAATGGAGGTTAATTGGCCTCCCCCCCCCCCCCCTCCACCCCACCCAATAAAATCACAACTCCCCCAAAAATTTGATGAAAGATTGGAGGTTTGAACCGGAACTCTAGATCTTACGTTACTGGTGTTTAACCACAGGGCTATTGGCACCACCAAATATTATTTTGAAAATTGGTCTAATTGTAAACAATGACTATATAATTAAAATATTGTCTACTATGTTTTAATATTAATTTAATTGAGTTCTTCTTTTTCTAGTATCGCTTCTGGTGGATAAGAAGCGGATATCAGTCAAACTGATAAATTATTTGGGATCATATTCTATTCAGTTTTTGTTGACATCAGTGCAAAAAATATCATTTTTAATCTTACTTCTGTACATTTTTATATCTGTGGAAATCTTCAAAAAATTTGTGTTTCTTGGGATTAAATATGTCTATTTTCTCCTCACATTTAAGCACCGACGTAGCTCTGTGGTAGAGTAACAGCTAGTAAAATTTTTCTTTTAGATTTTACTTTATCTGTAGGTAGCGTGTTCAAATCTCCGCGGTCAAAGAACAAAAATATTTATTTTTTTTATTTTCTGAAATTTTTCTCTCTCTCTCTCTCTCTCTCTCTCTCTCTCTCCCTCTCTCTTTCTCTCTCTCTCTCTCTCTCTCTCTCTCTCTCTCTCTCTCTCTTTTTAATTGCTTTTTCCAAGATTTTAAGTGACTTTTTAAAATTGGTTTTATTTTTTTTTACTTACGATGTTATCAATGTTAAAAAATAATATTTTTGTTCACTGAGGTGGTTTTGATCCGATAAGCTTCAGACTGCTGGGATTATAACTATAAGTTGAACTTATCCACTGAGCTACAGAGTAGATTACTACAAATGGTGAATTTAAACAATGAGTGTTGAAAATGTTGTCTACTTTGTCTTTTTCACCAAGAATGTTCGGTTGTTTTCATAGCTCATTGACTTAAATTTTACTGTTTTATACCTATTCTTCTTTTAGAGGTTATCGTGCTAGTTGGAAGGTTTTAACTCCGTGTCAGCTAATATTCTTTTTGATTAGAGAGAGAAATGTTATGAAAATGATTATGTTGTCTTTTTTCGCTATACTTATATAAAAATCACATTAAATTAATTGTGCCGCTGTAGTCTTGGGGCAAATTTTTACGTAACTTATCTAAGAATTCCAGTTCAAATCCCGGCAAGTAACTTAAAAGATTGTAGCTATCATCCATATAATAAAGTAGCAGGATGTTTGTTTGGCTCTCTGTTTATTTATTTGTACCAAAGAATCTCACTAACTACTGAAATAATATAGTTCTCCTTTACAGGTTAGCTTATCATAGTTCCTGGGAAGGTTTGTAACTATTTTGAGTGAGGGTTCCACCACCCTCCTAAGAATAAATTAAAACCAATTTTTGAGCCCTTGCCTTTGGCATTTCGTGACTAATTTAACTGGCTTTGATCTTGTAATTGTACATATTTATCTCCGTGAAAAGCTGTTTATAATACAATGCATAACTGGTTAGTCAACGTTTTTTGGAAAAATTCTTTTCTTTTTTAGTCTTGTGGTTAGCGTCAAAGTGTTGTATTACAATGGTTGCAGGATCTAGACCGTGCAGGAAAAATTATTATTTGATTATGGGATAATAGACATCAAGTTGTTCTTCCTTTAAAAATAACATATAACAGTAGTGCTTCGAAACCGATTTATGTTCGTTGGATTATAACTGGTTCTCAGCCATACTGAAAAATTATGTGCAGAGTACAGGAGAGAGGTTATTGTATTCTATACCTAAATTTTCTTGCATAATTTCTTGTCTTCTTTAGTGTAGGGGTTATCGCGCTAGGGTATGGATAGGAAGATTGCAGGTTCAACTCCTCCAATGTTAAAGTTTTACTATTTTATCAATTGTCATGATATCTACTCTCTAAGCAAATTATAAAAAAGCTTTTTTATATTTTAAGTGAATGTTGTTATAATGTAGTTTTAAAAAATATTATTACTTTTACCAAATATTACTTGTTATCTCAGACATTGAAAATTATATTTTGAGGTTGGGTAGATTCGAACACACAACCTTCCAACTGGAACCTCACCTCTACCCCTGAGCCAAAATGACAGACATGAAAATCCATGAAATTTTAAAGTATACTATAAGAAATAAGTTTTTGTTTACTATGTCTTTTTTCACCATTGATAATTGGATTCTTTCATAGCTTAATTATAGAATGTTGGTTTCCTTATCCGTGAGTACCGGGTTCGATTCTCTCCGAGAGGGGCGGGGTTTTTGTTGATGTTAAAAATTGGAAGAATTTATAGAATAAAAGTTGTCGCAAATATAGGTATTAAATAAAAGAATAACACATAATAAATTGTTTACAAAAGCTAAAATTTTGTTTGTTTTCCTTCTTATTTAGGCTACACACCTAGTATTACTGTCTTCCAGGTCCACATGGACATATACTTAACATTGGTAAAGGTATCTGTAAAAATAAAATAAAACAAGATTATTATACAGACATACTAACTCCATAGAATTTTAAAAAAAATGCTTATGTTTTAAGTGTTTAAGTACACCAAAAAAATCACCAAGATATGCAAAATTTAAAGATAATTAACTTAAAATGGTAGAATTGCTGATATGTAAAAGTAAAATCATATATAGGACTTTGTACTGGTTACCTATAGAATAGCTAGACTACTCAAATTGTTTATGTTTCTAATACAGTAAGTATTTTTAAAATATATTTTCAAATAATACATAAAAATGATGAATACCTGTTTCACCTGGAATGCTTTATGTATTGTAATGTTAGCATATATCAAGTTACACACACTAGAAGCAATTTTACATGAAATATATTCAAAACATAAAATTTATTCCATCTGTCCTTTTGTTATAAACAAAAAAGGAAGAAAATACAAACATTTGAAACTAACAATATAAATGTTGCATTAAAAGAAGTTGTATCAACTTTTTTTTTTATAGCTAGCCGGTTCTTTTAGTAAGTAGTAGATGTAAAATTTTTCATAGAATTCAAATATGCAATCGGTTTTTTTGTAGACCTCTTATTTTTTAAGTAATTTAAGTTTTTAAAAAAAATAATTAAGTCGGTTTTAAGGTACTAAAACGCAACAAAATAAAAGAAGAAAATGGTCAGTAAGAACAAAAATAGTAAGATCTTTAATTTGACACCTTACTTTTAAAATTCTGTTGAGTAATTATTGAAAAAATCTATTTTTTTAACCTCGGTATAATAAAAACTTTAGACCTAAATATTTTCTCAAACAGACATAAAAAAACATGGGTTCATATATACCATTAGAATCAGAAAAATATTACGAATCCATTGTAAGCAAAATTGAAAAAAATTAAAAAATTAAAAAATTACAGAAATGGCCAATTATTTTTTTTGTTCAGACAACACTATTGTCTTCCCTTTTTTACCCCCTCTTTACCCCCTCTTTACCCCCTTCCCATTTTTATACTCAATTGAAGAATTAAGACGTTGCCTGTACAACATAATATGATATTTTCATATAATTCCTTTTATTGTAGTTTATATACTATATTGTAAACTTTTTTTTTCAATTTTGCTTACAATGGATTCGTAATATTTTTCTGATTCTAATGGTATATATGAACCCATATTTTTTTATTTGTGAAATAATAAAATTAAGTTCAAAGTTTTTATTCTCGTGGGTTTAAAAAAATCGATTTTTTCAATAATTACCTGACAGAATTGAAAAAGTAAGGTGTCAAATTAAAGATCTTACTATTTTTGTTCATAATGACCATTTTCTTTCTTTTTTTTGTTGCATTTTAGTACCTTAAAATCGACTTAATTTTTTTTTTTTAAACTTAAATTACTTAAAAAATAAGAGGTCTACAAAAAAACCGATTGCATATCTGAATTCTATGAAAAATTTTACATCTACTACTTACTAAAAGAACCGGCTAGCTATAAAAAAAATAGTTGATACACCTTCTTTGCAAAAAGAAGACAGATATAAATTATGTGAGGCAATTTGAAATCTTATTTTACATTTTGATTTATCAGGTACCAAACTGCTTATGAGTTATATTCACAGGAACTTTGTAGGAATGCCTTGGCTGGGAAAGATGTGAATTTATTTTCGAATCATGCAAAAAGTTGGAAGAATGGTGCCTTGGTCCCATTGTAATAATACAACAATAAAGAAGTTATGTGAATCTTCAGATAAACAAATAAGATAATATCCTCATAGAATTTTTTGGGGGGGAAGTACTCAAATTTTCAAAATTGAAAAATAATTTTCTAAGAGAATAACGTTACAAATAAACATACATCCTACTACTTTTGTAGATAGACATACAATTACTGAAATGAACAACAAGAAATTGCATTCTAATACTTATAGCTGATAGAATTTGAAATCTGGTAAAAATTAGCCAAGATATTGCTAAGCAGCAGTACACTGCAAAAAATGTTACTTGCTAACACACACACACACACCTACACATCTTTTTAGTAGCGAAGCTACTCTATAATTCACTTTGTCCGTCCGTCAGTCCGTCAGTCAGTCCGTCAGTCAGTCCGTCAGTCCGTAACGCTATGGGGGAAATGGGATTTACTCAGGTCCTATAAAAGATAGAATGCTGAAATTTTTTGACAACATTCCCATCATTAAGGAGCACAATTGACTATAAAACATCATTGGCGTTCGGACCGATTTTTAGCAGGTTTTAGGCTATTTTTATATTTTTCACATTTTTCTCCATATCTTCAGTGTTTATGGTCCGATTTTCAAATTTTTTTCAGTTACAGATATTAAAATTAAATTTCCCGTCGTTTAAAGGAACAGCCATGAAGGCCAGACTGCCTTTTTAGCAGGTTTTAGGCTGTTTTTTTTTTATATATTTAACATTTTTCTCCATATCTTCAGTGTTTATGGTCCGATTTTCAAAATTTTTTCAGTTATAGATATCAAAATTAAATTTCCCGTCTTTTAAACAAAATAACCATGACGGCCAGACTGCCTTTTTAGCAGGTTTTAGGCTATTTTTATATATTTAACACTTTTTTCCATATCTTCAGTGTATATGGTCCGATTTTCCAATTTTTTTAAGTTAAGGATTTAAAAATAAATTTTTTTGTGGTTTTAATAAAACAACCATGACGGCCAGACTGCCTTTTATCAGGTTTTTGGCTATTTTTTTATGTTTTACATATTTCCCCATATCTTTGTATATTTTGATGCAATTTTCAAACTTTTATGGGATATCTGTATCAAAATAATTTTTCTCATTGTTATGAGCATCTTTAATATAATTTACTTTGACCATCGTCATCATGCAAAATAAAACAAGGTTTCATGTTTATTTTATCCAATAAATCTATTCTTGATTTTAGTAAAAATCTTCAAAATCTACGTATTCCAATTGACGATTTTTTGTGCTTCGCTACTTATGGATGTTGTCATCCTTGTTTAGATGTCACTTTGGGCCATAAAATGCAAGAAAGCTTAACTTATTGTTGAATGAATGGACGAGTATAATTTAAATATCCATAAATAAATACAATTTATATATTAGCATATCCAGCAACATAATGTTTATCTGTAAATACTTGAAGCTATTATTAGAATACTCACTCTTATGAATAATTTATCAACTTTAATTTACAGACTAGACAACTCACCAGAGTAAATTCATTTCAAGTAAATTAAAATTATTCATCACTATATTAATTTTTAATTTTTATATTTTATAGAAAATTTCAACTGAAGGCAATTTGTTAAGAAAAACTATCGAAATATTCAAATATTGAAAGATTTCATAAAATTATCATTACAAAAAAAAACCTCTCAACGTAAAATAAGTGAATGTAAAAAGAATAAGCCAATTGCTTGGCTACACCATAACCAGATAATACTAACTTAAATTTTGAACTTGATCATACAAATGTTTTGTTAGATTATTGCCTTTTCATCCTGGATAATCTATTCTAAAAATCAAGATGTCCAAAAGGCTATACATGAAATGCTTCAAATTGACGTAGACCTATGACTTTACATACTTTTTTAGTAGCGAAGCTACTCTATAATTCACTATGTCCGTCCGTCAGTCAGTCAGTCAGTCAGTCCGTCAGTCCGTCAGTCCGTAACGCTATGGGGGAAATGGGATTTACTCAGCTCCTATAAAAGATAGAATGCTGAAATTTTTTGACAACATTCCCATCATTAAGGAGCACAATTGACTATAAAACATCATTGGCGGTCGGACCGCTTTTTAGCAGGTTTTAGGCTATTTTTATATTTTTCACATTTTTCTCCATATCTTCAGTGTTTATGGTCCGATTTTCAAAATTTTTTTAGTTATAGATATCAAAATTAAATTTCCCATCGTTTTAAGAAAACAACGATGAAGGCCAGACTGCCTTTTTAGCAGGTTTTAGGCTATTTTTATATTTTTCACATTTTTCTCCATATTTTCAGTGTTTCTGGTCTGATTTTCAAAATTTTTTCAATTATTGATATCAAAATTAAATTTCCCGTCTTTTAAAGAAAACAACTATGAAGGCCACACTGCCTTTTTATCAGGTTTTAGGCTATTTTTATATTTTTCACATTTTTCTCCATATCTTCAGTGTATATGGTCCGATTTTCCAAATTTTTTAAGTTAAGGATATAAAAATTTAATTTTCTGTTGTTTTAAGAAAACGACCATAGCGGCCAGATTGCCTTTTATCAGGTTTTTGGCTATTTTTATATGTTTTACATATTTCCTCATATCTTTGTTTTTTTATCCAACTTTTTTGGGATATCAGAATCAAAATAATTTTCCCCATTGTTATGTGCATCTTTAATGTAATTTACTTTGACCATCGTCATCATACAAAATAAAACAAGGTTTCGTGTTTATTTTATCCAATAAATCTATTCTTGATTTTATTAAATACCCTTCAAATCTACTTGTACGTATTCCCATCTATGATTTTTGTGCTTCGCTACTTATGGATGTTGTCATCCTTGTTAATGATTATCTAGTTGCTTTGCTTTCTACAAAATTAACCTAAATGTTATTCTAACCTGTCTGAACAAAGCTTTTTATTCGTTGCAGATCGACTTTAAATTAAAAAAATAATGACTCATTTAAGTTTGCCATGGTATCAATTCTGTCCACTCCCTAACGTCCTAGCTCTAATATAAGCTAACCATATTACACACAAGAAACATAAACACAAAGTTTCCTCGAGTTTGGTGTTGTCTTTGTGTGCCCATCAAAACCAGGGCTGCGGGGTTTTAGCATTTATTAAATTGTTATTTTATCTGTCTGTCCGTCCGTCTGAAGCTTAAGTATCGGTAACCACAGAACCAATTGGATTCTACTCTTCAGGGTATATACCTATTGGTTCTGTGGTGGTTTTAAGATATTTTCTTGGGGAATGGGACACCCCCAACCCCCCAAAAATGAAAATCCCCCCCCCCCCCAAATAAGAAATTATTTTCATATTTTTTTCTAATTTCAATGTTTTTATAAATTTATATATTTTTTTTTACTTTTTTATATTTTCAATTATTTTTCTTCTTTTTAAATTTCTTTTCTTCTTTTAAACTTTGTTTTATCAAAAATCAAAAGCCCCAAAAAGGCTAATGGAAGAGAAATTGTCTTTATTATCCTCCTCTTTTAGCTTTAAAAATAAGAGTAATAAAATATGTATTGAGGTTAGTGGGGGGGGGGGGTGGAGATTTTTTACTAGCATCGATTTCTCTTTTTAGGGTAGTGGTTAACCCTCCCCCCTAAAAAATAGCTATAAACTTATCCAGGAACTATGAAAAGTTACATTGTTAATCATATTGGTTAAGCGGTTAGCGAGATCCTGTAGTACAGACAATAAAAATACAATTAGTTTTTATTCATATTGATATTCATTGCCAAACAACATCAATGAAACTTAGGATCATCAAATCTTACATCGACAACATTTTTAAAATTGAAGAAACTAGTTTTCTTGATAAGTGGAACAAAAAAATTATGAATATCTATGAAAAAATAGTTTAAAATAAGGTCTAATACCAAAATACTTACATTTTCGGCTTATGTTAGATATAATTTTCCTATAAATATAAATTTTAATCATGTAAATAAAGGTGTCAAGATATTTGACACATTAACGACGATCTTTAATAACATTGTCATAGGAATCCTCAACAAGCAAAAAAGGAGAAACATTGAAAATCTACATTCTATAACTGATACAGCTAATACTCCTACTAAAACTTCATTGTTTTTAGATTAGTCATGCTAGGTTTTAAATTTCTAGGACTAATATTTTTACAATTAAAATTAACAATCTCATCCATTCTCTGGACTGAAGTACAGATAGACAATGAACTATAAGTATATGTAGAAAACCTTCGTCTTTAGAATTATTAAAATGAAATACATGCAAATATCCATGACCCTGAACTTCAGCCTTACTTTGAGTAGCAATCAATTAATTTGTTATCTAAACATCTAAATGAAAAATAAACATTACATTGCATGTTCATTATGAACATATGGAAAACATATTAGATTGTAAAACTCAAAAATTTCACTTAAAAGATCACAAACATTTACTTAAGACACAACAAAACCAATTTCTATCTTGGCGGACTAACAGAAAGACAGAATGTTCAAGTTATTCTTATGATACACCCTGTAAAGATAGAGAGAAACAAAGTTGTATTATTTTTATGATACACCCTGTAAAGATAGAGAGAAACAATATTGTATTATTTTCATGATACACCCTGTAAAGATAAAGATAAACAAAGTTGTATAATTTTCATGATACACCCTGTAAAGATAGAGAAAAACAAAGTTGTATTATTTTCATGATACACCCTGTAAAGATAGAGAGAAACAAAGTTGTATTATTCTTATGATACACACTGTAAAGACAGAGAGAAACAAAGTTGTATTATTTTCATGATACACACTGTAAAGATAGAGATAAACAAAGTTGTATTATTCTTATGATACACCCTGTAAAGATAGAGAAAAACAAAGTTGTATTATTCTTATGATACACCCTGTAAAGATAGAGATAAACAAAGTTGTATTATTCTTATGATACACCCTGTAAAGATAGAGAAAAAAACAAAGTTGTATTATTTTCATGATACACCCTGTAAAGATAGAGAGAAACAATGTAGTATTATTTTCATGATACACCCTGTAAAGATAGAGAAAAACAAAGTTGTATTATTTTCATGATACACCCTGTAAAGATAGAGAAAAACAAAGTTGTATTATTTTCATGATACACCCTGTAAAGATAGAGAAAAACAAAGTTGTATTATTTTCATGATACACCCTGTAAAGATAGAGAGAAACAAAGTTGTATTATTTTCATGATACACACTGTAAAGATAGAGAGAAACAAAGTTGTATTATTCTTATGATACACCCTGTAAAGATAAAGAGAAACAAAGTTGTATTATTCTTATGATACACCCTGTAAAGATAGAGAGAAACAAAGTTGTATTATTCTTATGATACACCCTGTAAAGATAGAGAGAAACAAAGTTGTATTATTCTTATGATACACCCTGTAAAGATAGAGAGAGAAACAAAGTTGTATTATTCTTATGATACACTCTGTAAAGATAGAGAGAAACAAAGTTGAATTACTCTTATGATACACCCTGTAAAGATTGAGAGAGAAACAAAGTTGCATTATTCTTATGATACACCCTGTAAAGATAGAGAGAAACAAAGTTGTATTATTTTCATGATACACCCTGTAAAGATAGAGAGAAACAAAGTTGTATTATTTTCATGATACACCCTGTAAAGATAGAGAGAAACAAAGTTGTATTATTCTTATGATACACACTGTAAAGATAGAGATAAACAAAGTTGTATTATTCTTATGATACACCCTGTAAAGATAGAGAAAAACAAAGTTGTATTATTCTTATGATACACCCTGTAAAGATAGAGATAAACAAAGTTATATTATTCTTATGATACACCCTGTAAAGATAGAGAAAAAACAAAGTTGTATTATTTTCATGATACACCCTGTAAAGATAGAGAGAAACAATGTAGTATTATTTTCATGATACACCCTGTAAAGATAGAGAAAAACAAAGTTGTATTATTTTCATGATACACCCTGTAAAGATAGAGAAAAACAAAGTTGTATTATTTTCATGATACACCCTGTAAAGATAGAGAAAAAAAAAGTTGTATTATTTTCATGATACACCCTGTAAAGATAGAGAGAAACAAAGTTGTATTATTTTCATGATACACACTGTAAAGATAGAGAGAAACAAAGTTGTATTATTCTTATGATACACCCTGTAAAGATAAAGAGAAACAAAGTTGTATTATTCTTATGATACACCCTGTAAAGATAGAGAGAAACAAAGTTGTATTATTCTTATGATACACCCTGTAAAGATAGAGAGAAACAAAGTTGTATTATTCTTATGATACACCCTGTAAAGATAGAGAGAGAAACAAAGTTGTATTATTCTTATGATACACTCTGTAAAGATAGAGAGAAACAAAGTTGAATTACTCTTATGATACACCCTGTAAAAATTGAGAGAAACAAAGTTGCATTATTCTTATGATACACCCTGTAAAGATAGAGAGAAACAAAGTTGTATTATTTTCATGATACACCCTGTAAAGATAGAGAGAAACAAAGTTGTATTATTGCACCTGTATCTATATTTGTTGTTTATATCAATGTATATCATGAATACAGGTTGTTCAAATATAATCTTCCTTTTTTTGGCTATTTTATTTGTAAATTTATTTTGTTTAGACTGTTTTAATTGTAAATTTAAGTTGTAGCTTTAGATAATATGCTAACCCATTTCTTCTCCCGTTAGAGAATAGAGGCGCAGCTGCTCGTATAATTGATAGTGATACAACAGTCTAACAAGGTAAAATCCCACTTTCGCTTAATAGACCATTATGCCCCTTGTTTTATACATTTTTCATTGATTTGTTTCTAACTTTTTAGTCCCTATTTATAAAAAATAAATTTTAGCTAAATTAATATTTATTTGAATGCCCTGTTTGTAAATTATATCTGTATATTGTGTGTATTGCTTATTCTGTGAATGCAAATGCAATATTAATTGGATAAATCAATATACAACCCCTAACACAACTTATATTTGTATATCTAAGTTCTAATTCTATTAAATATACAAATTCTATATGTTAACAAATGTTTATTTTCTAAATATTATGCATAATTTTATAAATGCTAAAGCGCTGCACTCATAACAATATAGTTTCGAATCAGAGAATTCCCATTAAAAAACTCAATTTGATGTTTACAAAAATTGTTAACAACAACTGTTTTAAAAAACATTCTGATTTTTATTACATGCTAAATTATACGTTGTTGTTACAGTTATCATCATTATTGGTCATGAATATTTTTTACTTTAGTATGCTTCAAATTTTCATTAAGAAAAAAATATAAAACACTAGCGGCTACGCCCCTAGCATCCTCATTGAAAGGGCAGGGATAAGCCATGAAAATAGCTAAGAACCATCACAAAACTTAAAACTGAAAATAAAATAGCCTAAGACATCACTGGACCTATCTGAAGCCTACCTAAAAAAAGATAACCCAGTCGGTCAGTATAGTAGTTATTTAGATCTTAAGCTTCAGACAAAATACTCTTACTAATTTATATAATACGATTGAGATGTGAAATTTCGACAAATTGCTGTTTTACAAGATACACACACACATGTACCAGAAATCTTAAGGGATAATATAATGAACGAGAATTTGATGTACACCCGAAATGATAATAAGCAATGAAGATTAAAATTATTGGTGAAATATTCAAAAGTGATAGTGTAAACAAACCAATCATTATTTTAAAAAAGGAACACAGAGTTTTAGGCAAATCCACGAGAAAGCGTATTGAGAAGACTTTAACTACCATAAAAATTTACACCAATGCCCTCTTCCTCCGTGATAAGTAATGCAACAAAATTAAAAAAAGAAATCTAAAAAAATAGTACGAAAGTAAATAGATGGATAGCAGACACAACAATTGCTTACTTTCTCTTGTAAATGAATTTAACTTTTGAAAATTTTAGTTTTCTTTGATCTTTTCAAGTTTACTTTATTTTATTCTTCATTTTTTTTGCTGAAATAATGTAAATTTAAGGTTTTTGTTTTCAAAATGCTAGATAACAAAAGAATTTTGTATAATTTTCCGATTAACGGTTCTTTCTTTTATATGCCTGCTTATTAATTGTAAGAATTGGGAAAATGCCTTTTGCATTAAACATGCGCAGTGCATTACAATGAACATTTATGATTTTAAACCTTAGTTCGTGGAATAAAAGAGTTGATTGTATGTTATGTGTAACCGTATTTATAATACTAATAGGATTAATTTACAAGATGACTGGATTGGGAGCCTTGATGGAAATATGTACGACAGCATTAATATTAAGGGGTGTGTCGGGGTGTGTGTTTCCAACCCTCATTATTTTGCCAGAGGGTTGGATCCAACCTTCTTTCTGCACGCCTCTGCTTTAGGGGACTCATTTTTCCGACAAACCCTTAAACTGTCCCAGTTTTGAGCAAGACGTCATATAAAAAGGGAAGGGGGGAAGAAAATCTCTTCCCTTTTCTCCCATCTCTTTTAAAGATATTTTCTTCCCCCCTTCCCTTTTTTTTTCCCGAAACGTATATGACGTAACTGGAATCGTCTTGCTCAAAACTGGGACAGTTTGGGGTTTGTCATTTTTCCGCTTCTAATTATAAGCATCTATTAAAGTAAGCTTAACTTTAACAACGCGTTTAATGGTCTACAAAATTATATAAATCATGAATCTTTAGGGATTAGTCGATAAATAAACTGCTTAACACCCAAAATTAGCATATATAAAAATTCCTTTTTTGTATATCAAGATTATTGATGGAAAAGTTTGAACACTGTTTAACTGAGTGTTTATACAACCAAATGAAGATAAAAATCCTTAAACTCAATAACTTTGAGGACCAATATAATTTACAGTCCAATATCACCTCCATCAAGGGTATTAATGCAGACATATAGACAAAAAGTATAGAACATATGTTGCATGATCAAAATAATTGCCCAAAATTGGCAAAAACCTACTTTCCCGTTAGGAAGGTCAAGTCTAGATACACGGATTTGGATAAATATCAATAAAACAAATTTGAAGCTATGGATAATGACAATCAATAATAATTTGTTTGTTGTACCTATGATATCTTATAATCATTCTAACAGTTGTGACTAATATATCATAGATATTATAATTTGTCTGCGTTTCAAAAGTATTTTTTTTTTGTAAAAAAACCGCCCTAAATAAAAGTATTATTTTTGCACGCAAAACAATTTCTTTAAATATGAAAGTCAAATGTTTGATGCCTTGCAAAATATGAGGACCAACATTCAATTTTACCTTTGCTATCCGATTATCCGAAATGGTTTGTTGGTTCTCTAAGATCAAATTAACCACCGAATCGTAAAAACTTTACATTTTGGAGATGCTTCACACAAATTCTGGAATGATTTTAGATTATTTTTCTAACTACTCTGCCAAAAAAGATTGTCTTTTTAAAAAAATCAGAATAACCTTTCTGTCCAGGTTGGAAAGTTGTTTATGTGTATTTATTATTTCTCCTTTTTGTTCCTCTTTCCAAACTTTAGGATAATTTGGTTAAACTTTGAAAACAAAAATACATTTTTACAAATAAATGTCAAAGTAAAGTTTAACCAGTTTCACTACTTGTAAACAATGTACACATGTATCTGTAGCGTTTACCTACATAACTAGAATGAAAGCACTATAAAGGTAAAACGAATTGACCAATATATCATTTAGAGATTAGACATTTGAATGTAAATTATACTGGTATACAAAGTTTTCTTGAAATATTAATTGCTGGCTTCAAACAGACAGTGTTCAAACGTTACATCTAATAATCTTAATCTACATATAGTTTAATTTTATTCATTATAATTTGTGATATCGATTTAATGATTCTAAAATTGCTGAGTATAAAATGAACTTTTTAACAATTGACGAGGAAAAGTAGATTTTGGCATTGGTACTGATATAAGATATTTATCTTGTAACATAACTTAGTGTATTCTTAAGTTACAATGATACTCTTTAAGTTGAGCGAAAATAATGTAATTTATTAAAGAAATTATTGTTGAATGATTCTTATAACCATCAACAATAAATAAATCACTTTGTCTAAAGCCACATGAAGCTAAAATGTTCAGCTCTAAAGATCTATATGACATCGCAAAATGTGATTTTCTCAGTCCCTGCTAAAGATAAATATGAAATAGATGGCACTTTGTCTTTTTTTATTATGATTAAGTATGCAAGTAATAATCCTTGTTTTAAAGACAAATCATAAAAAGTTAGATAAATTTAGAATGTGATATTGTTTACCTGCCAAGAGCCAGATCTGTTTCTTGTTGCCAGATCCATTTCTCTGGATACAAGGATTCCTCAGTTTGCAGACTGTAATCTTCCGAGCTAGATCTAGGTAGTAAGATAGATTAATATAGTTAAATAGATTAGATAGATGAATTGATGGATTATAGACAGATGAATAGATAGATTAGAGATATACAAATAATTAGATTATAGATAGATAAATAGATAGAATATAGATAGATGAATAGATAGATGAATAGATAGATAAATTAATATAGAAAATTAAACTGCTGGACCGATCGGGTTCTTCTTAACAGGGTAGCTTCTCATAGGTCCCGGGAAGGTTTATAATAATTTTGGGAAAGGGTACCACCAACCTCCCAAGAGAAATCGCCCTTTCAAAAAAATTACCCCTCCCCTCCCAAAAAATTTCTTTTTACTTTTTTTTAAAAATCTAAAATAATAAACTGGGTTATCAAATTCGACTCTCCCCTCCTCAAGTGTCCGTAGAGGCCTCTAGAGTGTAGCCGGTAGTAAATATATAATTACAGATATGAAGATTAACTTGATGATTAGCTTGTATGTATAGGCTGGACTGATAGGCATATGGATAGATGATTGCTTCAGATTGACAAAGAGTTTATTAAAAATTAAAATATAGAAATAAAACAATCAAATTTAAGATTTCATGAATATCTGAACTGCAAAAATGATAGATAGGTGGCTATTTTTATGGATAGAAAGTAGATGGATAGATATTGGAACATAAGAAAATTATCTTTGTTTGCACAACACAAAATGTTGCTGTGATCAGGGCCCAGGGATAAACCAGAAATACAGGGATAGGAAATATGTTTCTATGATCAGGGCCCAGGGATAAACCAGAAATACAGGGATAGGAAATATGTTTATATGATCAGGGCACAGGGATAAACCAGAAATACAGGGATAGGAAATATGTTTATATGATCAGGGCACAGGGATAAACCAGAGATACAGGGATAGGAAATATGTTTATATGATCAGGGCACAGGGATAAACCAGAGATACAGGGATAGGAAATATGTTTATATGATCAGGGCACAGGGATAAACCAGAGATACAGGGATAGGAAATATGTTTATATGATCAGGGCACAGGGATAAACCAGAGATACAGGGATAGGAAATATGTTTATATGATCAGGGCACAGGGATAAACCAGAAATACAGGGATAGGAAATATGTTTCTATGATCAGGGCCCAGGGATAAACCAGAGATACAGGGATAGGAAATATGTTTCTATGATCAGGGACCAGGAGTAAACCAGAGATACAGGGATAGGAAATATGTTTCTATGATCAGGGACCAGGGATAAACCAGAGATACAGGGATAGGAAATATGTTTCTATGATCAGGGCACAGGGATAAACCAGAGATACAGGGATAGGAAATATGTTTATATGATCAGGGCACAGGGATAAACCAGAAATACAGGGATAGGAAATATGTTTATATGATCAGGGCACAGGGATAAACCAGAGATACAGGGATAGGAAATATGTTTATATGATCAGGGCACAGGGATAAACCAGAAATACAGGGATAGGAAATATGTTTCTATGATCAGGGCACAGGGATAAACCAGAGATACAGGGATAGGAAATATGTTTATATGATCAGGGCACAGGGATAAACCAGAAATACAGGGATAGGAAATATGTTTATATGATCAGGGCATAGGGATAAACCAGAGATACAGGGATAGGAAATATGTTTATATGATCAGGGCACAGGGATAAACCAGAGATACAGGGATAGGAAATATGTTTATATGATCAGGGCACAGGGATAAACCAGAGATACAGGGATAGGAAATATGTTTATATGATCAGGGACCAGGGATAAACCAGAGATACAGGGATAGGAAATATGTTTCTATGATCAGGGCACAGGGATAAACCAGAGATACAGGGATAGGAAATATGTTTATATGATCAGGGCACAGGGATAAACCAGAAATACAGGGATAGGAAATATATTTATATGATCAGGGCACAGGGATAAACCAGAGATACAGGGATAGGAAATATGTTTATATGATCAGGGCACAGGGATAAACCAGAAATACAGGGATAGGAAATATGTTTCTATGATCAGGGCACAGGGATAAACCAGAGATACAGGGATAGGAAATATGTTTATATGATCAGGGACCAGGGATAAACCAGAAATACAGGGATAGGAAATATGTTTATATGATCAGGGCACAGGGATAAACCAGAGATACAGGGATAGGAAATATGTTTATATGATCAGGGACCAGGGATAAACCAGAGATACAGGGATAGGAAATATGTTTCTATGATCAGGGACCAGGAGTAAACCAGAGATACAGGGATAGGAAATATGTTTCTATGATCAGGGCACAGGGATAAACCAGAGATACAGGGATAGGAAATATGTTTATATGATCAGGGCACAGGGATAAACCAGAGATACAGGGATAGAAAATATGTTTATATGATCAGGGCACAGGGATAAACCAGAGATACAGGGATAGAAAATATGTTTCTATGATCAGGGCACAGGGATAAACCAGAGATACAGGGATAGGAAATATGTTTATATGATCAGGGCACAGGGATAAACCAGAGATACAGGGATAGAAAATATGTTTATATGATCAGGGCACAGGGATAAACCAGAGATACAGGGATAGGAAATATGTTTCTATGATCAGGGCCCAGAGATAAAATTTGATTGACACAAAAATACTACAAATAATTAAATTACAAATCACATAGAATTTAAGATTATAATAATATAAATGCATAAATAACTAATTTATATTTCCTTTGCTCTGTGGCATTGACCAAGGGTTGCACAAAATTTTGCAAACTATTAGAAGAGAGGACAGGGAATATTATGCAAACATTTTTAAACAGTTTTTAATAGTGCAATTAGAAGGACACTATTTTGAATAGTTTTTATTAGTGCAATTAGAAGGACACTATTTTAAATTTATTTTAATAGTGCATTTAGAAGGACACTATTTTGAATAATTTTCAATAGTGCAATTAGAAGGACATTTAAAAAAAATTTTATATATCTAATTAAAGGTAATCTATCTCAAATATCTTTGATAGGGAAATTCATAAGGTCATATACAAAGGCAAAAGCTAAGTTAGACATGTATTTTAAAAATTTCACTTTAGAAATCATTATCTCTTTTAACTATCTTTTTGTCTATTTTTATAAAGCAAACAAGTGCTATCTTACAATTTTATTTTCTAAATGATTTATTTCTTGTTAGGTATCTATTTTAATTGAAAAAATTCAAAAACCGTTTAAAATTTTCAGATAGGATAAGTTGTTCTAATATCTTGTTTTATAAAAAAATTTTGTTTGTTTTCTTATAAAGTTATAAAGTCAACATTATTACATAGGGTTAAAGGCCAGACCTAAAAAATGAGCCAGACAATAAAAATAAGTGTTAACCAAACAAAAAGATTATTCAAATATTTTTAGATTTTTAGCTGAGACTGTTTTAACAATTTGAATATTTCCCTTTTAGACAAATAAAAGAATTATTGGAAAAATTGAAAAAAATGAGTTCTGGAATTTCTTTTAGTTATTTTTGCATTTTTCCTATTTGAATTTATTCTCAAGGTGCTAACTTCTGGAACATTATTTTCTTCCAAGAACTTTTTCTTTGTGTTTTTGATATTAGCAGGAATTTATTATTTTGAAGACATTTTTTGTTATCATTGAAAAATCAATATTCTAAAGTTTAATTTTAATTTTGGAGCTTTACACAGATTTATCATCAAAATTAAAAATGCTTTTTTTTGCAAAAAAAACTAAGAATTAATCATTAGAGAACAATATTATCAAAACAAGTATGATTTCCTTCCATTATATGCTTAAAATGATAAAAAAAAATTAGAAATATCATCACTAATCTAATTTATGAAAAAATATTTTTTCATATGTTTTGAAGATAACAAATTAAAATTCAACTAACTCTAATATAATTAAAAAGAAAAAAATCATTTAAGATATTTAAAATTAGTAGATAATAACAACATAAACTATTACTCTAAAAACAAAACTTGTATGTTACTTTGGACTGGAGTAAGAAAATATAAATTGAAGAGTTGCTGTGCTGCTAAAATTTTGTAAAACAAACATCAACAACAGTTTGCATCGAGAGCTCAACTTTTGTGAATGACATTTACATATTAACAAAATTCTAACATTTAATATGTTTCCTTCCAGATTCAATATAGTTTTGAAAAATGAACAACTTTACAAACAGTATATTAGAGGGAATCAAGATAATTGAGATGGAAAGAATGTAAATATGTTGACCGCTTAAATGAAGTTAGAATTACAATTAATCTATTAATAACTGATTGAATTGTTAGACTTTAAAAAAAAATCAGTAAAAGATCTTTTTTTTGAAAATAAATGATTTATTTTTAATCATATATTAAATATTTTAACTTTTATAAAATACCTTATTCCATTCTAAATTTTCTTTGGAAATGTCCTATAAACATTAGGATTAAAAGGAATTTCGCAGTATTTCAAAATCTTTAATTTTGAAACACTATACTGAATATATGTCATATAAAGTACAGAATTGCACCTTTCTATCCATACTTTACTATAAAATGTTCATAAGAGTGTTCGTTTTCAGGTATACAATATTCAAGCAAGGTTTGTATGGGTCTGATCAAAAATATCTTCAATTGAAGGTAAGGGAATTGAATCTGATTTTATACACTCAGCTCAACGAGGCATTAGCTTTTTAAAAAGAAATATTAACAGTTAAGCTTATAATAAAAGGCTTTAAAATATTAAATTAAACACAAATTGTAAAATACAAATAATGTTTTTGGAAATTACACCATGCCATTATTAAATGGGGACTGATGATAAAATCCTTAGTAACACTGATATAATATTTAAATATCAAATTTGTAAATATATGAAACTGAAAGTAACATCCATTGGAAAGTTTAGTTGGTATGTTTTAAATAGGTAAATTTATAAATAGCTGGATCAATAAAGTTGAGGTATTTGTAAAAAAAAATAAAAATATCTTAGACTACTAATATCCTTCTTATATCCTATTTTGATGATCAAAATCCAAAATCTAAAGTTATAATCTTTAAGTCTATGTGTAAATAAAAATAAATTTCAATTCAATATGTAACATTTCTGATCATTATTACCCCTATTCCAGAAACTTTAAAGTTTATGACATATTTACGACTTTTTTAAAATCAACATTACGCTATATATCCCCATTTAATGATGGTCACAATTTCACTATAGAGAGGAAATTGGCCAAAGCTAATTTCTATTCTCCATAATTAATCTTTAAGAGTGTGTCTCAAACTTGAAAACTTTTATTCAAAATTTTAGCCCTGATTAATATTCTTCCAAGGAAACATGGTTTATACCATCAAAAGCTTTACGAATATCAAATTTCAACATTTTTATATTGGATCTTTAAAGTTTCTGATCAACAATTTTAAATAGAAAGCTTGATCAGTATTTTTACATAAATATCTCTTCCGAAAACATCTATAAATGGTTTGCTAAAAGATTTATATTTATAATGTGGAAAGGTAGAAATTCATACAGATAGATGGAAGATAAGATAGAAAGATAGATAGAAATTCATTCAGATAGATGGAAGATAAGATAGAAAGATAGATAGAAATTCATACAGATAGATGGAAGATAAGATAGAAAGATAGATAGAAATTCATACAGCTAGATGGAAGATAAGATAGAAAAATTTATAGAAATTTAGACAGATAGATGGAATATAAGATAGAAAGATAGATAGAAATTCATACAGATAGATAGAAGATAATATAGAAAGGTAGATAGAAATTCAGAAATATAGATGGAAGATAAGATAGAAAAATTTATAGAAATTTAGACAGATAGATGGAATATAAGATAGAAAGATAGATAGAAATTCATACAGATAGATAGAAGATAATATAGAAAGGTAGATAGAAATTCAGACAGATAGATGGAAAATAAGATAGAAAAATTTATAGAAATTCAGACAGATAGATGGAAAATAAGAAAGAAAGATAGATAGAAATTCAGACAGATATATAGAAGATGAAATAGAAAGATAGATAGAAATTCAGAAAGATAGATGAAAGACAAATACCTCGTAAAAACAGTGACATGTATAGTATACTGTTGTTTTTGTTGTCGTCCATAGCTTTCAAGTCCAGCTTCCAATTTCTAAATACAATTAACTTAAGTAACTTAATTAAAAGAAGTAATGGGATAAGCATTTTCGAAAACAAATAGTAAATTAGATATGTAATCTACTTAAATTTCATTTTACTATTTTATCTAACGCCAAATATTTAATTATAATTGTAATTTAATGCAAGTGAAACCATCTTGACATTAGACAAGGCTAAAGTCAGAGTAAACAATAACTTTCTCAACCTCTTTATAAGCAAGAATGAAAGCATCCAACATTTTGCCTGTAAAAAACCTGGGTTATTTTCTTTATTGTGAATGTATATAAGTTCAAACATTTTTGGAACAATGACCTCCACAGATGTCCTGTGACTATATGGTATTATCAAAACAATAATTTCACAGCTATACTTTTTAAAAACGAACATACATTCTATAGAGAAGCTTTACTTCAAATCATCTTACCTCATAGATATGAGAAGCAAATCTTTCATTTGAAAGTCTCAATGAATCTCTTGGGTTGGTATGCTCCTTCAATATTGATTCAACTGTGCAAGGAAAACCATAATAAATTACCTAATAATTCTTGGTTTCTTTTAATATAATTATAATCTCAAAGTTGTCATTAAGAGATTATAATTACATTTCTTACAAAAATATTTTTTTCTTTTAATACTTAAGTTTTTCATTTAATCCATAGGAAAATATTAGTAGGGGTTAAAGCTGAGTGTAAGTGTTTAATTCTCAATTTAAATGTGTGTCAAATGTTTGCTGGGTCATTAAATAACTGTCCCTCAGGATTTTCAACTTACACACACAAACACAGACACACATATTTACACACTTGAATATATAATTTTCTATTCTTAAACTTGGTTAGATTAGAAAGTTAGATTGATAGTTAAAAATATTTTTAAGAAGCTTAAATATCTAAACAGATAGAAATAAAGACTATGTTTTTTTAATATCAAATTACAATTAATTAAACTATAAATATAATAAAAAGAGTGATTATATTTTTATAATTTGTGATTTTAATGAGCGTTATCAATTAAATTGAACAAATCAAAATAAGATTCTAATACTAGCTTATTTTCAAAATTTGTTATCTTTAACATTAGTCTTGTTATCAATTTCCAGATTCTAATAAAATGAAGATTTTAGCCTGGAAAGTTTTTTAAATATGTAATTCAGGATAAAAATTATTCTCTCATTCCATTATTCTCAAACACACACACAAACAATAGAGACACAGATTAGAATTTAAATGTTAGAGCTGTTTTTATATTATCTGTATTACTTGACTTTTTAATCAGATGAAATTGTGTGTGTTCCTATTTAAACCATGTAGATGTATCTAAAATACATTCAAACAATAGGCGATTCCTGAATTTTTGTTTATTATTATATCTATAAAAACAAAATTTGAAATTAGTAATAAAAGTAATTTAACTACAAACGACAAGTAAAGAAGTGAGTAAGGTTAAGGTTTAAAATATAGGAAAAATGTATGGTCACTCTAAAATACTCATTTAATAAAAGAGAGAGAGAGAGAGAGTAGACTATGGTTATCTACAAACAAAACTATGCAAAGTTTCTACACAGAAAACAAAGTTTGCTGAATTAATCTTGGATGTGAAATAGAAATGTATATTGAGCAAGGGAGAAGTTAGGGCTAGGGTCAGAAAAGAGAATTCAAGAGAAGGCCAAGAGAGAATAAATAAGAAATTGGTGTGTGGGGGGGATTGGGGGCAGAATAGGTTTCCAGGAATGAATAAAGTCCATAGTTCATGCATTCTTTAACCAAAGACAAATAATGATTACTAACTTTTAAACTCTGCAATGGATGATTAGATAGATAAATCTTAAGGCTAATGATTATTGTAGATAGGAAATTAGATATATTCTACTTTAGGACTAGAAATACTTTTGATAAAAATTAAACTTATCTTATGTTTTTAGAATGAAGTTGAATTTAATAAATTAACTTATATTTGTTTTCCAAGTAAAGATTGTTGTCCTTATTTTGATCTGACATTTCATATCCAAGAAATAAAACTTGGTCAAACAACACAAAATTGGTAAAATTTTATGAATGTATAAATATTTATTGTCAAAGTTGAAAATATTTGAATATATTTCAAAACTCTGTCACCCATACTCTATGATAGATCTTCTCCTAACCAATAATTTTCTTCCAAATTTGTTTTGACATGATCTAATTTCTCACTTTATAACATCCTCTAACCTCACTTTACTGTCTACTTGTTCTTAACTTTAAGTAGGACACTTTAATACTTTAAACTATTTATATATTAGGAAAAAGTGTTTCAAGATTATATGACATTAAATCATAATTTCCCTAAATAACCTGATGATTTTTATTAGAAGTTTACAAATCTAAATATATTTTGTACAATGCAATAGTGTGCATATCACCCTTATCTTGTCTTATTTTTTTATAATTGGTATTAAATGGTTAATTTGACCATTACCACATCATACATTTTAATTTATAGTTTTCTTATATGAAAGTATTAAACAAAAATCAACCCACCAATTATGGAGCTATTGGTTCATATGCCTTAAATTGTAATTTCTTTTTCACATTTTTACTTGAATTGTTAAAAGAGCAAAATTAAATCATTATTTTTGTTAAACAATTTTCCAGTTACCAATTATTTTGAAGAAACTATCTACCTATCCACATGTCATGTCTAAAATCATCCTTCACATAGTTGTCAGATGAACATATGATTATATGCATCAAGAAAGAGGAAGAGTATATCTGAATAAGAGAATGTGTGTCTGCTTGTCTGTCTGTGAGTTTGGGGCAGCCAATGAGCAATCTTGCAAAACTTACAAAATTGAATTTGGAAAAAGAAGATTAGAAAAGTTGGTCTCAAGTTTGGTTAATGTTACATTCTAATAAAACTTTCTTATTGTTTAGTTTTAATCCAGGATTATGCCTAGCACACACGCTTGGAGTGGCTAGCCTAGTAGCCTATTGTCAACTTATTCATAATTTAAAGTACACTAAAGTTTGTCTGTCAATCTATCTGGATACAAAAAGATTTCATTTACCCAGAGACGGACTTGACTCTGCTTTTAGGAAATATCTCTACTGGTTATATTATAATTTAAAGCTCCTTTCCCTGCTGGGTGAAACGCACCTTCTCAAAATTAAACTAAAGTGGGTTTAATCTTAATCAGTTTAACTATCATCTTATTTCAAATCATAATGCAAGAAACCTCATCTTAATTTTAGATTGAAAAATTTGAAAATGTAGAAAGAGAAAAAAATATGATGGAAGTTAATCATCAATTTAATCTATTATATCCAAGTTAGAAATGCATCAAAAGTCTTCTACAAAACCTAATTGTCTTTTTCTATTGGAGGATAAGGTCGAAGGAAGAACAGATTGTAGAATATAAGATTAAGGACAGATAGTTGGAGATTAAAGAGACCTTATTAAATTTCAATTCGTAAAAATGATAATATGATTTTATATTTTTCTATATTGTAAAATTATGTCATAGAGATAGAATATATTTTTCTTTCTTGACCCCTATGGTTAATAAGAGTATAATTCATAATCCTTTTAATAAAGTAACAGAATGTCTGTCTGTTTGTTTGTCCGTGCCAAAGGATCTCGCTAACCGCTGAACTGATCGGGTTCTCCTTAACAGTGTAGCTTTGGGGGAGGGTACCACCACCCTCCCAAGAAAAATCGCCCTTAGAAAAAAATCCACCACCAATTTTTTTTTTTCAATTAAATTATTTTAACAAAAATTAAAATGGGGATGGAGGCCTCCCCCCCTCAAAAAAAATCATTCCCCCCAAAAAAATTTTTTTTTACTTTTTCTTTTAAATCTAAAATAAGAAATTGGGTTATCGAATTCAACTCCTCTCTTCTCGAGTGTAGCGTAGCGTAGCCACTAGTATTCTTATATAAAGATAAGTTTTAAATAGAAATTTAGAACACCAATGTAGGATGTAATTATTTACTAGTCCTTCTATCATGAGAGAAAAATTATGAATAATGTCCTATTAAAGAAAAAGACAAGAATCAAAAATAGAATAAAGGAAGAAGAATTATAATTTGCGGTTTTTAGAGTAAAGAAAAATGGGGATGGGTAAAAGGATGCATTTTTCTTTTATTTCTAGGGATTAATTTCTATAATCTTTCAACCCATACATTTTCAGATTAAAGTCTTTACAAGAAAAAGAGAGAGGAAGAGAGAAAAATAAAAGTATTTATAAAATTTAAATATTTCATTAATTTTCTTTGGAATACTAAAACTTATTAATAATTTTGAAGTTATAGTTTTAAGTAAAATTAAATAAAACAATATAATTGTAATCCTTATGATAAAGTACCAGTATGTTTGTGTGTTTGTATGTTATTACCGAATAATCTCGCTAACCGCTCAACAGATCGGGTTCTCCTTAGGGTATCTTATCATAGGTCCAGGAAAGGTTTTTAACTATAATGGGGGAGGGTATCATCACCCTCCTAAGAGAAATCGACAGAAATAAAAAAACGCCACCCTGCAGATATTTTTGCAATTAGCTAAAAAGATAACTAACACCATCTATTGGTGAAAAAATATTTTTCATAAATAGCTGATTTTAAAATAGATTGAAAAGAAACAATTTACGTGTCCCGTGTCGGGCGTAACCGAAATATTGAAAGAAGTTTTAAACAAATTAGAATTAACTTTTATATATATTAATGAATTAATTTAATGATTATTAATGGTTTCCTAAATGTCTGGTATTGGTATAATGATGAGTTGATGTATCCTGATGACCAGGAGGAGATGGTACCCCTGGCCCTCCAGGTAGAGCTGGCAGAATGCTTCCCATTGCTCCCTCAGAACCTCCACCTCCACTGGTGGCGTGTAATGAAGCTGAAAATAGTTCTCATCAATATCCACAAACACTTCTAGTCATTCAGGGTGTTCTCACAACAAAATAAATTAGAAAGAAAAGACAGCTTTTCCATTAAAAATTTTGTTACATACAGATAAATTTAATTTCTTTATTGTAAATGTTAAACATTATTCTTTCCTAAGAAGATTTTTTTTGTAATCAAATTAGGACCATACTAAGAAATGCTAGTTTAAAAAAAAAATAGTTATTTTGCAAGAACACCCTTGTCACTCTATACATAGATGATTTTCTTCCCCATTTTAAAATTAAAACCTTTCTCTCTTCTCTCTCTCCATTTTGGCCAAATCTCAATCAATTCTATCTTTTTTTTGGAACATCCCTTTTCCATTGTTGAACTAGACCTCTCTCCTTTTATAAACTTTATGCATGTGTATATATACTATATGTTTAATTTAAACCAGTGACGTCTCGAAAGGGTGTGGAAGTGTAAATTCCCCTTAATTTTACACCCCCTTGATAGATGGGCGTCTATACTTCCCAAAAACAGCCAAGGTGTTGTCAAGTGAAAAAAAAAGTCACACGCCCTTACAATTAAGGATGTTGGGGGAAAAAATTGTCCGCTTCGCGCCCCAATATAAAAGTTCTTTGAGTCTATCTGAAGGAACGTCTCAACTAAAATATTAGTTATATCATATATTTAAGATATGTCTGTGAACAGTTTCCGAACCAAGTAACATGTTACAGCACATTATTAGTTAGTATTTAAAAAGTCAATTAGTCAATTGAATTTTTAGGAACACTTTATGCACCCCCTGGGCAAAACCCTGTGCACGCCATCGATTTAGAGGACAGGAGTGATCCATAATAAAAGGCCACAACAGATTATATGACGTCACACATAAAAACACTCACAATTTTATATAAACAAATTTACAACAGGAATTTATGGATAAAAGAATTTAAAATTATATATCTGGGAACTCTTTTTTAGAAAGTTTGTCGTAAAGTTTATGTATTCGTGGATTTTTTGACATTTAGACCACGAGTGATAAACTGGTGTTGAACTAAACCTTAGCATTGCAAAAAAATGGTATAAAATTTGCTAAATAAAATCTATACACTTTTAGGATGATATTATTATATTTTTAGATAAACAAAAATTTTAATTATTTTAATTCTTTTAGTTAATAAAGGTAAAAAACAGTGAAGAAATATTTAATATAAATTAAGCTTTTTCTTCTTTTAAAAATAACATTTCTACAGAACCGAAAGTTTCAATAAAAATCAGAAATCACGCATAGTGGTCAATAAGGAAATAGTTTGATGTATGTATATGTCAATTGATCTCAAATATTTCACTTTTTAAGAAACTAATTTTATTTATATTTTATTAAATTAGAACTTACCATGTTGAGGATGCTTTCCATGGTGATAAACCTTTACAATTCTTGACTTCTTTCTACATTTCATACCCAGTTGGTCGATAACCTAAATACAACAATAACCATTTTAGTAAAAGCGAAGCTTTTTTATAATTAGTGTCGGTCCGTACGTCCGTTCGTTACAGTTAGTTTTTTTCCGTTAATTTAAACAGATTAGAATTGTCATATCATTCAAACTTTGCATGGTAATTCCTTTTAAAGTTAGGTATGACTTTGAAACCGCAGCAACTCTATAATCGTTACCAGAAAGTCCGTACGTCCATTTAAAACATGCTGATTTTTTACTTTTTTTGACAACAAATTTTTGTATGTTTAAATTATCCGATTCATCTGATTTTTGGTATACTGATTTCTATTACAACAAGGTATAGTGTTATAAGCGAAGCATTACTATAATCAAGTCCTAGAAACGTTAGTATGTCCTTAAACAGTAACATGTTCGTTTGTCCTTCCATTTCAGAGCTTCGCTTTTATGGATGTTGTCATCCTTGTTTTTAAATAATTCTAAACCTAGTTAAAAAATAGGACATTTAGAGCATCCTTAAAAGTTTAATGATTTTAGAATCTCTTGCATAACACAATCTAAGAATTTGATTCTGCTAATTAAACTTACTTCATCTAAATTGATGGGAAAATTATTCCAGAATTTCTACTAGTAACTTTGTTGAGACCCAATAAAATTCATAGAAGATGAAGTTTAAATTCTCCCAACTTTCTATTGTTTCATAATACCACAAAGTTTAGATATGTGTGAGAGAGCTATCAACTCTATTTCCTTGCCTTCATTTTTGACTCAAAATTTCAATAAATTTTTCAAACTATTTTCTATATTTATTTCCTGGCTGTTAATGTTCTGATTATAGATTTTATTTAAACTCAAAGAGACACTAAAAAATAATTTGGGATATGTATAAGTAAATTAAAAGAAAAATCGTCTTACCAATAATTTAAACTCACCTTAGATACAACATTAGAGGTTTGTTGAAGTCTTGCCTTGCAGTGTGGTTTATCCTGTAGTTTATTTAGTATTAACCATTTAACATTTATTTGAATAAAAATAATAAATTCAGGTTTTTTTTATAATCAATACAAGAAAATTACCATAACAAGAACTTGATTATTACATAATGGCTTTAGTTTACATCATAAATAAAAAAATTCAAAGTTTCTTAGGTAGCTTTCGTAAAACTATAAACTAAACATAATTTTCAAGTCAATTATTATTTTATAGAACTACCCATTTAAAAATAAAGCATATAAGAAAGAAATGTTGTAGAAAATTATCTGTTGAAAATTATGTACTTCTAAAATGTAGTTTTAGAAAAATAAGTTTTAGAGTAGCTACGCAGCTAATGAATGCACAAAAGCAAGCTATATACATATTACATACTGTTATATACACTTGCATTTACACACAAAGGGCTACTTACCACAAACATACCCACACATCAGGTAACTTAACAAACATGAGTACAAGTGCAAACAAATTTCATTTTAAATATTTTTTTTATTTTTAACAAATTTAAAATTTAAAAAAGATATTTAAAATCCTTATATTATAAAATAATCATTCTAAATTTAAAAAAAAATCATAATTGTGTATTTATTGAAAGAGAAATAAATCACAACATCTAAGTTATCTTAAGGGAACCTAATTCTTGTAGAAATAATATGCACTTGCAAACAAACCCCTAGAAAGGTACACACACATACAAAAGGTTGCACCAGGATGGAGTTTATTCACAAGTTTCAACTTTTCAGCTTATACTATACAGAATATACATTAGAGACACATCAACTATTTAAAAACTACTTTATAAAGTTATATTTGATGCAGCCTTTTTATTTCACAAATTAGTAAAGTATTCTTATTATGGCAATTAATTTTAACTGACGGAAAATATGGATAGCTCCATATTTTATATTTTTTTACTATGACCATACACAATATTATAAGGCATACCTATAATCCTATAAAGTTTTTGTTTTAAAAAATTTGGATCTGTAGGTACTGAGGGGTTTATGATCTTACTTTAAACAACACTTAAAAGATGTTGCCACTTTAAAACAAGTAAATAATAATCAAAATGTCTAGTTTAGATTTAAATTTTCATGTGGCTCACTCTAATTTCAAATATCTCATATAATCCTTTCACTTGTGTCTGCGTGTATGAGTGTGTGTGAATAACTTTGGCCTTTTTCACAAGTTGGTTTAACTATATATGGCAAACTAAATCATTTGATGTTTTGGCCTTAGCTAATCTTTTGGATAAAACTTTCAAAAATAGGTTGATACATCAAGATTTAAAAGTTAAGTTACTTTTAAAATAAAAATAAGGATGCCCACATCCATAATTAGCAACGCTCTTAAACATAATAGTAAACAGAAAAGATGTTCATTGGTGAAGATAATCTTCACAATAAAAATCACTTTCTAGCTCCATCAGAATCTTAGACAATTGGAACTAATATATAGTATACAGAGGGCTTATGGGTTTAAAGCATATCATTGAAATTAATATTATTACAAGTTCAACTTAAAATACCTTAATGATAATCTAAGATTTAACAAATTTGTTTCAACTTAACTGTATTGGAAAGATAAATAAAAGCTAAAAAAAAGGTAGGAAATGATTAAATATTCATCACAGATATATCTAGGCTAAACTTTTATACAATGGAGAGACCCACCACTCTATTATTTAACAGAACTCCTGTTTAGACTTTAAACTAACTGAACAACAAATTCAGAGTGTAAACATTTGCTATACATACAAAACACAAAGTCTGCTATTCTGCTTTTTACATTAAACAATTGGTTATTTTGTCCTAAATTTTTTAATGTATTTCTCAGTAAAGAAAATAATTGCTCAAAAAAGCTTCATAATTTTTTACTTTGAAATGACAGAAACATAGTTAAACACTTTTAAGATTTTACTATTCAATTTTAGAAAAATCTAGTGAAGTTTATTAAAACTTTGCACTTAACTTCTTCATTTCTCTTATTCAGATTTTTGGTAAATACATACAAAAGGTCTAAATAAACTGTAACAGTTTCTATGTCAAATTAAAGTGGATTTAAACTTATCTGTTATGTTTGTAAATACTGATAGATAAAATAAATGAAAACTTGCAGGTATTGTAAAATTTTCATTTTTCTAAACACTTAATATAGTTTTTAAATAAAATACTTGGAAAACAAGATAACAAGAAATTCTTTAAAGATAAATGGATATGACAATATTATTCAAAAAAATTGGTTACCATTATTCATATTGTGACCGTACCAATAATGAATACACATAAAAATAATTGAGTTAAACTTTGAAATGTATCTAGATAGTAGTTAGTAATATAACAGAAAAATAATTTAGGTTTTAAACCTAGAAAGCATAAATAGTAAAATAAGAAAAATTAAATATTTATGTAGCATACAGCTTTCATATTTACCTAAACCCAAGTGAATACAGTGACTCATAATTTGAAAATGAAAAAAATTTAATTTCTAGTACCTTTAGAATAGTATATTTAATCCCAATAATGTTGATAGAACAGAAAGTATGTAAGATCATAGTCTATCAAAAAATCTAAGAAAAGCGTGGAATTTTGTAAGAGAGTTTGTATTTAAGAAACAGTTTGCATAAAATATTATTTCTGCAACTAAAGAAAATTTTCTTATCTATGTTTAATCATCTATTCCATCTAATGATACAAAATTCTCATCAAAAGTACATGTTATAAACAGGTACAAATGTTTAACTGTGCATAATTTGTAGACTGGTACTCATTATAAATTCCTTGCATGCCAATTATCTTGTGTGCGGTGTAATAAGATATCTGTTAGCTATTACACTCAATATCATATTCCTGAATGTGGCCAGGAATTGAGAGATGCTTTGAAAATTAAAAATAAATCAGACTTCATACTTTTACTATAAGATATTTAGATAAATAAGGAAGTGTTTCGTGATTTCTACAATAACATAATTCTAGATCTACGCATACTTTTTTTTGTACAAGTAACTTGTTTTGAACTTGTTAACCCTTATCCATTCCAGATTATTTTCTATATCATAAGTATAGCATAGAATTTTGCTGCCAGCCAGAACTCTGAATTGTTTAATATTTGTGTAACAAAAACCAATGATAACAGAAAAAAGGTGGTAAATTTAAATGTCTAGGTAACAGTGTCACAATCAACTTAATACAGAAGACTCCTCAAAGTATTTTTTTCGATAATGTTCCACAAAGGGGTGGCGAAAATACTCCCAAGAGTGATGACACATCATCAGAGGGGGGGGGGGGGATTGTGCATCCCTCAAATGGATTAAAATTAACATTAAACTGCATAGAGTAGTCTTCTATATAAAGTTTATTGTGAAATCAATACTTTTAGATTTCATTTTTTTAATAATTATATCCCTTCACCTGAAATCTATTATTAAGAACTGAAATACGAAGAAATTAGATAGTCATGAACTTATGACATACTTATATTCTAATACTATAAAAAGTAACTAACTTACAAAAGAAAACTTCCTAATTTTATGTGTTAGTATTTCATGTTAGGAATGCATGTTGTTTGTTAAAAGCATTCAGATATTCAGATACACAATCATTCAATTCAAATTTGAATTATGCAGAATTGGGATCATTTTGTTCAAACAATCTTGTAAAAAGATTGTAGTAAACTAATTTTGAACTAAACTTCAATTTATTTGTGATCACTTACAAGAATTCCATCTAATAACCCTAACCCTTGAGAATTATAAATCAGGACATAAATCAAGAAACTCCTTTTAGATCAAATCCCTTTTTTTAGTTTTTATACAATTATTTCAGGCTTAACAATGTTGCATTATTAGTGGATAATTTGAAGTGTTTTTAAAACTAAATGTATGGACATCAGGATAATCCATGAACCTACTCACACACTGAGTAAGTTTAGAGCATTTGCTTCTAGTTTACTTTAAGTTCAGGGTAAAACAATGTTATTCATAATAATATAAGTTAAATTAATAATTATCTAAAATTTAAAGAAATTATTAAAAATTATCTTATTTTCATATTCTCCAGAAATCTGATATATATATAGGGTTAATGTCACTTACAGGATTGTAAGATTATCATATTTCAACTTAAAAGAGGTTTATGTAAATGTAAATGCAAGAGATTTTCTTTCAATCAATATATAAATAGTTGGGTAATGTCCCTTTCGTGACAACGCCTCTTAAGGGGCGTTTCGTCGTATTTTCACAGTAGCATTTCTCCTATTTCTAGGCCTTGCGGGGGGCTCTAACCCTGCGGGGCCAACTGCCTAACCCTGCAGGGCAATCACTTAACCTAACAAAATCTACAGTAAATATACAATGAAACGCCCCTTAATAGTCGTTGTTGCGAAAGAAACTATACCCAAATATTTTTATCATCCTTTTCCTATTAAATTATATCAATTTGCATGTTTATCAACAATACAAAGTAGAATGATGTCTTTCTGTCTGAAGCTTAAGATCTCAGTAACCACTAAACCGATTGGGCTCTACTCTTAAGAGAATATACCTACTGGTCCTGTGATGGATATAAGCCATTTTCTTAGTGGGGTGGGACACCCCTAAACCCTCCAAAAAGTGAAAAAAACTCCCCCAATAAAAGAATTCTTTTTTAAAATTAAAATTTAAAGAGGGGTCGATTAACCCCCCCCCCCCTCCAAACATTATTTTACTTTTTCTTTTTAAATATAAAATACTAAAAATTAGGTTGATCAAACCTCTTAAGGCAAAGCCCCTAGAGGCTAGAGGCGACGCCGCTAGTTTATTCTAAGGACATCAAATTTTAACCCCAAGCTACAAGCTTATATTTAAGACATAATATCTTTTCCAGTATTATTATCCACTGGATTAGAGACTATTCTCAGCCATACTGAAAAATCATGTATAGCATTGTATTACAGACAATTTTCCACAAATAATAAAATAGAAAACAAAAATTTAATAAAATTTCATTTTAATGTCCATGGAAAGCTGTCTAAAATACGATGCGCTTAATAACTATTATGACATTTAAAAAAAAGAATGTTGATGGTCTACAAAAAGATTGCACAAAGTCCAAGCTTTACATAATTCATCTAAAGACATAAATCTTAGCCTTCAAGATTGAAGTTTTATCACTGAACAGATTATCCCGGATTTTTTATCACTAGAAATGCATTTGTTTTCTCAGCCTTCCCCCTCTCCCGCAATGGTCAGTCACACCACATCAACAAAGATAAAAGTTGCACTTCTGCTTTCAACCATATCCTGTATCCACCTTTTATATTTTGCAACATACCCCACTCCTCCATATTTTCTCTCAGAAGGTTGTCTTGTTTACAATGTTTTTACATGTTGAATTAGATCCATCCATCAAACAGAAAAGATAAGTAGAAAATGACAGGGCAGAAGGATTTATCTTAACTTAGAAATTTATATAATTCCAATACAATGTCTAACATTCAGCATTTAATAATTTTTAAAAAATAGCTAGGTATATTAATGAAATGAATCGTCAATACATATATTATAAAAAAATAATCTGGTATTATGGTTACCTAAATATTTTGTAGTTGGAAAGATCTTATTGATCATATATTATGGATTTAACGAATTTAGTGAAATTTTGTTAAAAGAGACTAGAATGAAGTTGAACTAAATGTAATTCTTTAACCAAAATCAAATTTATAATCAGACTTAAATATAGAAAGCACAAATTTGTTCTCAATTTTAAATCAATAAACTGAATATGCTGAAAATTGTGTACTGTGAATAATGCATATGCCTCAATTCAATCAACAAATAGATAAAAGGAAATTTAAATAATGTATCAAACAAATATATATTTATATTAATCTGATTATTATACTTTGTTTCAAGGATTAAGATGTTTGATTATAATCTGTTTCGGTACGCATGCCTTGCCGTACACGAAATCTTAATCTCCAAGCCCTCCGAATGACCAACATGTGAATGTTTACAAATGTGTATTTATTACCATGAAAACGGTGCATCTAAAACAAAAATATAAAAATTAATAACATAATATTAATGGTTTATTATTTTTGTATATCGAGGTTGCGTGATTTCAATTTAATTAAAAATATAAAATTTCTAAAAAACTTTAAATTGGCACGAAACATATTAAATAGCATCAGAAATTGATAATTTTAGATTCAAATGATCAATAAAATTAAGGAAAATATTCGTATGTCAAAAGTTAGCAGTTAAATGGTCTATTTGTTGAAAAATTAATGTTTTAAATTTCTTCGTAAAAATATACCATACTACACTTATTATTAAGAATTAAAGATAAATTCTTACCACATTATACGTCAAACTAAGCAGGAAGGCTTATTTGAGATCTTCCACGGATTAGAGCGCATGTATATCCATCCAATACATTATTTTTATTCACGTAGCTCTTCACATGGGAATCAACAAGGAAAAAATGTGCGCGCCTTTGTTTGTTTACAAGCGAAGCGCGGAGATAGTTAGGAATGCCGCGTAACACACTCATTCTCTGGTGTAAGGAAAAGGGAATTAATGGGTTCGAACTTGCCAGGGAATACAAGAAAAATCATTCCAACACACACCCGTCTAGTCACTGGGAATCGAACACAATAACTCATCTTAGCATCATGCGTGCAGACAGTGTCCACAAAATCACAATCTCATAACGCATAAATTACAAGAGTTTAAAATGGCATGGCCATCAGGCCTAAAATTAATTATGGTAACTTACGAACACCACAATAACTCAAACCGACTCCACTACCACATAAGGATAGGAATAAGGAATGGGAAAAGCATTCAACATTCATGAAATGCACATTTACCACTCACACATCTCATTAATCATGGCCTCATAACCTCAATTAAAGTTAGAATTACAGACCATGTAATTGCGAATACATGAATTAATAATCAATAGTACCTAAACTTTGATTAGGTACCTACATAATAATAGGCAAATGATTTTTATATTAAAAATCGCATCAATAATTAAATAATCAACTCAAACTTTTAATCAAAAGAAAGAAAGATTAAATAATGACATTTTTTCTACTAAATCTTTTTGCTAGAAAAGAAAAATAGAATTTTCATAAAAAACTTCTCAAAATTAAGCATTTTCTCCAGCGGAAAAATACTCGGGCTTACATCTAGACATTCTTAGATAAGATAGGTAAATCCTTAAATCTAACATGTTTAATAAAATAGATAATTAAATCTAAACAAAATATGACTGTAAAAATCATCAAACATCGGAAAATTAAAATTTCATAATTTTAAATCTTCGTGAATTAAAATTGCGTAAAATAAAATTGCAATTGAAATATGCAAATTAAATTACCAAAATAAAACAAAAGCTCAATTATAAGAAAAGAACTTCTCTAAATGCTGAGTTTGCAATTTCTCTCTGTTTTAAGAAGAAAGCAACTTGTACATATTCATACAGTCAAAATTAAGGCAATTTGGGGCCTCAGTTAGAATGTACCCCTCAAGATACAAACTAACCAATCTTTCAAATATTAATAATGCCATGTTCCAGCTATCCTGACGGACGTTATGTCTTTCCATCACAATTTTTTGATACTGCATAATTTCCGACAGGATTTCTGGCGCAGGGCTCCATCAACTGAAAATAACATAATTAGTGATGTTTAAATCAAATCAAAAATTAAAAGAATCATGAATAATTCAAGAAACTTTAGAATCATCAATCAAAGCAATCAAAATAAAATTATCTTATGCTTTAGTTTTGCCGTTCTGTAGTATGTCTGGCCGAGGTAACAGAGCTAAGATACACTATAGAGCGGTCTTATTAAGCTTAAATCTTCGAACTCAAAGAATCTACTTAATTCAAGACGAAAAAAAATCTGCATTTTTCTTTAGGTACATCGGTTAAAAGGTAAATAGAAATAATTTTAATATATATGTAATATCAAATTATCTATGTGATTATAATAAATCTTAAGAAATATTTATATGATGTAAAAAATCTCATTGTGTTACTTTTTTTATCATATTGAATTTCAATCAAACAAGTATAAAAATGTTCGTATTTGCGTAGGTACCTAGGAAAATTTCCACGAAAAAAATCCCTGGTCCCGGAAAGACTTAAATCATTGAAAAAACTTGCGTAAACGTATAAATAACTTAAGTTTGCATTTCAAATGAAAAAAATCTTGCGTCGATTTGAAAGTTTAAACGAAATTGAGTTAAAATTTGCGTTTTTTTGTCTTTCGAAAAAAAATCTGATAAATCTACCGTAAAATAAAATTCAAAGTTAAACAAGAACGATACTTATACTAAACTTTGGGTAGATTGATCTTGAGCAGACGTCTTGCGGAAGTCTCGTTACTCGTGGCGGCTGCGTCATCTGATAATTTGAACTTGCAAACCACGGTCCTCCCACCTGGGCGCACTTCTTCCACACGCCCCAATCTGAACTTCTTCATCAAATTTGTGCTATCGTCGATCAGCACCACGTCTCCCGGCTCAAGCAGCACCTTGTTGCTGCGCCACTTGACGGACTTGAGTAGCTCAGGCATGAGCTGCTCCTTGTACACCTGATGGAACTGACGGGTCAACTCCTCCAAGTTCTCCAGCCTCCTGGTGATGGGCTCTTTACAACCTGTTTCAAAGGTGCAGATTGCATCGTTGGTCCTGCCGCCTAACAGATCAGCAGGTGAAATTATTCTCCAGCAATTGACGTCATCTCCTTGGGTGGCATAGGTCAATGGCTTAGAATTCAGGACTCTTGCAGTCTCAGCACACAACACCAATAAATCATTGAAGGTTACAGTAGCACCAGCCAACTTCTTGTTCAACACACGCTTGACCAGCCCAACCTGCCTCTCCACAGTACCCACGAACGAGTGTGCTGCGGTGGGCACCAGATGCCATTCAAAATGCATTCGGGTATCCTTCAAAAGTTCATCCATAATTCGCTTGGCACCGGCCATATTGGTGCCTCTGTCTGTGGTAACCCTTCTAGGCATATTGTAAAACGCCTGAAGTTTTCTCAAGCCGACCAGCACGGCTTCAGTTGAATAATCAGTCAACACATCAACAAACACAGCCTGTGTAAATCTACAGGCCACAATCAACAACCAAACTTTGTACTTGGTCTTGGAACTCCTGGTACCAACGCCAGGCTTCGTAACTTCGATCGGCCCCGCAAGGTCCATATGCACCTCCTTGAAGGGCACATAGGGCTCGACACGATCTGGCAGAATATTAGCAATTGCGGGACTCGAACGCTTGGCATATTCAATGGAACATGCAGCACAACTCTTGACCACTTTCATAGCCTCCATGCGGCCATGTGTGATCCATGCATACCTGCGGCTTTGCGCCAACGTCTTACGATGGCCTCCATGCCCCAATTCATCGTGGGACTGTTGAAGGATGAGCCGCGCCAGCCTGTTGTGGCGGCTGAGCAAGACAACACCTGGGCTGTCCTTCATAATCTTCCTGGGGCCTCCAGCAGCGGCCTCAAGAGCCTCATCTCCTCTCCCGGACATTTTCAATATTGTAAATGTCCTAAGAGGATAACATCCATCATGACCCACAATGGGCCAACAAACCTGGACCTTGTGATGATACGGTTGAAGGGAGTCAAATTTCCCCTCGGCGTCCATGGTCATCTCCTCCTCTTGGTTGAAGGAAGTCAAAAACAGGTCACAAACAGAATCCATGTATGTATTTGTGAAAGTATAGTTCTCATGATACTTAGAACTATCATTGTTGCTAACACCATCCTCATTTGCTGCAACGCCACGTTTCTTGATAAGCAGCGTTTTAAAGCAGTTGGCAGCCTTAAGAACTGCGGCCACAGTCCTCCTTGCCTGCCTGTAGGTCCTTCTTGCCAGATACCTCCAAAAATCATTGTCCACTACCTGTGTGAACATTACCTTGAGCTTCGCCATCTTGGGATTTAGCTCGCTCTCGGGAATGGATGCATTTACCTCACCCGCCGTCTTAACGGGCCACTGGTCCTGTTCCAGGCGCAACCAGCTTGGACCTTCCTGGTATGTAGATCCAGGTTGTACATCCTCAATCGTACACAAACCACGCGTTGCCAGATCGGCAATGTTGTGCTGGGTTGGAACCCATCTCCAATCTTCAGGGCTCGTCAACTGTTGTATCTCGGAAACACGATGACTGTTAAAAACATTTAACATAACACTGTCACTGGATAGCTGAGCTAGGGCGCAGCTGCTATCACTAAAAAACACTTTGCCAGAAATGTTGAAAGGTAGGGCTCTGGCAACAGTATCCACAAGCCTTGCCAAAATTAGACAACTAAGCATTTCTAACCTTGGTATAGACTCAATCTTCACTGGTGCGACACGTGACTTGGCGCAACACAAAACTACATCATATCCTCCAGGAACTGGCCATCTCAGGTAGGTGATGGCTGCATAGGCCTGGTTAGATGCATCGCAGAAACCAACAAGCATTGGAAGCCCCAACGGCTTATCAGGAACCATCGAACGTCTAAACGACACATTTCCAAGTGCCGAACGGTCCTGGAGGCTGGACACGAGCTCCGACCTCAACTCTCCAGGTATAACATCATCCCAGTTGCATCCATGTATGCAAACTGAGCGTAGACAAAGCTTGGATTTAAGCAGCAATGGCGCTGCTAGACCCATTGGGTCATAAAGTTGTTGCACAATTCTCCAAACTTCACGTTTAGTTATCAACTCAGGTAGACTTCTCCAGAGGTCCTCCAGATCCAGATCCTCCAGTAACTTTCTACCCTTAATCTTCTCGCCGTGGTTGGCTCTGACAGGTAGGAACAACTTATCCTGTTTAGGGTCCCATACAAGGCCCAGAACTTTTACACTGTCAACATCATCTCCAGAATAAACAACAGATTTAAACTTGAAATTGCCAGGTGCAATCATATCCTCCAGCTCTTGGACCAGCTGGACAGCTTCAGGTTTGCTGTTATGACCGCTCAAACAGTCATCCACGTAAGTACAAGTCTCCAATTTGACCGATGGAGGATCTTGATACAAAATAAATTCGGAACTGAGTGGTTGCTGAACATCTCTCCACACATCCTGCTGGGCTACAACGTCACAACCTCTAATCTTCTCAGATCCATAAACATCTTGAACATCCTGCTGGGAACGTCCACCAAAAATACGACCAGTGAGTCTGAGGGCGGTCACGGCCATATCTCCAGCCAAGGCCTCACCAAAATTGATGGTTTTGGTAAGGTAGACCTCTGGCTCTCCATCAACTGTATCAGCGAAAAAAACACGTTTCAGCTGAGAATCTTCATAGATAGCTAATAATGAATTATAGAACTTCTGAATATCAGCCACGAATGCACACTTATAACTTCTGAACCGGATAAGATTGTGCATCAGAGTATATAATGGAACTGGGCCGTCCATCATAATACTATTGAGGCTTAGCCCCTTGCAGCAGAGGCTAGAATTGGCGCATATCCTCAAGGGCGTGGAAATAGACTCTTTATATGCGCAGACTAGGCTCGAATAATACACGGGCTTAGTATAAGCTAGGTCTTCTGGCGAAGCTTTCTGATACACTCCACGAGACACAGCTTCTTGAAACACTTGGCAGAAGGTGCTGTATTCACCTTTTTTAATCATTCTCTGCCGGTCACGTAAGCAGATCTTATAGGCCTGCTCTGAATTGTCAAATAACACACTTGGCGGCTGCTTGTAGGGATATGAAGCCGTCCAAACATGGTTCTCAAGATCTAATGTCAGACCTTCTTCAATCAGCTGCCGCTTACGCACATCCAAGGCGGACTGCCCGGCAGCTATGGCGGCGCAATGACGGCAGTTCTTACAACCGCTGCACATTGATGGCGGCTGTATTCCCAAACTCTCAGTACTCAGGAACTCCATCTTGCTGACCTCCAACTTCACAGCTTTACAGGCGACAGGATTAGCAACAGTCCTGCCATCTGCAGACACAACTAAATAGCCTGTACCAAATAAGCTTCTGTACAGTCTAGAATCACCAACCATTTTATCTGCACACGGGAACATAGCTGGTGTTAAATGGCCGATTAAAACATCAATCTTGCCGTCGACCATAGAAAAATTATCAGGCTTCATGTTGAAAATGTCGGCGGCGGCTGTAGGATCAATAGAACGCAACCCTTCTTCAGTACCAATGCTGGGCACTACCGCCGCCTCCAGAATATGTGAATTCCGGTTGCGGTCAACCAAACAAATCTTGACTGTAGGACATGCTTGGCTCTTTCCATCTGCCAGAGAAATAGTAGCTGTGCGACCAGTTGATGGCAACTCTAACTTCTTGGCAATACTTCTAGAAATCAACGTCAAATTTGCTCCACTGTCCCACATGGCATTGACGGTGACTTGACGTTTGTCAGCCGCCAACGCCGGGACCTGCTGCAACATCAGCATAAAATTGTTCTTGCTAAACAATTGTGATTCATACACTGCCGCAACTTGTCCACTAGCAACTGATTCATGTAATAATGAATTATGAGGCTGGTTGCAACTGTCAATGGTACAGCTGCCAAGCTTATCGGCTCTGGGACAATCGGCCACCCGATGCCCTTTTTGTAAGCAGAGCAAACAGGCGCCTATCTTCTTGATGAAGACTTTGCGTTCAGGAACAGACATATCCCTAAACTTGGAGCACTTAAACAACAGGTGATCAGAGTTACAACCTTCCGACGGGCAAGGCTGTTTCTTCTTGGTCTTAGCTGGAGACCCAGGTTTACCAACGGCTGTAGCTGCGGCCGCAGGATTACCCTTCTTCTTGGAGGGGGTGTCTACATCGATTGAACACCTCATCAAAATGGCGCCACGCTGTTCCTCTATAATCTTCAACAGCTTAGGAATATTTGGGGTATCCATCGAGCCCAACGCCAGGTTGAGCTTGTCCTGGAAATCACGTGGCAACTTTTTGGATAACATTTCCAAAAGAATAATGGTCAACCACTGGCTTGTGGTGACTTCCTCATCATCATCATCTTTAGTCAGCTGCTCGAGCTGGCTAACTGCACCACCAAACTCTGCTAAGACTGTCACAATCTGGTTGGAGTCCGACGGTTTAGGCTTCTTCTCCCATTGGTTGAAAAGGCAGAGCATCTGACGTGTTTTGGACTTAAAACGTGCGTCGAGGTAAGCCCATTGAGATTCATGTGATTGAATCTGAATTAACTGAAGTCTTAACTCTTTATTTTTGCAGACCTTTTCACTGCTCAACAATAACTGTAAATATGACGGGTCCTGTCCTACGGTAAGCTTTTTAAAATTGTCCTTGAAACTTACGTAGGCTGACTCTGAGCCGTCAAAGCTTGGAAGAAGACGTTCGTCGACACGATTCATATATCCTGGCGTGAACATAGAACCGGTGCCGAACTGTGGTGTGCCAAACGGCGACACAAATGGCGATGCTGTCGAAGCACCCGCCGTTGTTGTAGGCGGCTTCACAGGTTCAAGCTTAACCTCGGCCAGCCGTTTCATCAAAGCAGACAAAGTGTTTATAATTGGTTCTGGTAAGGGAAAGTATGACCCTTTAATAACCTTCACAATCTTTAAGCAACGATCATATAGTTCAGCCTTATGGTCAGGCAAATTATCACCAACTAAATCAACAACACTTTGAATGTCACTAAGCTCCTCCATAGCATCTAGAGCATCTTTCAGAGCGTTATAATCTTTTTGCACAGTAATTATATTAGAATAAATGTCACTAAACTCCTCAAGCTCTTGGATTCTCACACCAAGCTTGCTAAAACCGACCATAATGCTATCGAATGTCTCGAACTTGTCATGGACAAGGATTGACTCCTTAGTGAAATGTCTAACATCAAGCTCTGAAGATTCACTGACCAACTTCATCACTTTATCTAGTTCACTGGTTAGGGCCTCGACGGCTGGGCGCAGCCGTAGTCCCAGTTGAGCGCCTTTATTCTTTTTAGGACCCATGATTGTCACAATAATTAACTGTACTGATTACGATTATAATAGTGTGTGGTAAGGTATCACAACCAACACATTCACAAAACTTCACAGATATTTTCTTAGCCGCATCTGTTCTGTCTCGTTTTCATTGTTTCGGTACGCATGCCTTGCCGTACACGAAATCTTAATCTCCAAGCCCTCCGAATGACCAACATGTGAATGTTTACAAATGTGTATTTATTACCATGAAAACGGTGCATCTAAAACAAAAATATAAAAATTAATAACATAATATTAATGGTTTATTATTTTTGTATATCGAGGTTGCGTGATTTCAATTTAATTAAAAATATAAAATTTCTAAAAAACTTTAAATTGGCACGAAACATATTAAATAGCATCAGAAATTGATAATTTTAGATTCAAATGATCAATAAAATTAAGGAAAATATTCGTATGTCAAAAGTTAGCAGTTAAATGGTCTATTTGTTGAAAAATTAATGTTTTAAATTTCTTCGTAAAAATATACCATACTACACTTATTATTAAGAATTAAAGATAAATTCTTACCACATTATACGTCAAACTAAGCAGGAAGGCTTATTTGAGATCTTCCACGGATTAGAGCGCATGTATATCCATCCAATACATTATTTTTATTCACGTAGCTCTTCACATGGGAATCAACAAGGAAAAAATGTGCGCGCCTTTGTTTGTTTACAAGCGAAGCGCGGAGATAGTTAGGAATGCCGCGTAACACACTCATTCTCTGGTGTAAGGAAAAGGGAATTAATGGGTTCGAACTTGCCAGGGAATACAAGAAAAATCATTCCAACACATAATCTTCTTTCTCTTTTCTCTTTCCTAACACTGCCTAAGTGCCAAGTAAATATTTTTTTGGTAATTTCAATAGAGTTACAAATATAATAGATTACCAGTTATTTTATTAAAATAAAAATATTAATGATAAGATTGCATTTAATGAACTAAACAAACAATTTGTTTACATTTTGACATTTTTTATCAAAATAATAGGTTTTTTTTAAAATTTTGAACTCTATTTGTCATAGAAAGGACACAATAAATTATCAAAGAATGCACTACTAATGCATCATGGGTATAATAATGATTTATGAACATTAATTTTGTACAATCTAAATATATTGGCATTCAATAACCATCTATCATAGTAGAACTCTTTTGTTATCCATCTATCATTGTATATCTTGTGGTAAAGGTAATTTGGCAGATTTTCTTAGAAGTTGTGCACTGCTCTGGCTGTGGACTGTGTCCTGCTGTTTGAGTACCAGGGATGAGGAACTTCCAGATTTACAAAATATAAAGAGTATGACGATTTTTTCCGGGGGATATAATAGATATGTGGACTTTCAATAATTAAGATCTTTTTTTCAATTATAATACTGTACAAAATCTGAATAAAGATCCGCACCTCTGGTGCTAGAACATGTAGAAGCCCACATTTGTCAAAATTTGGCCACCAACATGAATTCTCAGCTGCAATTGTTGCTGATGACCTGGCTCTACAAAGATTTGCAATTTATGTTAATAAATTTTAGAATATTTCATTTTTAGACAAGCATGCATTTTCATGATTTAAACAAAGATTTACTTTAATGCAGAATAGGATGAAGACAGTTTTGAAATAAGTAGTCTTGTTGAGGTGAGATCTATCTATATATTCTAATTCAGATAATCCTTGGTTTAATCTAGTTTCCATTAAATGTTCAGATTGGGTGTTCTTCTCCTTTTATCAAGATGCCACCAGGATGAGATTCACTTTCTCAAATATTTTAGCTTGCAAATTCATCTGGAGTGTTACCATCATTTATTTTTGCAACAAAGCAAATGGTTTGGTTATTTCTTATGCTTTCAGAAGAAGAACAATTTCATAATAAAACGTTTAAGTTTTATTATTTACATAATTGGGGGAGTGGAAGTTTGTCAAACTTGATAAAAATAGATAATTTGTAAAACATTTTTATTGTCAAAAATTCAAATATTTCACAAAATGATTTTTTTAGGCTGAATTATTCTTTCCAGCCTAAAAAGTTAAACAAAAAAGCTATGTTTATAGTGAACCAGGCAATTGTGTCAAATTTTTCAGAAATCCAAAATATAGAACTATTGATAATGTGAATAATAAGAATGAAAATTTCTCTTAGTGGTATGTGTGTTAAGTATACCAAGAGTTGGATTCTAATAAAGAATTTCCTCAATTCAATCATGTCACTATTTCAACAGTGTTGTCAAAATCAAAATAGGTGAATAATACATTTACACAAATTGTAGGTAAATTTTAGGTAAAAACCCCAAAAAAGCTGCATGCAGAGTAATCAACTCAAACTTAAAAGAATATTATACAATATCTTCAAGTTCCTGTTAATTTCAATAGTTTTTATACATCTTTAAAAAAAAATTTGATCAATAACGAAAAGTTTAGGCAATGCTTATCATACAAAGTTGATAGTATTATGTTTCATAAAATAATGATAGGCAAAACAATCATATTTTAAAACAAGTGTTTTCCTTTTATGGAAGAAAATGTAAAGAATTTGATTTAAATGAAAAGGCAGCAATTCAGCACAGAACTAACTAAACCTAATATTTTCCTTTCCAGTCTCCTAGGCCCCACTCAATCCAATCTTTGTGTTAAATTTACAATACCTGGAAAAGTGTTTAAAGGTGGATAGATAAGATTTATTGGAATCTTTTAAAATACACATACTAAACAAACACTAGCTTTTCTGCTTCTCAATTTAAAACAAAAAGAATCTATTGAAATGCTAATTCTTAAAAATAGATATTTACGACGTGAAACGTATTTTTGTAGAAAAAGCCAAGAATTGAAGTTTTTAGTATTTTTATGAGTAATACTATTTTTTTACGAATAACTTTTAATCTAAAAAAATACCACTACTGCTTTATTCCACCAATATTTCTTTATTTGGGTGTATGTACACAATTTGTGTAAGTCTGACTTCTTGTAATTTATCTAACTTAGGTTTATATTTATATTCTAATGGTGTAAGGAGAGAAAATATAAGGTATCTTGAGGGCAAAACTCATTTTTGTTCAATTTTCTAATATTATATCCCATAAACACCCATTTATCTAAATAAATAAAAGCTTATTTACTTTGTGTGGACCAACAAATAGGATATTAAACAATAATCCATTAACTAAATTTATCTCTTTTTTACTCATACATTATAGGTACTAATAAGATTATCAACTCATCTTTAAAATTAAATCAACAAATTTGGGTACAAAATAAAATCACCCTTATTACAAAGTATTTTGATAGATAATAGGCAAAGTTATAATGAAAATAAAAAAAATCATTTTGAATTATCATTTCCCCTGTCCAAACTATGAAAAAACATAATGAAAAGCAAAAAGATGATAACAGATAATTGTATTATTATGTTTGACCTTCTGGAAAATGCAAAACACTTAATTCTAAAAAAACAAAACTGTCTTCTTTTTGTGTAAGTGCAACAAATAAGATAATTAAGCTATGCCACAGGAAATAAGGAAGGTCAACTAATTTTTTCCATGTTTAGACATAATTTGTCATAATTCAAATTTAAATTTACTACTAAAATTTAAAAAATAAATTATTTCTTTTTAAAATAGTTCAAGCATATTTAAAACTCTTGATTACTTTTACCCTGGCTAAGCTGATGCCCTTGTTGTAATACTTTTTGGATGCATTCTTTACCTTATGCAATAGTAAATTGGCTCAAAACCTTACTATAAAACAATTTTACCTTGTAACAATATTTTCAACGCTCTTTGCTTGTTCTGTTATGACTTTCTTTATCATAAGTATATAATATATATATACTAGAGTTGGCTCGATATAATTATCTCCCTATTGGCTAGTTTTCTATATGCATATCTATTTCTCAATAAATCTATTTTCCTCACCCGGCATTACTATCTAAAAGAAAGTAAATATTTAATAATTTAAATGATTTTTAAAAGATTTTTTTAAATTATATTTTTTTCTTTACATTACCATCACCAAAGGGTTAATGATGATGATTACAATTTTAGTTTAATATTTGAACACACAAAATGTCGCCACAATCGAATTCTTTTAAAACATAGTTTTCTTAAATTTATCATATTATAAATTTAAATTTTCTTTTTTATGATTAGAAATTAAATACATCAATATAAGGTAAATAGCAACATGAAATGAAAAAAATGAATTTATTTTTAATAAAGTAAAATAATGGGTCTTATCGTTCTGGGCAATGAGAGTTTATTATGGATTATTGGAGCACTATGAGTTTTAATCATATATTCCTTGGAAAACTTGAGCTCGTTTATAGACATTTATTTCCTATATAGATCTGACATGGATCTTGAAGCAATTAAGCAGGCCGTTTTGTACATGTTAAAAATTGGAAGATTTCATTAAATAAAAGTAATCGCAAATATACTTAGTAAATTACATATTCTCTATTTATTACATCAATTGTTTTCGAGTGTCAATAAGATCATTAAATAGGTTTAAGTTTGTTTTAGTCAGGTAATAATTGCCTTTACAGGTTATATTCTTTTCAATCTTATTATGATGAGAAAAAAATTACATATTAAAAACTCTTATAAGCTATATATTTTTGAAGAAAATGAATGAAAAAATCAATTTAACATAATATTTCAAATATGCAGGTGTTTTAAATGTTCCTAAATTGAAAGTCTTTAGGTAGAATATAAGCTAGAATTTTTCTTTCAAGTTTCTTAATTAATATAAATCTTAATTCATGAATAATTTTACTAAAATTTGATTAAAACTATTTTTTGGGTGTGTAAAATAGGTTTAGTAAATTATGATAAACATATTATTAAATTATTATATTTCCTTTAAATGCTTTGAAAGAGTAATAGCATGTTGTGCAATTCATGATAATTATCATCATAATGGATTACTTTTAAAGTTTTTATAATTAGCAATTTTTTCACAAAAATTGGACAATGACATAGGCTAAAAATAAGAATAAATTATCAAATAAAACAAGTTCTAGAATAAGAAATTGGATTTTAGTGCAAATATTTTCTCAACTTACAAAAAATTCTAATAGGGCAGTTTTGCATTTATGTGACCTTCCTTTCAACTAATTTTCTTTTACCTTTTTCCTTGCAGTAAAACATTTAAAATAAGGAGTAAATTGTCAGTTTTGCATAATTGGACCTTCAAAAGTAAGATTTATTTTCAAGTTGTTATAAAACTTAGGCATTAGGTTATTTGAAAAGTAATGATAAATTTGGAGTTGTATTTTTATTTTATTTTGTCATATCTATCATCCTTTTATATTAATATCAACTCAGGGATCTAAAGGGATAAGACAATGTTCAGTAAATTAATGTACATCCATAATGATGATACACAAAATTTCTCCATCTGTGGATTACAATTAGTGGTTGAAATGTTTTAACACTCAACTCTATAAAACAGCCAATCAAAACCAATAAAAGTTGCTAAGCCAACGAATAAAAAACGTTTTTAAAAAACTTTTCGGATCAGTGTAATAAACAGCTAAATGACCCCTTCATCCCTTTATTAACTAAATTATAGATTCATTTATTACATTAATTGATTAAAAGGTTAACAATTCCTGAAAATTGTTGGCTGAGGCTTCCAAAATAATTGAGTTTGCATGGAAAATACTGGAATTCTAAAAATAAATTATTATTATAAATAAGATAATAAAGTCCTAAGACAAAATGTCTAAAAATATGAGCCATGTGACGTCATAAAAATTAGGAAATATCTATCTCTTTTTTAGGGGTTTTCTATCACATTTTTCCTCTCATCCGTAATTTTTATGACGTCAAATGGCTGATTTTTTGAGACACTTATACTACACAGTGCGTATGAAGGTGCTTTGACTTTTGTGTCAGAACCTATATTGGGACATAGTGCATTTCATCACCCGAGGTTAGGTCACTTCATTTCACTTTTCAATAAAATTTAAAATGGAGCGGTTTTTGAGAAAATTACATTTGAAAAATTGAAGTTCAATTTTCACCCACTAGGAGTTACCGCATAATCAAGACAAGAAAAGCGAAGATTATTTATTTAAATTTTTGAACAATATTGCTTTTATAAAGTCTGTCATAAAACCTCTCTATAAATTATTTATTTAAGGCTGAATTTCCGTGACCTTAGCAAAGCAACTGATAAATATGGCCATTAATTAACTCACTTCAGGAGTGATTTTATGAAGAACTTTATAAAAGCAAATTGTTCAAAATTTTAAATAAATAATCTTTGCTTTTCTTGCCATGATTAAGGGTAACTCCTAGTGGGTGAAAATTGAACTTGAAATTTTAAAATCTAATTTTCTCAAAAACCGCTGCATTTTAAATTTCATTGAAAAGTGAAATGAAGTTACCTAACCTAGGGTAATGAAATGCACTATGTCCCAATTTAGGTTCTGACAAATAAGTCAAAGCACCTTCGAAAGAACTGTGACTAGTCAAAGAACTTAAGAACAAATGCATGGACCATCCCCATGTAATCGTTTTCAAAAGTGGGTGCAACTCCGTTTGCAATATTAATTATGTTTACTAAAATATCCATTGCATTGGTTTAAATTTAGATATTAAGACGCCAAGTATTTTTGTGTATAAAAGCCTGATATAAATCTTATTATCTTTTTCCTGTACAATTTTGTGAAATAATTCGCTATAAATTATTAATGCCAATCTTTCTTTTGTCTCAGCTTTTAAGTCTGAGGTCAATTTTAGACTTTTAGATCAAAAGAACATTTTCTCAGATTAAAATAAAGTAGAGATTCAAGGACAAAGGATTAACGCCCTGTCTAAATAATACCAAGATATTTTTACATTTCGATCATTGGAAACCAATAAGTACATATTTAAATAAACCAAAATTTAAAAAGGAATAAGTTTTTTTCCACATCATAATATTAGCAAAGAATTTGACTTAATATTCATGAATACCTGTTTATTCATACTCTTCTAGAGATGTTTATGAAATTTTGGTAAATATACATTTTCAAGAAGGTATTATAAATTACCTTGATAAGAACTGCAAATAATGTCTTTAATAAATACAACATAATTTTTTTAATTGTGGTGGAAATTCCTTATTTAATTGGTCCTTTTTGGGAAAAGGTAAAAAAATCTTGACTGTATTAAGACACAGCGTGGATAAATTTTGAGTTATAGTCTAGAAGTGATTCTTAACATTACCTGCAAGCTTCTTTAAAAATTTCTGTGTTAATATGTATCATAATACCTGCATAGCTGATACTATTGTGCGGATAATTAACTCCTCGTCACACTCGCTTTCTGAATAAAATAAACGATTAAAATAATCCTATCGATTTCAATCATTGCTATAAGATTCCTGAAACAATATGATTGTTATAGATTGTTATCACACTAGATTAAAAATTATCCATGACATTTTATTGCCTGTCTATCAACCTATCTATCTATCAATCTATCTAACTACCTGTATATCTTGAGTTATGTTCTATTATAGAATTATGTTCTGTAATGAGAGAATCAAACTGGTGGCCACCTCCCTAAAAGGAGTTTAAATTTTAATAAATAACAAGAAGTGAGGTCTGTGTACTGACTCCGATGTAATGGGATAATTATGTACTTTAATAACATTCAACGCTTTCATAAAGTCAAATAAATTGAAATGTTTTCAAAATGAAATTATTTTCCTTTATTTATATTTTGACCTATATATTCAAGTTTCGGAATAAATATTCTTAGAGAAATACAAACACGTTGAAGGAATAAAGATTGGATGATTCTGTAGGTTTGTGGGTTCGAGTTTTGTCGCTAAATTCTTCTTTCTTCAGCTATGTCAGTTATTAGATTAAATAGAAGGCCTTGGCCCACAAACAGGCGAAAATAGATAATTATTACAATTTAAAGTCTCTTAGAGAAAGGTCGTGCAATCAAATAATAATTGTTGTCTGTAATAGTTTGGAAGAATTTAACTAAAAATTTTGTGTCTCATGTTTTTCATGTTTATCTTTCTACATTTTTTACTTTTCCATATTAAAGTAACTCACTTTAATTAACTACACTTATCTTAATTAGAAAAATAGTGGAAAAACGTTTAATTAATAAATCATAAATTCATGAAAAGCAAATAGTGAAAGAAAAATATGGAATTTGAGAGTTGATTCAATTCATTCGTTTGTTTGGATTTAAAACTTAAATTACATAATCAAAGTTGAATGAAATTAATTTATTTCCTAAACATTTTAAAAAACCAATGCATTAATACCAGGGAGTAAGGGAGGGGACAATGGATCGAATATTCAATTTTTAAGGAGTCTCAGACTTTGGGGACTGGCTCAAAGGGAATGTACACGAATACAGCAGATTCTTACTGATTTTGGGGACTTGCGCATCAATGCCCCGCTAACTAGCTGAGCTAGTTTTGAATATGCTGACAGAAAAGTTTGTTATTTATCGCTGGTTTTAACAAATATTTTCTCCCAAGAAAATGTCTTTTCATGTATAGAAACTCTACTGTGATATTTATGTATCAATTAATCTAAGAACCGCTTGAATTTAGGGGTCAATTATAAATATATCAGAAGGGTTGAGGTAGTTCTAAACAAGATTTTTCTAGTGATTAATTACAGAATGTTTACTACATTGTGATGTGTTGATAATTTAATTTTCAAGTAAATTATTTTTTTCTTAGAACTAATTTTGTTCTAAATTAGGTTACCATGATCCCTTTACAATTTTGGTAAAATTTTCTTGAAAAATCTGGTTTTTATTGCTTTTCAGCGAACCCTCTTAAATTGAATTAATTGCCCATTGTCCCCTCCCTTACTCCCTGCATTAATACACTTAAGGTCCATCTGTCTGTCGGTACGTCAGTTTTGGGTCATTTTGTAATTTTTCCTGGCAATTTTAACACTTGCAATTCCAGTTAAATTGATGAGAGCGTAGCAATTCTATGTACTAAAATGCCCATACACCCATGAAAGATTGTCTGATTCTTTTTACTTACTTCACCTTAACTATTGTCTGTCTGTTTGTTTGTCTATTTGTATGTCTGTCTGTGTGTTACCTGGTGGTCAGCTGGCAGTATGCGTGGTTCTGGAGGGGCCAGGGTTGTATGTTCTCCAGGTGGAGAACTTGTTCCCTCTAACCGATGCTTTCTACCGGCCCAACTTCTTTCCTCCTCCGCTGTAATTTAAGATTGGTAGATTTTCTAATTTCAAAGATTAAAAAAAATATATTTATTCTCCCATCTATTTTTACTTTAAAGAGTTACACTCTTAACCCTTTAATTTCAGCCCCAGTAAGACCTAAATTTTGCGGCCATCATTAAAGCTAGAGGTCAGAAAAATGCTTTATATATATACATTTTCTTTCATCATCCCTTTGTGTAGCACCTTTGGCTTGGAACCTTTTTGTTGTCTATGGAGAATCTATCTATTTATATACATACATATCTATCTAACTAATATCTATCTATCTCTACCTTGAATTAATTTGAGCTCTTGAAGTTTATTTAACTGTTCCAGAATATTTTTCTGTTCTTTTGCCAGAAATTCCTCCTCCTAATTATTTGGTATCACACAGTATCTAATATTTATCCATCTATCCAGTATCAATACGTATTTTAGAGTTTTTGAAGAAAATACCAATAGCTTTGTTTATGCAGGGAGGGAATGTACATTATACAGATACCAGAGGCGTGAATAAGGGCTTCGACCCTCTAAACATGTGATTAATCCCCCTAATACACCCCACTTTATAAAACAAGGGGGATGCTGAGTTAAAAAACATGTAGGGGGAAATAAAAAGAATTGTACAAATCAAAGTATACTTGTTTGCTTTTGGAGTATATTGAATATGTTGGGGTTAGAAAACCAGGGGGTTGTATGCCCTCCCCTCCCCCCACCATAATAAAATCTGTCTTGGTGTCTTGTTTGAGAGGATATTGTAAGGACGTGCATTTTTGGTGCATTTTTCGCACCCCCCCCCCCCCTTTTGCAAAACCTAGTGCACGCCTCTGACTGTTGCCCAAAGTTTAAAGGACACGTGCTCTCACCCGTTGACATAAACACATTCAAAGATTTTATTAGCAGAAAATGTGTGATATTCCTCAATAATTAAATGATGATTTGAATCTTGTAAAGATTTAAGCTCTGAGTTTTCTAGAATTGCATCTGAAGGTTAATTGAACATTTTTTAAATTTTGTAAGATGACAAGATAACAATAACCCTTTATTTCCTAATCTTTGTCGTGAAGCTATTACAATTATTGGGAATAGTCCCTTTCGTAACATCGCCCCATAAGGGGCGATTCGTCGTATTTTTTAAATGGTTTTTTAAAGGTTAGGTGAGGTTATATTGGGTTAGGTGATTGCTCCACAGGGTTAGGTAATTGCCCCCGCAGGGTTAGAGCCCTCCGCATGGGCTAGAAATATGAGAAAAGCTACTGTGAAAAATATGAAGAAATGCCCCATAAAGTGCGATGTTACGAAAGGGACTATACCCAAATTATTTATAGAAAATCATAATTTTTTTTTTAATGTTCATTCCTTCAGGATTTTGTATTTGTGTGGCAGGAAAATTATTGTCTAGTTGTTGCAGGGATCCGGAAGGATCCCCGGGGGGCTCACCAGGCACCCCTGGCACCCCCGGGACCCCGGGGAGCAGGCGTAATAAGTTTCTATTCTCACCACTGAAACAAAAGGAATTGTTAAAAAGATAATATATAATACAAAGTATAACGATAGCTGTCTGTCCATCTGAAGCGTAAGATCTCAGTAACCACTGAACCGATTGGGCTCTTTTCTTCAGAGAATATATCCACTGTGGGCTACAATTGAATCAAGACAAAAGTAAGTGCCGAGTCCTGGGACCTATGTAGGGTGAAAATAGACATAAATCCTTGATGATTCCAGGTGGAGACAAAATATTTTAGCGGGGTCTTTTGGTTTTTTTTCAATTTAAAGTTCTGAAAAAAAAGTTTAAAAAAATATGAAAATCTTTAATAAAAAACAAACAAAAAATAATTTTCAAAATTTTTTTTTACTAAAAGATACAAACAACTTATATAAATACTATAAGCTTTAAAAAAATCACAATTTTCAAATTTAGACTTTCAATATAAAGATTTGTAGAAAAAACCTAACAACAAATTCTAACATATTTCTGATCAACATAGCAATAAAACATCTTTTGCAAAATCTTTATCATCAAAAATAAATAGAACTTACTGAAGACTTTTTTTCATTTAAACTTATACTTTTCACATTAATTAACTTTAAAGATTGATTTTTTTAAAAAGAAAGGTTGCGTGATTTTTTTATTCATAATTAATTGCCTAATTTTGAGATTCAGATAAAAAACCTTACTGCTTTATATCATTGGATACTCTAATAGCAGCGGTTACACCTCTAGAGGCATATAGGGACCCTTAGGTTGGGGGGGAAGACGAACCCCCCCTTACAATTACAGTTTTTTTTAATGATAAAGTTAAAAACATTTATTTTGGAGAGTTGATTCTCTTGGGATAGTGATGGTACCCTTCCCCAAAATAGTAATAAGCCTTACCAGGACATATAAGAAGCTACCATGTAAAGGAGAACCATATTGGTTCAGTGGTTAGTGAGATCCCTTGGTGCACAAAGACTCACATAGAACGTGTTACTTTATTATAAAGATACATACATATATACAAAGAAACTCTACAATCAGAGTATGTCTAATTGTTCATCTGTCTGTATAAAAACATTAAAGAATATATTTATTTGGTACTAGCGGCTACGCCCCTAGAGGCCTTTAAGGGCACTTGAGAGGGGAAGAAGTGGTTGAATTCTACAACTAGATTTTTATTTTAGACTTAAAAAGAAAAAGTTATTTTTTTGTGTGTGAAATGGGGTCCTTTTTTAGGGGTTGATTTCACCTAGGATGGTGGAGGTACCCTCCCAAAATAAGTTATAAACCTTCCAAGAACCAATGAGAAGCAACATAGAAAAAAAGAGAACCATTGATCATTGTTAATTACTATTCAGGGATCTAAAGGGATAAGACAATGACCGCTAAATTGATTTACATTCCCAAATATGATACATGAATAAAAAAATCACGCAACCTTTCTTTTAGAAAAAATCAATCTTTAAAGTTAATTAATGTGAAAAGTATAAGTTTAAATGAAAAAAAGTCTTTAGTAAGTGCTATTTATTTTTGATGATAAAGATTTTGCAAAAGACGTTTTATTGCTATGTTGATCAGAAATATGTTAGAATTTGTTGTTAGGTTTTTTCTACAAATCTTTATATTGAAAGTCTAAGTTTGAAAATTGTGATTTTTTTAAAGCTTATAGTATTTATATAAGTTGTTTGTATCTTTTAAACTATTTTCTTGGGAGCTAAAGGCTAGGGGCGAAGCCGATAGTTAATTATAAAGGAGCTAGGGTTTAGGTAAACAGTTTTTTTTATTAGTTATTATACTAGGCTATTGATAGGTATATCATATACTTCTACAATAAAAAATAGTAAGGTTTGTAATTCAGAAGCTAAAGATATCGGAAAATAAGATCTTAATTGTCTGTACTTTTAAAAAAAGCTAGCTATAAAAATGTCTTGTAAGGTTTAGAGGCTCCCACGCCCTTCCTTAGAGGCTAGGGGTTAAGCAGCTAAGTGGTAAAAAGTAAAAATCAAAATAATAATGTATCGTTTAATTCTATTTATAACATAAAGAATATAAATTGAGATGGTGACCTAATAGTCTGAAATATCATAGATTTCTTGTAAATAATCTTTATCCATTTACAACCTAAACTGTCAATTTATCATATCTCAGTTAGACTGGGGGAGTATTCTAAAAATTCTTAGCTAGTTGTTAACCTATAACCAGTTGTAGTACCTAAACCCTTATGATGGGACCTACATGAAGCTTTCCAAGAAAGATAATAGAAATAATAGATACCTCCTGCTTATACACCATATTTCTTTAAAATGAGGTAAGAAAAAAAATCTTATATTTAATAAATGTTTATACTAAGAAATTCGTCATCACAAGTATATTTAATTGTGTGTGTGATTATTTAAAGATATAAACTATGCATGAACTCTATACTAGATACTGTAGAAGAACATTAGGCGTAGTGCCTAGTCGAACATAGATCCCCCCCCCCCTATTATTACTTGTTTGTGTATTACTTTAAATCATGTTAGTTTACATTGGATTGTTAGTAGCCTCGAGCACTGCAGTATTAAGGAAAATAAAACAAAACCTACTCCCCCTTTTTAAAATTTATTTAAAAAATAGGGAGGGGTTCCAGTGCTCTACAGGCCCTTTGAGGGAAAGCACCAAACAGTAGTAATATTTTTTTTTAGAATCTAGGTCCTTATCTGTCTCTTGACAACTGTCTTACTGAGATATAAATCTTTAGTCTATAGGTTTATATTTATCTTAAATATATTACATTCTATTGTCTAACCAGTAGTTTAACTTTTCTTAAAGAAATATATTCGAATTCGGAGCAATTTTGTAAAAGTTACTCAAGGAAGATTAACTTAAGATACAAATATTTATTAGAATTGTTACACAGTAAATATATAGAAAGTGATGTTTTAAAATTGTATATTAATTTTGATGTTTGTTGAAATACTTTAAATTACGTTATTTTTTGAAAATAATTTGATTTTCATAATTAATAAGTGATATACAGTTAAAGAGTAGATGTGCTCTTTCAGATAAAAATCAAAATAGTATTCCATACTGCTCTACAAATCATTTATAGAAAAGTTTCGTTTCTAATAACAGCAGAAGGATAAATAATTTTAAAGTGAAGAAAGTAGACTGACAAAAATGTATTTAAAATTCAATCTTTAAGCTAGGAAAATATTTTTACTTCACTAAAACTACCCACTTACGTTACAGAAATTTTACTTTTAAATATAATTTTTCCTTTTTCCTTTTTAGTTTTATTCTTTATTTTTAGTATTACGACCCAATAGTAAGCCATGATATATAAATACAAAATATTTTTCAATATATCCATTTACTTAAGTATAAAGAAGTAATTTGTTGAAATCATTCTTTTTATAATGTACGATATATTTATTATAAATATTTTTAACTTTTGAAAGAATCAATAAGTAATTACTTGGTCCAGATTTTCATGTACTATTAAAGTAATACTTCCAGCTGGCTAATAAAACGATACCCCCCCCCCACCCTTTTTACAACATACTCATTCCTCCTAATGAATTGACGAACTGACCATTACATAAGGTCCATATTAGCAACCTATATATTGACGACACATTTTCGTTTGTCTATCCACGTATATCCTATATTCATTTTCAAAAGCTAGATGGTCGTTTTTATTTTTTTTCATGAATTTTTTTGCTGATAACATTGTAGCTAATATCTACGAAGAGAGCCTGACAAAGCAGCATAAATCTTGCTATTATTTCTAACTATTAATATTGACTGAACAGAAGGAAAACCATTCTGAAAGAAAGATGACAGACAATTTAAAGAGATTAAAGAGTAGTAAAGAAACACAGAACTTTTTCAGTTAGATCTATATATGGGTAAAATAGATGACTTAAATTTTAAAACTTTTAAAATATGATTTTTCAAGAAATAAATTTGAGGCTTTTCTTGGAAGTGGCTAGCGAGCACAAACTTAACCCCTTCGGGATCTACACCTACGATGCCCTAACCCTGCTGGGGTACATCGAATTGAATATAACCTAGCTTAGCCTTAGGTAACAATTAACACACCGCATTTTATTTTGAGGTTATGTTTATGAGCTCGACAAAATTCTTCCTGTTAATTTTAGGAGAATCATGAGGTTATTGTTTTGTGTTAACACTTTAATCTTTAACATTTTTTTATTTCGAAGTAGTGTGAGTAAGAAGCTAGTAAAAGTGGCTGACTCAGATTATGACGTCAAAAAAAAAAATAACCAATAAAAGGCCAGTATACATTGTAATTATAAATATTACCATTGGTCAATTACAATGTATACTGGCTTCTCATTGGTTAATTTTTTGACGTCATAATCTGACTCAGCCACTTTTACTAGCTTCGTGAGTAACAGAAAAACCTATTCTTCCTAAAATATTCCATGAAATATTAGAAATTAAATAAAGTATGGAATGTCCACAAAAAGCAGTAAAATAAAATAATATATGTAGTTTTTGCAAACTCAGGGTGAATCCAGGTATATATTTAATGGTGGCTAAAATACCCAAACATTAAACCAGTTGAGGCCCTTTTTCGTTTCAAACTAAAAGTAACTTTGATAACAAGCTTACTCTAAAGACACTTCTAGGTTTCGCCAACTTTAATGGTACCACGTCGAAAAAATCTTCCATTCTTACTGTATTTATTGTTTCCAAAAATCAAAGGAGGTAAAAAAGCCCAGTGAATTTAAGAAGGCTATCCGAGGAAAAAAGTTGAAAAAAAGTTTCTTATGAAATTGAGAAACCTAACCTAAAATAAGCATTAAATAATTTTGTCAAAACAATGTTCAGTATAAGGAAAAGATAAGATTTGCTATAATATAAAAATTCACTTTTTACGAAAAACATGTTGAAGAAGTATGTCTTTATTATGCTAATAGGGAAAGAGTAGAAAGAGATCAAGTGACTGAGTACTTCTCAGGGAATAGGGATATATTTAAAATCAATATTCTATTTAGGTTAGGTTAGTAAACGAATATGTACAAACGTAGCAAAGCCTTTTTATACAAAATAAAACAAACTTAGAGGTTAGACATTAAATTAAAAGAACAAAAAAAGAGAAAATAATTGGAAAATAAGATCAAAATGAAGCTTAACTGAAGAAGGATATAAAAATCATGTTAAAAATTAAATTTTTTTAATATACCCTTTCATCCTTTATCCATGAAAATATATGTAAAGAAAATGAAAGTCAGAGACACTTTAATTTCATAATATTTTAGAATGAAAATGAAAAAAGAAATTTTTAAAAATATTTAACCAGTTTAGTTGTAATGAAAACGTAGGCCTTTCTGTTCTTTCTTGTAGACATAGAACAACTCCTCTAGACGTTTTTTCGGCCAAATAAAATCTAAAATTCTATAAAAAAAAATTGCATATAGACATACATCCTACTACTTTGACAAATATACACCTCATAGACCTGCTCTAAATTATTTCCTAATTTTTGTGCGGAAAAAAATTAAAGAAAATAAGCTATCTATGTAAGCTATGTCAAGTAGTTATATAGAACAAATTTCTGAAACTAAGTTAGCCTATTTGACATGGTACTTTAATTAATCATACAGACATATACTAGTAATAGAGCAGCTTCGCTAATAGAAATAAGATAAAGGATAGGAAGTAAGCTGATTTGAAATGAATAAAATGTAGAATTGAAGACGTTGTTAACATTCATTATCCGCACTAAAAGATTTCAAATTCAAATTTTGGTAAGATCCTGTGATTTGGAATCAGAGAATATTTCCCCCACCCTTTGGTATTTTATTTTGAACTATGAAAGGGTATGAAGAATGTGATTTGATATTTTTAATAAGTTTCTGTGGCCGCCAAGATGAAAAAATTCAAACAAATTTTTTCACCAAAATGCATGTTTATGCCGTTTAAAACAATATTTGTAAGCTGTTTTTTTTTACATAACTAAATTGAGAAACTAAATATTTTAACCTGACATACTGTTGAGGGTTATAAAACAAGAGGATTCATCACAATTAATTGCAAGTAGTTGAATGCTTAACCACAATTCAATGTGTATTTTGCATTCTTTCAATTTCTATTTTATAATGGGGAGTAGAGGTGGCATATTGAATAAATGTTGGATTTTTTTAGAATTGGAATAGAAATGTTTTCTCAAATATTCAAGTAAGTGTTTCACGTGGTTAGAAAATAATCAAATCTATTCAGACCTTGAATTTTTTTTTTTTTAAACTAGATAGTTCAATTTTATTAAAAATGGTTAAATATAATAGATGTAAAAGATAACTTTTAATCAAAATTTAACATATGCTTAAATGATGCTTTACCAAAAGGCTGCATTAACCCTTAACAGTCGGGCCCCTTGCCGCACCTTAATCAGTCAGTGCAAGTCCCCTGTGTTATGATGAATTTCCGACCTTAAGTAAGTCAAAGTCAATTTTCGCTTCCTTCACCCTTTTATTTAACAACCTTTGTTTTTAGGTCCTTTTTTACTTAAAAATTTTAAACGGCTGTAATTTTTTTTATTTTTAAAGTTAGAAGAAATTTTTTTTTGCAGAAAGTTTATCTTTATGTAAATTTTATATTTGAAATATCAAAATATAAATTTCAGCGGCCGCAGCTGTACTTGGCAGCTGTCAGCCGCCGCAGTCGGCGGTCGGCGGGAAAACGGCGGCGGATCTTTATGAACTTTTAATACATCATGTAGACATGTAAGAAAAGCTTAAGTTTAAAATTTGAAGTCTCTAAGTAAAAAATTGCAGCCACAGGAGCCTTTTAAAGATTTCTGGAGACCTGGAGGATCAGGACTTGCAGGATCATACCTGGAACCTAAAATTGACTTGAACACCTGTATTTAATATGAGGATGTACTACTAGAGGATATTTTAGTATTTTGGTAAGATAAAATGCTTTGTTTAAGTCAAAAAAAAATTGCTCTTTACCTGGATGACCCTGCCAGGTTTGCTGACATCCTGTGCCCGCCAGGATGGAGATTTTCAAAAAATTCCAACTCTCAGTTATGTGTCATACCCACATTTAAAAAGTCAAGCAGTTTGGGCTCTTTATCTTTCACACATAGAAAATGAGATAGAAAAAACCGGATGGGGGGGCGTTCAACGCCTACCCCCCCCCCCCCCCGACCGTTAAGGGTTAAACTAAATGAGTAGTTTCGCTTACTTGTTTTTTTTTCTTCCGAAAATTATGCTATATATTAATTAGAATAATTATAATTAATCTATTTCCCAGCGGTTTTCAAATTATAAATTTTAATTTTGCCTCCTACAACCATTTATATTGATTAAAATAGTGAATTCACAAATTCTCAAAAGTATGTGGTGCCACTATAATAATTTTTCTCGTAGTTTTTAAAATCATTAAACAAAGTAAGAAAAGGAAAAAACCTGTCATATATGTGTTAGTGTGTCCTAAAGGATATCATAAATGGCTAGACAAAAAGCTGTATAAGGTTATAGGCTACTTTTAATAATTCTAAATAATTTTATCTGTCTATCAGTCTTATCTAATCTCAAGTAAAAATAGAAAAATAATCTCATCAAACAAAATAATATAACATTTACAACTTTTCAATTTTGAAGGGTTTTAATGCGATTATTTTCTGTAGAAAGGGTTTGTAAGGATAGCCCTAGTCGAAAATTTAGCAGCTAGAATTGTCACATCGATTTCAATTTATCTAATGAAGATGCCTTCAGCAATAAGGTATAGTGTAGAAAGCGCATAAACCATTACTAGAACATTCATACATTCATTTCAAACATATTGATTTTTAACATTTTTCCACAAACTATATTTCTATCAACTTAATCTTATAATATTGATGCCTAGTGCAAATAGGCATGATGATTTAACCACAGTTTATGCCATAGTTTTAATTAGCTATCAAAACAATTTACATTTCTGACTACTAATGATTGACAACTTAATTCGTGTGGCAAAAAGGACGTACGGAATGGTCTAATTCAAGAGATTCTAAACATGTTGAAAGAAAAAAAAAAAAAAAGTGAGAGAATGATTGAGTGAGCAAATTGAAAAAAAAATTGCTGAATCATTTCTCTTCTGTTTCAACTATTTTACAATACTGCAAATTCAGTGCAAAGAATTCATTTTATCAAGTTCATATACCAATATAGAATAGAATGCTTTGGCATAAAAACAGGCATGTAGATGTCTTATAAAACTAATATGATGTACGTCTGTCTTTCTGTCTGTCTGTTCCAAAAGATCTCGCTTACCGCTTTACCGATATTGTTTTCCTTTTAAAGTTCAGGTCCTGAAAAGAATTATAAATTTTGTGTTAAGTAAGTGATAGCTCGACCCTTTCAAGGAAAGATTTTCAAAATAAATTAACCCTTACAGATCGGGGGGGGGGGGGGAGGAGGGCTCCAAGAGCCTTCCCCTCTAGTTTTTTCAATCTTATTTTTTTTTGTAGGTAAGATGGAGAGCTGTGACTTCATGACTTTTTAAGTTTAGTAATTTTACGTCGGCAAGAGTTGATTTTATTAGGATATCTGGTCTGTGTCGGTCGTTGTGTCCGGTCAAAGTCGGTTGGGTAGCACCAAAATTAGAAAAAATTCTAAATAAATCTTAATTTCTACATTATGACATTTGTGTATAACGTAGAAACCTAAGTTTTTTTTTGAAATACTTAGTTATCAATGACCTTCTGAGAAAAGTGGTGTTATGACCGTTTGACCGCTCCCTGACCGACTTTATGACCGATTTTTGTCCGGCTTTTACTACAGACATATATCATTATATCGTGGCTTCTATTACAGCTAGAGACCTATAATTTAATATAAGTCCTTGAGCAACAATAAACAGATAAAATATTAATTAGCGCCGCCAACTGCCGTTTTACCGCCGTAACCGCCGAAAATGGCGGTTTCCGTTATTTGCCGTCTTGGAGCCCCCCCCCTCCCCCCGATCTATTAAGGTGGGAATTGGGGCCCGATCTGTAAGGGTTAACACCCCTCCCGAAAAAAAGCAGAATTATCTTTCCCTCTACCTTTCCTTTGAGTGCCAACCTTTGAACTGACGGTCAAAAGATAATGACCAAATTATAGAGCAGCTGCTGAATCTAAATTTAAAAAAAAATACTCCATTGAATTTTTAATAATTGAAATAAATTTAATTTTACAAATGTTTTTTTTGTTTAATATAACACGAACACCAGATGTTAGCTATCAAAAAATGCATTATGATCTAATTTTATAATTTTTTTCAATAATAAAATGTATTTTATACCCACCACTATCCACATAGCAGGTAATGTATAAAAATCGATTAATTGATTTTAAAAAAACTGTAAATTAATTAGAAGTATGTACATTACAAAAAGCCCTTATTTTATACGATACTGTTAATTTTTAATCAAATTACATGCGATCTTAAAGTCAAGAAGACATTAAAATAAGAGTAATTATGTAAAATTAAAATCATTTGCTTGTCTCGATTGAAATAATTCTTATTAAGATATAAGTGTTAGTTAAATTAACATAGACATTATGTATGTGAGTGAGTTTCTGTTAAAATGTCTTTTACATGAATTTCAACTTTCCTATATAACTAAACTAATTTTAAGCTGTGATATATAGTCGCAGAATGTCTTTAGAAATTCTGTGAAGTTAGCGAAGTGTCTGAATGCCATTTCCTAAAGTTTAGCGTAGATTTCAATACTATTACTAAGTTATATGTATAGATACAGTTGTTTATACAATAATTATAACGATAAAAACTTAGATAGCAAAACAAATATCAAATTGTAAACTTTAAGTATCTAAAATAACAAAAATTTGCCTCTGTATCACATACAAATTACTGCAAGGTAACTACCAGTTATAGTATACCAATGTACTTAACACGATATATTAAACTAATGTAACTTGATTGAAGGGAAGAAAGTCAATTCTTAACTTTCAATTTTTACCCTATCCAAAAATTGTTACAAACTTTCCCTGGGCCTATTAGGAGCTTTGCTACAAATGACAACCATTTTTATACAAGTATAACATTTCTATTAGGTTTTATGTTCTTAAAAAATATTCACAATTTTTTAGGGATATTTATTAATAGTCCATGTACTTTTCTCTATAATAGCTTAAGCTGCATTTGTGTGTAGTGTACTAATATTTTGACTATAACAAATTTTTAACATTGCTGCAACACTAATAATGTATAAATACACCAATACACGAGTCTATATAGAATTTCATCCAAAAACTCTTTCTCAATTTCCTCAAACTTATTATTTACACTCTAAAATATGTATAAACTTTAAATTCATAAATTTTAGACACTGTAAGAAATAATTTAACTTTACTCTATAAATTTCTACTTTCTATTAAGCATGGTGTCAAAGTTTTCAATTGAATATTTTAAGAATACAAGAATAGTTAAATATCGCATCGGAATAAAAAAAACTTATGTTAATGTTAAAAAAAACTTACCGCGGATATTAAAATGATAAATTATAAGATTAAAACCAGTTTTGTTAAACCGGGAATTCAGTCTCTCGAACATTAATTTTAAGATTTTTATTTTAATATTATTGGAAAATTATCTGTAAGGGGATGCTCTACATGATTTTTCATTATGGCTAAGAGTCGGTTTTATTCCAACGGATATAAATCGGTTTTGAAGCCATACTGAAAATATTTTTAAATTAGTTTCTCAAACTAACATCTAAGATAGACAACTATTTTTTATTGAAAATAATAGAACCCTTTAAATATTTTGTCTGTTCATTGGATGAGCAAACATGTTTAAAATGAACACAGTAATAGTGTCTGACTGATTATGACGTAACAAAAAAATAGCCAATGAGAGGCCGTTATTGACCAATGGTAAAATTTATAGTGGCCTCTCATTGGCTAATTTTTTTTGTTACGTCATAATCAGTCAGACACTATTACTGTGTTCGTTTGAAATGAACATAAAAACTTTCTGGTAAACGTTGATTCAGTTGGTAATTATTTAAAGTCCAAGTTGCATTTAGATTTATCTGATATTAATTAATAATACATCCTAAATATAGAATTACTTTGGTTTTAAAATCATCAGCTTTGACAAACCCACTTTGCATGGTAAAAACACATAAATTAAAAAATACAAATTTAAAGATGTCAACAATATCTCTCTCTCTCTCTTTGCCCTTTTTCATGTCAGAATCTGTAAACTTTCACCTTTTCTCTCTCACTTTTCACACACACACACATACTCACACCTAAACACACACACATACACACCAAAACTCTGTCATTCTGTTTCAATTTGTTTACCCTTGAGACAAATATATTTCCGCAAGATAAAGAGATAAAGACTTGGCTTATACCCTTTTCTTTACCCAGGTATCTATCTATTTCCAGAGCTGGGGCTTAGTAGGATAAACAAATGTGGGCTAATTCCTTTTCACACTTGGGTAAAATCCATTTCCCTGTTTTCTTTACCAACTTTCAATTATTTTATAGGAGTAAAAAATTTTCACCTTAGTATTTATAACAGAATACTTTTGTATATGTCAGATTAGGATATTTCTTTTCAGAAAGTTTAAAATCTAAATAAAAATCGCAATTTGGATCTTACCATAAAAAAATTATAATTTGAGTTATTCCCATTTGCACAATTACAATAAAAATCCTGACATTTCATGAAAAAAAGTAAAATTAAGCTGAGGTCTAAGTAAACTATTTTATTTTAATGCAAAGCAAATCTGATGTTCCATAATCTGCAGACTTTGATTAAGATTTGTGCAAATGGATATATTAACTAAATTCTAATATTATACAAATATATATCAAATATTGAAAACCTTGAAAAATAAATTTTCAACAGGAATTGTAAGAGTAAACAAATAATTATTGTTTCATTTTATCTTGTTTGTTTTAATTGAGTAGAAATTGTTCCCAAATTTGTTCAGCCTCTTGTAAAGACATACAAGAGCTTTTCTAATATCCTTATAAACCTTTGAGTAGTACCTGGAATCAACAGAGATAAAGCAACTTGCAAATAGTGTAAATAATGACAACAACAATTATGTCCATTGGAATAGTTTTAGACAATTTACAAAGTGTTTGTGTCTATAAATACAATTTTTAAAATTGTTTATAATTAGTTTGACCATTTTCTAATGTTTCTTATTTTGTTGATAGTGTGTTTTGAGGCTAGGTATAAAGACTAGATATACAGTGCTGGTGTTGAAGCCATTTGTTTTGGAATAAAGAAACAGAAAAATAAATGTTTATATCCTTTACTACTAACCATTTATAGAAATTAATCTTATATATTTTTACTATTGAAGCTATTCTGTAAGTTCCTATGTTGGTTTTAATAGATTTCTTTATTCTGTAAAATTTTGTTGTTAAATTTTCTTGGATTTTTTGGTATTTATTCTTGTTCTTCTTTCATCAAAGTAGTCCTTACTAACTTCATACGGGCGAGGCTGCTGTTCATGACACTCTAACGTCAGGTCCAACAACCCAGGATAACTAAGGCGACTAATCTCACCAATTCCGTATAAACACCCTGAGTATTAGGTTAAGTCACACCCATCAGACAACCAACTCTTTGATTGCATGACCTTTGTCTGAGAAGTCCTAACTGTGTATGGTAATGAGTTGCGCTTGTTTTAGACAAAGGTATTCCCCCCTACTTTAACTATTTATTTCGCGCACCTGACATAGCACCAGAAAGAAGCATTTTTAGAGACTTTTATAATGAAGCGGCCGATAATCGAACCTAACATCTCCCTGACGACGAGCGGATTCGCTACGTGTTGAGCCACGGTCGCAGGTTTAATGCAGTCCTTGTTACTTTATCCCTGTAATCCATCAGGGCTCAGGAAACAGAGGACAAATGAAAATAGATGTGTATAAAGTTTGCACAAAGGTCCACAATACCACATGTGACCTATTTGTATTTAGAACAAGTATTAATCAATCTCTTAAGATTATTTAAAAACCAAGGATATTCGGGTAAAATGGGATAATTTACATGGCGAGGTAAAGAATTGGACAACCCAAATTAAAGTAAAGTGAACTTTGTATTGCACTAATAAAATGAACAATTTTAAAGTCAAAACCGTAAAATACAAAATATATTTTTTGATTTTAAAAGAGGTTACAGTTAAAATTTAATTAATCAAGATATACAAAATGTCCAAAAAAATCAGCCATGTAACGTCATAAGAATGAGGGATGGAATGAGAAGTTGGAAAGAAAACCACTAAAAAAGATTTTTATAATTCCTCATTTTTATGACGTCACAAGGGTGATTTGTTTAGACACTAAGGAAAGCTCCATCTTAACTTGCTTTTGTAATTTATGTGCTTTTGATCATAACAAAACATTTGACTCATTGACGAATTGGGAGGGGGGGGGGTCAAAGTTGATATATCTTGGGAGGGTGGTAGTAACCTCCGTAAAAATATTATATAACCCTTTCCTTGACCTATGAAAAATTAACATTCTTAAGGAGAACAATATCGGTCCAGTGATTAGTGAGATCCTTCGGTACAGACAGACCGACATCCAGTTACTTCTATTCATACATATTATACTATAACATGTCTTTCATTCACTCTCTCTCAATCTTTTATCTTTTTTAAAATTTTTCTTTATTTTTCTTTACCACTTTCACTCTTTTTCACCCTTTCTCTATTTTTCTTTTTCCCTTTTGCTACTATTCTTTATACTATATTTTCAAATTGTCACTGTTTATTATCAATTCAATTCTATTAATAGTAACCATGTACTATCTCTACAATTCATTTATTAATATTTTGAAGATATCATAGTAGTAAAAAAATATTCTTACATAATTTTTTGTTTTATTTAATGTAATGTGCACTGAAAAGCAAAATTATGACTAAGAAAAATTGGAATTAATTTTAGTTTTGAAAAAAGTTTTGTTTTGTTTTGTTGTTCATTTCTTGGTGAGCTGTTGCTCTCAAACAGATTCATAGAAATTCAAGTATTGTCTGATGTGTGGTGTGTCATCATTACCACTAAATATCAACAGCTAATATTGTTATTAAAAGGATATAATAGTACACCAGCTTTTCATGTTCTCTAATAAAGTGAAACTCGCAGTGGGCTAAAATAACGATTACCCACCTTCCATTTTCTTTACCACATCCCCTCCACATTAGAAAGCTAAAATTAACGACAATTTTTCCCCTGTCATAATATCCACACATATTCTACATAAATTAATATCACCAATTAAATTAGGAAACATTTGTAATATACAATATATAAAAAAAATCAGAAACGCACAATTTTCCATAATTATTATTACTGTCTGGCATCCAAAAAATTTTATGATTTGGATGTATTATAACTGTTCAATCCCGTTTTCTTGCTAATTTTTTATTTTGGCGGATTTTATTAATCTTTAACATATTTCTTATTATTTGGATGATGCATTATTTTTATGCAGAAATGATTGCCAGTTTTATGTGTTGGAAAGGGAAAGGTGGGACGGGATAAAGGATTTCCCTTGCTGTTCTTCAAATATTAAATAAAAAACAACCCACCTTCTTAATAAAATAATTTTAAATAGCAGCCTACTGCCGCCCTTATCTTAAAACTCCTCGGTTGGTATATAAGTGCGACATACAGAAGACATCAACCGCTAAATTTTAAAGCAGCCGTTCGCAGGTAATTAGGATATATCCAAGCCGTAGCTGCCAGATTTTAACCCAATTTAACGGATTTCATTCGTATTCGTGCTGAACCTTTTATATTAATATTTTTTAGCCAAAATAGCGACTCCTAGCCGCTGCTACTATGAGTTAAAATTTAATTAAGCCGCAGCTCAAATGAAGAAAAAGTGTATAAACCTTGTTTTAAATTAAAACTATTGTTTATCATTCAAGCCCTTCGAAAATGAGAACCAAATAGGACATTGAAAGAAAATAGTGAGGGAAAGAGAGAGTGGAATAGTTAAAATTAGATTTTCTTTTTGTGAGCTCCAACAAGGAGTAGAGAGGAGTAGTTTTTGTGTTATGCTTATTTAATCATATTATACATTATCATTTTTATAACATTTTTTGGTTAGGTCTTAATATCATCATTGTGATGTGTTAAAATAAAGAAACTGAAAAATATAAAGATGAACCCTAAATCTTTAGGTTTTAAAAGTTGGTGTAGAAAAACAAGGCTGGTAAAATCCATATATATAAAGCTTAACAATTCATTGTTCCTTTTCAGCTAAGGAATCTCAATTTGAAAAACAACGATAAGTATAATTATTTTAAAAGTTTGTTGTCAAAAATAAACTTTAAAGGGTTGGAAAAATTGAAGATCTTTATAGAAGATTTGAAACCGATAATGCAACCGTTTGTCTGTGCAAGAGACTGCACAGACAAACGGACACAACTTTAATCAATGAAATGAACAATCTATGTATTAATCTTTGTTTGAACTGTGCATCATTAGTTTGATATATTTTATTGTTTGGGTATGACAAAAACCACAGGAGAAGAAAAAGCATAAATTATAGTACGAGGGTACTAAACTAATCTGTTATACTCACATAGAGGTAACAGTTCTTAAACTTATTTCTTCACAAATATATATATATTTTTTCAACCTTCATACGATTTTTGACACCTTCCTTTAACCTTTTCTGGATCTTATTGGTTGGCAGGAAAGCGTGGGGGGGAGGTTGTTGAACGCTCTCCTGTTATTTAAGCTCCTACAAGAGCTAGAGGACTTATAAGTTTAAAAAAAATGAACCTAAAGTAAAAGATGGCAAATAAAAGGGCGGAAAAAGCAAAATATGACTTTGACTGAATTTCAGAATTGTCTTATGATTCATATAAATTATTAGATATCTAGATCTTATAGGAGCTAAGCTATCAAAATTCTATACTCTCCCTGGCTGTTTTAGAGGTGGAAGTGTAGACCATTGTCAAAGGGGATGTAGAAGGGTGAAATTGTGCATGGGGGTACAACCCCCTTCTGCACGCCTATTATTAATTCAAAATTTCAACGTCATTATTTCATTCCAGTATTCATGGAGTTTTGTATGAGTTCAGGATAATTTTGTGGTAAATGTTTTTTCCATACAAAATTTAGGCAGAAAGAAAGCTATCTACAAACTTTAACTTTAGGGCACCGTTTAAGATAAATTCCTTTATGTAAAACTAAAGATGATTAAAGTCCCTCCACAGATTATGACGTCATACAATAGAATAGCCAATGAGAGGCCAGTATACACTGTAGATGACCGATTGTAAAATTTATGCTGGCCTGTCATTGGTTATTTTATCGTATGACGTCATAATCTGAAGAGGGACTTTATTCATCTTCTGTAAAACTATTAAATAAGTCTACATGTTTTACTGTTTGACTGTAAAGCTTGTTATTGACATGACTTTCAAAAAGAAGAAAATTACTTGATGCACCTCGGTAAAAAATCTTACATAAACTTCAACTCATAACATATTTTTCTTCATCTAATAATTACAGCAACAAAATTTGTTAACTGAAAAGTTTTGAAGGTAGATATAATATGATTTGTGGACGAAGTTAACACATTTCTTCACGAGTGACCATTCAAAACATATTTGTCCACTCTCACAAACCTTGAAATATAAACATTTTTCATTTTTGCTCAGCTTTCAAAATGTTTAAAATACATTTTATAGCTTAATAATCTGCATAATACTTTAAGTTGAAAAGAAAAAAGTATGTCAAAACTCAAAATGCATATGAGCAAATCATAAAATTTTTTTTTTTTTAAGGATCTGAAGTCTGATATACTACAATTTAAAAATGAAGTTGTGAATAATAGTCTAAAAAATCATATTTTTATTCCAAGGAAATATATTTATTTTTGAAATGTTAATACATAGGCTGATTAGGCACAATTTTATAAACGAAGGATCTGTATAATCATTCTATGATTTAAAGTTTAAAATAGATTTATAAGAAAATTTTCTTCAGACTTCTAATTAATATTTTGTTAGTCTCTTTAGTTAGGGATAAAATAATGTAAGAAAAATATACAAACATCCCCAATTATATCAAACAAAATTACTACAATTGCAAATTTAAATCATTGGTTTAAAAGCTAGGGTTATTAGTATATCAACAAAGTAAAATTGGATAGTACCCAAAGTTTTTTAGTCAGCAAATACGATAACGAGGTTATAATACTATGAGTAACAGTATAATTTACAGTCCGATGTCCCCTCCCTCCCTGAAAATTGTTAATGTAGGTTTGTATGACTGTTGCATTTATTGAGCTTCTGTTTTGATTTTAAAGTTTTTCAAAAAAAAAAGTATATGAATAAAAACATAGATGATCGTAGTCCTTCTTTCAAAACCGGAAATAAAGTTTTTATATTTATTGTTTGGTAAGGATTTTACTAGTCTACCATACTGCTTGGGGTAATATCTTTTTAATAGTTTATAAATAGTAATATTAGTGATGTAACAGTTGAATAATAGTATTCACTATTGATCATGTACTGTAATGCTATAATATAAAGCATCCGCAAAAACTACTTTTAGTAAAAGAATTACATGAACTTTGTTGACGCAATAAGATATATGATAACGGATCATTAAATCTATATTTAGATAATGATCTAGGTATCTTTTACAATGCAATATATCAACAAAAAGAATCCAAAAAATCTAGTAATTTATCAGCGGATATAAAATAAAACAATTACTACACCATTAGTCAGCTTGAGATATTAGTGTTTATGGTTTGTAGTAAGAAGATTAAGATTTGATCAAGGGCGTCCAGGCTTTTTTTTGGGGTGAATGGATAAAAAAATTTTAAGGGTAGGAAAATTTGTATTTGGGTGGGGTGGGGGGGGGGGTTAAAGTAAAATGGCGCGCGGCACGCTCCGCAAATTTTGTTAACGCCCAAAAACAATATAAGTTTATTATTTAAATGTTTTTTTTTTATATTTTTACTGTAATTTGTATAAACCCAAAACAGGTGATTGGATTGATGGATAGATGGATAACCACTTGAAAACCCACTATTACACCAGTTCTATTATGTTTCCAGCACTTATAAAGTTTCCTCCTTATTGTCAAATATGAATAAATATTAAATTTCTATGATGTTTAATATATATTACTAGCGGCTACGCCCCTAGATGCCTCTAGTGGCACTTTAAATTGCTTTCTATGTTGCGTTCATGTCTCTAAGTAAAAAAAATTTTTTTTTTGTGATTTCTCTTGGGAGGGTGGTGGTACCCTCCCCCAAAATAGTTATAAACCTTCCCGAGACCTCTGAGCAGCTACCCTGTTAAGGAGAACCCGATCGGTTCAGCAATTGGCGAGATCCTTCGGTACAAACACACAGACACACACACACACAGACACCCTTTACTTTATTATAAGGAAAGGTTACAAGCGACTTTGTATCTGGCATCCAGGGGCTCTGAACTTAAGGGGTTAGAAAAAAACTTAAAACCATTCCAAGACTTAAAATTAAATATCTTAAAACCAACAAAGGATATATGTGAAGCTTACCTAAAATAGAGAACCCAATCATTTCAACAATTTTTTTAACTTTTATATTAAAAATACTTATTATTACATAGAGCATATATGAGAATCTTAGGGTTAGGTCATGTTCAGGTACAGTAATGTGGCCCCTTAACTTAATAATAACCCACTCAAAGTTAATGTCATAAAGTTAAATTTCTTGCCTCCTTAAAAGCACTTTTACGAGAAAAAAAATATAACTAAAATGACTTAAAAGGCTTTAAGGGGGTGTTAATAATAAGTAATTCTTAACGTTCTTTAAAAATATGTTAAATGAAAGTTTGAAAGATTCTTTTTTAATTAGATTAGAGACTAATTCTTTTTGATTTAAGAGTATTTAAGAAACTTCACGTATATATTTATTAATTGTATATGAGGTAGGTGCAGATATTATAAAAATAAGATATTTGCATTGTCATAAAAATAGAACAGAAACAAGGATGATAACATCCATAAGTAACATTTGTCATAGGTATGAAATACCACAGTGTAATTGACGGCAATACAGACAAAGTGAGTTACAGATTAAATAGATATTAAGCATGAGAATCTTCCAAAACTCTTTGGAGCATGAACAATCTTAGGGAATCTTCACAAAAAATCAGCCATGAAAAAGCTTTATAGAAGTGTTTCGCAACACAAAATAAACAAACTTGCAAAAAATGGTAAAAAAATTCAATCATAAAAAAAATTTCAAAATGAAAGGATAAATTACAAAAAAAACTTTTAGTTGGAAAACTACTCTGTAATGAGAGTCTTCCGCCAGTTACAATATGTTATTGAATATAAAATGAGTTAGGGTGATGGTTTTCTTTCAAATATGACCATAAAAGGCATTATCATCCAAAATGGAACACGGTATTATGATTTTAAATAACATATAATTCTTTTTATGATATATAAACATTAGTGAATTTTATTAAAAAATTGAAATATTCCTGGATGCTTATTTTCCCTGAAGAAAACTAAAGGAAATGAAATTGCATTAACACTTCACACAATACAAATGTTGCTTTAGCCCTCCAAATTTTTCCTTTAGCAAATAATTATATTTCTCGTATTCATTCGAATCCGGTGGACAGGAACCGGTTCTCATAAATACGAATAAACCATGTCTAGCATCGTATTATAAACCGCTTTTTACGTACATAGAAATGCACAATCATAAGATTAAAACCATTTTTTTAGCCCGTGCCTTCGGCACCTCGGGGCCAAAAAAACTGGTTTTAATCTAATAATTGTACATTCTATATCCGCGGAAAGCGATTTATAATACGATGAAAGAAATAACTATTCCACACTCTTTGTAATTAAATGCGATTTGTGTCAGGGGTCAGCAGTTAAGCGTAAGCTGCGAGAAAGATTTAATGAAATCGTCATATTATGACTTTAAAATTCAGTCGAAAAGCTAAACCTGTCCCTAAACAGACACACATCTCGGAATTTGTTTTTGCTCACAAGCTGGTTTTAATCTGAGGGCTATGCGCGAATGAGGCGCGGCTGTCGAGCTTTGATTTATATCTAGTAGATTAAAATAAATTATAAATTGGTTTTAAAAACTTTCTTTTTATCCTATAATATAAAGTAGTAAGCGTTTTTTTGTCTGTCCCGAAGGATCTCGCTAACCGCTGAACCGATATTTTTCTCCTTTACAGTGAAGCTTCTTATAGGTCCTGGGGAGGTTTTAAACTATTTTGGAGAGGGTGTCTTCACCCCCCCCCCCCTCCCCCTAAAAATATTCTTTAAACTCTTTTGAAACTCAAATTTAAAATGGTATGAGGTCAACTTTTCCCCCTCCTACCAGTTCTCCTAGAGGCTTCTAGGGGCGTAGCCGCTAGTTATAATAGAAAATAGAATGACATTTCAGACATTAGATTTGACAAGAAGAAATGTAAGCGGCAAAATAGTTTTTCTACTTTGTATGAGCACTAAAAGTTAAGGAAGAGAAGAAAAGTTATGAAGAACAATGAAAACATGGAACAGGAAAAAAAGATGAATTTGCAAAAAGCAAAGAAAAAATTTATAAAGACAGTCGTCCTTTTCTGTACTAATAATGTATCTATCTATAAATACACGTATAGTCCTTCTATTTTTAATGTGTAACTATCTATCTATGAATAAAGAACTCACCAGACAGTCCTTCTATTCTGGAGGCCTAATCTGGAAGTTTCGGAGTGAAGCTGGTATATTAACAAACTGAAATGGAAAAAAAGATATTTATTGCATCGTATCATAATCAACTTTCCGCGGGTATTAAAATGAAAAATCATAAGATTATAACCCAGTTATGTAAGCCTTGAGGGGCCAAATAACAAAACAGGTAATAATTTAATATTTATTTCCATGCTTTTTCAGTATGGCTGAGAACCAGTTCAATCCAGCGGATGCTAATCGGTTTCGAAACCAAACTGGAATAGTTATTTCTCGCATCGTATTATAAACGGCTTTCCGCGGATATAGAATGTACAGTTATAAGATTAAAACTAGTTTTTTTAGCCCCGAGGTGCCGAAGGCACGGGCTAAAAAAATGTTTTTAATCTTATAATTGTAAATACATTTCTATATTCGTAAGAAGCGGTTTATAATACGATGCTAGACATAGTTTTTTCGTATTGATGAGAACCGGTTCCTGTTCACCGGATTCGAATGAATACGAGAAAATTCTTTACTGTGTCGAATTTAAAAAAAAAATTTAAATATGTTTTACATATGAGTGTATACAAATTTAAAGTAGCAATTTAAACAAAATTATGAAAATTCTAAAAGGAATATAAAATAAACATAGCACCCCACAGGTTGAAAGAAATAGCAAATGTAGAAATATGAAAACTCTTAGCAGGAAATATATTGTTACTCCTTATATATTGCAGGAGGGCATTTAAAAAACAGGTAATGCTTTTTAGGACTTCTATTTTTGAGATCAGTTAAAGATAAGATTAAGTAATTATCGGTGGTTTCTAGCGAGCAGAGAAAATAAAATGAGTTAAATAGTGTTCAATTATAAAGGTACAAGATAGCCTCTTAGTGTTAGGGCACCACATGGTAAGGGCTTGTATTCTTAAGGCATATAGAAAAAAAACTATATCCCCCTTCCTTTATTATAAACTAGCGGCTTCGGGAGGGGGGGTATTTTTCATTTTTTTTTTGGGGGGGGGTTGTGGGTGTCCCCCCCCCCCAAGAAAATAGTTATAAACCTTCCCGGGAACTATGAGAAGCCACCCTGTAAAGGAGAACCCAATCGGTTCAGTGGTTAGCGAGATCCTTTGCTACAGACAAACAAACAGACAAACAAACACACAAACAAACACACAAACAAACACACAAACAAACACACAAACAAACACACAAACAAGCACACAAACAAACACACAAACAAACACACAAACAAACAGACAGACATCGTTCTACTTTGTATTATAGATGTGTTAAATAAAGAAGAGGAGGGGTTTCGGTGCTTGCTAGGAACTTAAATTCACTTAATTATCTTTTTTTAAAAATAAATAGTCAGGGATCTAAAGGGATGAGGCAATGGCCGAAAAATGTATGTATATGCATCATCGAATATAATACATAAATTTACCCCCTCTTTACATTACAATTAGGGTTAAAACGTTTGGACACTCAACTTAATGCACTGAAATTCAATAAAAGTCTCCAAAATTCTTAAGTCCACGAATAAGAAACCTTTAGGAAATAAACGTCCAATGTCCCCTTTCTTCCAGATGATAATAATGCACATACAAAAATATATTACTGAAATAAAGTTTCACTACTAAGGCTTACCTAAGGAAGAAGACAGCTATAGAACTTGTGACAGCAATAATTATCAGTGCCGAGGAGTGCCGTAGCTTTGTCATCCTAAAAGGTTAATAGTTATTTCTCGCATCGTATTATAAACGGCTTTCCGCGGATATAGAATGTACAATTATAAGTTTGAAATCAGTTTTTTTAGCCCCGAGGTGCCGAAGGCACGGTCCAAAAAAAACTGGTTTTAATCCTATGATTGTACATTTTTATATTCGTAGAAAGCTGGATATAATACGATGCTAGACATAGTTTTTTTTCGTATGAATGAGAACCGGTTCCTATCCACCAGATTCGAATGAATAAGAGAAAATATATTCTTTTCATTAGTTTATAATTTTTGATTTAGGGTGTGTAGTGTATGTCCTTCTAAAATTTTAAATTTAGACATGCTAGTATAGGGGGGAGGTTTCTTTCTAGGGACGAATTATCTCGGGGAGGTGTTGGGACCGTGCCGCAAAAAAAGATATAAACCTTCCCAAGACCTATGAGAAGCTTCACTGTAAAGCAGAATCATATCGTATCAGTGGTTAGCGATTCATCAGTACACACACACGCACAGATCCTGTTACTTTATTATAACGATATTTAGATTTTGTGTTTGTTTTTTAACATCGCATTTTTAATACATCAATATTTGTATGTTTTTCCGAATTTAAAAGTTTTTAAGCTTTGCCTTTTTTGAACAATGTGTCTTTGTGTCTTTTCTGTTATACATTAGCTTTAAGTTCATGAAGTTTTTTATCCTTGATTTCAGGGAAATGTCTATACCGTTTTGAGTTTAGAATTAGGGCAAATGAGTATATTACAACCTCTCTGTTGCAATATGTGGTGTGTTTTCACATCCACACAAATAGAAACAGTGTCATAGATATTTAGATTAAATTGCTTATGGTATTGCCATGGGAATCTTTAGATCAGGAGTCAGAACTATGAATAAAATCAAAAATTGATTAGGGAAAATTTTAATTAATTTGGCATATTCTGAATAATCTAAATTTTTAACGAATAGCTCTTGTTGTTAATTTATGCTTTATATGTTATATATAATAGAAATATCCTGTGACAGTTAGATTCAAATTAGAAAAATTGCAATAAATGCCAGAAAGTCAGTAGCACCTGATTTGATAGTTTTTTTAACATAATTATTAATCCTAAAAAATTTTTGAATGGTAATCACAAGGACGATAAGTACAGTTTCTAAGCAAAGCAACTCTATAACCAAACATAATAACATAATATTTGTTTGCCGACTATCAGTCATGTTAAAAGAAACTATGACTGTGTAATTATTCATTATTTATTATAATGTCTACTTTTACAAAAAAAAAATTGCTACCTTTATTTGTTAAAATTTGCTAAAATTAGACATAATAGTCTTTATTTTTTAGCTTACAGTAGTGCACTTGTGTTAGAAAGGTCTTACATCATTGATCTTATTTCTTACACAGCTTCAGTTTTGATTTATGTGATTGTAAGTGTTGTTAATTTGTTGCCCTACTTTGTTTGCAGCGAATATTATCTATAATAAACATGTATGATTATACCCTGGTAGTTGATGCATACAGAAATTGGAAGTGAGAATATTTTGGTTATTTTTATCCTTGCTAAGCTTTGCGTACTGTATATGTCTGTATTAAGAATTAATACACAAGCTGAAGCTACTCTATTATTACACACCCTGACCTAGAGTTTTGGCAGGTGTTCATCTAAGACCACACTCATATTTAAAATGAACATACACGAGAGAATGTATGATTATAACTGTTTGACAAGAATGATCCTATCTCCCTTCCATCCACTGCTTTATCAAAAACTAGCGGCTTCGCCCCTAGCCTCTAGAGGCTTTGCCCCAAGAGGTATAATTACATCTTCTATTACTTACCCAGCAGAACGGATCGCAAATTTCCGCACCTACCCAGCAGGAAAACATTTTCTCGGTTAAATAACGAATTCGCAAAATTCGTAAAAAAAAAAAGGGTGAGAATTTTTTTTTGTTTTTGGGGGGGTTGGGGGTGTCCCACCCCCCCAAAAAAATCTTAAAACCTCCGCAGGACCAATATGTATATACCCTGAAGAGTAGAATCCGATCAGTTCAGTGGTTACTGAGATCTTAAGCTTCAGACGGATGGACGGACGGACGGACGGACAGACATCAAGCTACTTTGTATTATAGATAGATATCAAAATCCAATATATGCAAAGAATAAAAATTAAAGGAATTAACTCAAAATTATGAATTAGTAAGTTTTTTTTATGTCTGAAGCTAAAGATTAAGTACAATGCTAGTCTGAACGAGTTGTATTTTTCAGGAAAGCTTTTTAAATGTCTTTGGGTGGTTTAAGGCTATTTTCTTACTTCCCTATCCTCATATAGAATCTTAGGGACATATCTAGAGAAACTATTATTATAAAAATCTTGAATCTTTGAATACTGTGCATTCCAATAATAGAATGAGGACAAATTTTAAACTGAAAGGTTCATCAAATATTAATTCTTGTCTTCCTAACAATACAGTTAAATAACATGCACAGACAGACAAACAGACGGATAACAGTTCACAGACAAATGGACAGAATACTTTGCACTGACATATAGACAAACAGATAGACTACATTGCACAGATAAGTAGACAAATAGACAGACTACATTGCATAGACAAACGGACAGACTACAAACACCATTGCACAGACAGACTACAAACAGCATTGCACAGACAGATAGACAGACGGACAGACTACATTGTATATACATATAGACAAACAGACAACTTTTATTGCACATATAGATAGACAAACGGACAGACTACATTGCACAGACAGAAAGACAGACGGACAGACTAAATTGCACAGACGGATAGACAAATGGACAGACTACATTGCACAGACAGATAGACAAACAGACAGACTACATTGCACAGACAGATAGACAGCCGCACAGACTACATTGCACATACAGTTATACAAACAGACAGATATACAAACAGAGAGACTACATTGCACAGACAGATAGACAAATGGACATACTACATTTCAAAGACAGAAAGACAAATGGACAGACTTTAGTGAACAGACAGATAGACAGACGGACAGACTACATTCCAAAGATAGATAGACAAACGGACAGTCTATATTGCTCAGACAGATAGACAAACAGACAGACTAGATTGCACAGACAGTGAGACAAATAGACAGACTACATTGCACAGACAGATAGACAGACAGACAGACTACATTGAATGACAGATAGACAAACAGACAGATTACATTGCACAGATAGTGTATCGGCAAGGAAGCTGTCCTTGTGTCCTTTGTGTCGTATACTATTGTGAAAAGTCCTATACCCATTAATCCTTACTTCGGAGATGGTGATGACGACATTTCCTTACTCCCAGAGAAATAAAAAGTGCGGCATTGCTAGTAAGGTGCGCGTTGAACTCTGTTGAGCGCATTTTCTTTTGTTGATCAGAGAATGCATGCGATATGAGATGTATGTTGACTGTTGTTGAAAGAATCATATGTGTATGCTAAAACTCACCTGTAAGACTGTCCTGCTTGCACGGATTGTGACCAGGTAACAATTTATTACATGCGTGATGAATATAGGGCTTAAATTGCAAAGTATCTTTATTTGGCAGATAAAAAGCAAATTATTCCTTTTGTTTTGTTAAAGACCAATCCTACCTATGTAATATGTTAATTATATTGTATTACGCTTAACAACCTTTTCATATTTGTTAAATAATATATGATCTTATTACGCTTTATTGATTTTTAATTATCGCAATTATATGTATTATTTTATCGCATGTATTTTATTTTTTTTTAGATGAAACAGTTTTCATTCTTTGAATAAAAGAATTCGTAAACTACTGAGTCATTCTCTCCGTCGGACAGTGCTAGGGTGATTTTTCTGTCGCCAGTATAGACTGAAATAAAATATCTTGATTTCGGTCATATGCCGAAACAGATAGATAGACAAACAGAGAGACTACATTGCACAGATAGATAAACAAACAGACAGACTACATAGAACAGACAGATAAACAAACAAACAGACTGCTTTGCACAGAAAGATTATTATAAAGTAAGAATAAAAATAGTTAAATAAACATTATATTTCAAAGAGTAGATACAGTGTATCTTGACTTGTTAACCAACTATTTTAAAACTTGTATTCATCAATCTCAGTGTGTTTGTTTGTGTATGTGAGTGTATTCGAGTGTGTGTGTTTTAATTTAATTTATATCCAAATGAGGGACTTTATAGTGGTCATTCTATTTTGTGGTCTAGTTTATCCAAATAGTTCATATATTAAACTATAAACCGTTCTTTTATACAGGGTGTCTCATATAAATATTTCTTTTTAGTAGCAAAGAAACGCTTTATTTGTTTTGTCTGTTTTTCTGTCCTTAAAAAAAAGCTACCAAAACTTTCATGCATTGTGTAGTTAATGCTTAGACTATAGATTTGATTCTGCAAGTAAAAAAACAGTTTAAAAGATTTAAAATGTTTCATTTACCGAAAAATTATACCCTTTTTAGTAATCAAACTTTTAAATATAAACACCCTGTAAATGGCATACATACATTTAAAGATAATTGAATTATGAAATATAATTAGGTGTATAAATGCATAAAATGATTATGAATATAGTTGTTGTGGACTAAATACATTTAAGTTGACCACAATTTCATTGATTACATTATGCACAGGGAGGGGGGGGGGGGGCATTGAAGATGATTAATGTCCCTCCACAGATTATGACGTCATACGATAGAATAGCCAATGAGAGGCCAGTATACACTATGACGTTATTAAAACATCAGGAAGATTCAAAGATCGAAATCAATTTTACCGCCGTTGCACCGTTCTTTATCATTAAAAATTACGAGAACGGTGTAAAACCTTCAATAGTTAATGTCGTTAAACACTTTTCTTATGTCAAGATAACATTAATTGTTTAATTATGAAACATAAACAATAGATAACATAATAAAAATTTACTCTATATTCTTGAGTAGCTTATGTTGTATTTGTGTCTGTATGAATGTGCGTCCATTATAATCTTGTAATCAGATGGAGGATTGGGACAACTTGAAGATTAACAACAACTTTTTAAAATTTAATTAGATAATAATTTAATTTTTGGACAAAAACTTGAATATTGGATGATATGTATTACAAGAGGAAAATTGGTTCATAATCAAATTCAAATAGATCTAAACATTTTCGAATAATCAAAATTTTGTTGTTGTTGAAATATTTATTTTGACTAGAATATACCAGTAATTCAAGTTCCTTAAAATGTTACCATTCGTTGTACTTTTTAAAATCTTGATTGGGTGACTCTCAGTGTCGTAACCTAACCAAATAATAATTTTGATAAATAGATTTAAAATTCCTAGTGTAATGAATTAAATGAAAATGGTGATTCCCTTATACTTTTATCTATCACTCTATTTTCATGTCTAATATTTGTAAATGCAATCAAAATCTAATTAGCTGAAGGATTAATACTCAAATAGGTTTATACAGACGTGGGTTTACTATTGTTAAAACTAACACGATATCTCTCTGTCAGTCTGTGTGTATCAACTGCTGGACCGATATTGTTTTAACAGTGAAAATTATCATCGAAAGATTTACTTTTTCTGAGAAAGACCTTCCCAGGAAAAATTACCCAAGAAAAAATTCACCAACCCAAAAATATATTCTTAATTTCTACAAATCTAATATTGATAGTGGAGGCCAATAGGGGCAAAACCTCTAATAAAACATAATTTCTTAAAATCTTTAAAAAATTCTAAAAACTATTTTTCCTTCATCAATTCTATAAAATTAATATAAAGCTTTTATATATTGTAAGAATATTCTATAAAACAAACTTTTTTCATCCATGATCAATGTTTCGATACTTATGAATGTTAGTTATAGTTATTTTGTAGACTGAATGGTCTTTGGTCAGGTAAATTTTTATACAAACAGCAGAGAAAATCAAGATGACTGAAGTACATTTTAATTATATAGTATTTAAGTTACGGATATTCAAACCTCCGTTGGACATACCCAAGCATAAAGTAGAAGTGTTTCATAATAAAATCTTACGTCAAGGATGAAGAAAAGTGTGTTGGCTGACTATGGACGCCAATCCGGCCGCCAACGCCGCTAACAATGTCACAGGAACTGCCGCCGTCATCATTGCTGCCCAAGCCGTGACTGCTTCCTATCCAGTGGATAATTTAGAATATTAATACAGCTAGATATATTTTAAACATATTAAGGGTAGGCTCTTCTCTCCAAATTAACTTCAATTTTAATACACAGTCTTAATATACCAACTAAAATAATTACATTAGTTGTACTTCTGTCAGTTTCCTGGATTTTGCTATGGTAAGGCAGAGAACATCAAACCTGGGGAGCTTTCCTACATAATACACTAAAAATAATCGGGGTGCTGCCACTTTTACCACTAGCAAAAATACAACCACTGTGTTTTTGACAAAAAGTGGGTGTGTTTTTGTCAATTTTGTTTTTATCTGTATTTTTGGCAATATTTTTTTATTCACTGTCAAAATTACACCTTTACTACTGTCATAAACACAGTTTAATCATCATGGACACGTTTTTCTCTTTTAAAAAGGAGTTTGAGATCCTCTGGAAGAGCTGCAAGGGAATATAAAAAATATATGGGTAGAAGAATTAGAGAGGCTTTATAAATTAAACAAGGATGACCAACATCCATAAAAGTGAAGCTCTGAAATGGAAGGACAAACGAACAGTAACACTTGTAGATTATCAGAACTGAATTAGCAGAATATTAATGCATCACTACAAATAATATTGTAAGTAAATTTGTTGCAAAACTGCAAATAGATGATACTATTTAAGGACATACTTACATTTTTGGGACTTGTTTATGGAAATGCATCGCTTATAACATGTTACCTTGTTGTAATAGGAATCAGTTTTCAAAAAATCAGAAGAATCGGATTATTTTAACGTACAAAAATTTGTTGTCGAAAAGTTAAAAATCGACATGTTTAAAATGGACATACGGACATTCTGGTATCGATTAAAGAGTTGCTTCGCTTTTTAAATTGTACCTTACTACTACAGGAATCATCATGCAAAGTTTGGAATCGATAGGACAATTCTAACATGCCTAAATTAACGAAAAACGCTATCCGTTACGGACGTACGGACGGACGGACCAACCCTAATTATAGAAAAGCTTCGCTTTTAAAAAATAACTTTCTAAATGGTTGACAGAAAGACATCGGTCCAATATAATTATTTGTAAAATAGCTTCGCTTCCAAAAATATTTTAAATGAGTTATTAAGGTATTAAATGAAGAGCTAACGCTCGATCATTTAATACCTTGGGATTTAAATATCCATTTAAGCTAAATTTTGTTTGCTTAAATAACATTCTATTGCAACAAAAAGGTGATGTTAGCAAATAATTTCTTGAATAAAATCATAAAACGTTTTTTCATTTAATTTTCATTTTTTCACTGTTGTGTTTTTATTTGACATTAAAAATAAAAATCATAAAAAATCTTCCAAATCAAAGAGAAAAAATCTTTGAATTATTGGTCAATTTAAGTTCAAAGATTTTTTTATTGTAAAAAGTTAATTTTTAAAAAATATTTTAGAAAAAAAAAACTTCTAACAAAAAAAAATTATCATAATCCAAGATGGCGTCAATACATGTAAAATAATATTTTTAAAACAAAAAATTAAAACTTGAATATCTTTTTTCACAGATTGAATTTCAAAAATCGGTCTGACAGTTTTTCCAAAGTCAGTATGATCTATCGAATGGAAAAGGTTTTAAACTGATAGAACATTTCTTTATACTAAAACATATTCTTTCTCCCGTTTTTCCCACACTTCCAAAAAATGAAATTCAATGAAAATTAAATGGTTCTCACGTTAAAAAAATTTTCTCACGGGTCCTAAAAATGAATTTAAAGGAAAATCATATGTACCATTTAAATCAAAATAAATGGTTCCCACATTCTAAAAATTTTCCCACGCTTGACATTATTGAAAAATGCTAAATAAATGGACATTTAAACAAACCAAAGATCGCGTTTTTTGCAATGGAATGAGTTATTTAAGCAAACAAAATTTAGCATAAATGGATATTTAAATCCCAAGGTATTAAATGATCGAGCATTAGCTCATCATTTAATACCGATTAATTTGGATTATAAAAAATTAAAACTTGAATATCTTTTTTCACAGATTGCATTTCAAAAATCAGTCTGACAGTTTTTCCAAAGTCAGTATGATCTATCGAATGAAAAAGGTTTGAAACTGATAGAACATTTCTTTATACTAAAACATAATTTTTCTCCCGTTTTTTCCCACACTTTCAAAAAATGAAATTCAATGAAAATTAAATGGTTCTCACGTTAAAAAAATTTTCTCACGGGTCCAAAATATGAATTTAAATGAAAATCATATGTACCATTTAAATCAAAATAAATGGTTCCCACATTCTAAAAATTTTCCCACGCTTGACATTCTTGAAAAATGCTAAATAAATGGACATTTAAACAAACCAAAGATCGCGTTTTTTGCAATGGAATGGACATTTAAACAAACCAAAGATCGCGTTTTTTGCAATGGAATGATTTTTTAAAATCAAATGATAATTTATTCTCATTAATTATAGTCTAATACCAAAGTTTGGTTAAAATGCTTGAATTAATTATAATGTTTTATGAATTAGTATTCTGTTTAATTTTAGCTATGTTTAATATTAAAATTATCCCTAGTCGGTGACTGCTTCCAAGACGGTCATGACTGCCAACTAGACCACTAGACATCAGATATATATTCAATAAGTAATTGTGGAATGGGAATCTTTAAATATTCAAGTATATGTAAAAGACTGTATGAATATATTTATTTTATTACCTTCATTGAAGCTTTGAATTGTTCAATATTTACAAATTTCTAAGGAGGTTAAAATATTTCAATGAAATCTACTGCAGCCTATTAAAGCATGAAAATACAAGAGAAAAAAATCCTAACATACCATAGGAAGTTTTACATAAATATCCTACAAGCAATTTTAGAAACTTATGTATGTACAATCCCATTTTGTATCAGATAGTTTTTAAAAGAAAAAAATCTATCAAACTTTACCGTCAATCAGTCAATCAAATATTAATTATATAAAACGACAAGTGTCTCTTATTATTATCTTAGGTCTAAAGGTACACATTGATTTGATATTTGACATGGCGATTCCCAATTTCCAATGACTATTAAATACTCAAAAAGTATACAACAAATTTTTGCCAAGATTTTGAGACAAAAATTTAGTTTAAAAAAAAATATTTATTTTCCCTTTTTTTGTGAATGTTCTTTAGTCCGTCTTATTTGGTTTTTTGGATGATGTCATCAATGTTTAATTTTTATTAAATATAATTCCTGTGATGTCCCCCATTGTCCATCTTCTTCTTATTATTTTCTGTATTCTTGTTTGTCAGCTGGGTTAGCTGGTGGGGTGAGTCCAGGCTAGCCACTCCTACCCACACACATTTCCTTTGTAGATAGATAGAAAGATTAGCTGGTGGGGTGAGTCCGGGCTAGCCGCTCCTACCCACACACATTTCCTTTGTAGATAGATAGATAGATTAGCTGGTGGGCTGTGTCCAGGCTACCCGCTCCTACCCACACACATTTCCTTGGTAGAAAATATGATTGCTGGGTACAGTCATATTTATATTTAAACCAACCCAGATAAACATGGGATTTCCGTAGTCACTCCTAAATTTTGACAATGTCGGTTGAAAAAAAAACCGTAATTATCTTACCTATTGAGAATTTGTAACCACCTCCCCCCCCCCCCCCCTACACACACAAAAAAAGGCTTGGACGTCTTTTCATTTAAAATCTTCGCTTTATATTGACTCAGCAGCTATGCATAAGCCATCAATATGCCGTAAAGCGATATTGCATAACTGTAAAAAATTATCTGGTTGTCTAAACCAGTTCTTGATATTGATATTGGCCCTTTAAGTAATTTTGTAATTTTAAGTTATTTCTTTAAAGGCTAAAGAATGGCTGCCGAGCCTGTTTAATAATGTTTATACTTACATAAATATTTTGACCAGTATATAGACAAAGTTTCCATTCATTCAGAGAAAAACAAATCTAAAAGAAACATTTTTGCTATTACTTAATATATGACTATAGTGTGGACCTGATACTTGCTCATATTGGTGAAAATCCTTTAATTGCAAGTGCTTTAGCTGATATGTACATTGTACTACATCTATCTAAACATTGTATGCAGTAGATTCTTTTCTATTCATGATCCTCTACCTTTAAAACTAGTAGCATTAAAAAAAATAAGTCATGACTGTCATAACTATTAGATTAAATGAATGGGTGGGATTTTTTTTTGTCGACGATATTATATATAAAAAGAGGTCATGTATGATATATTATATTATGAATCTTAGTTTTCTGATCTTAATTAACATTCGATACTTCAAATTTGACTTTTCTATTTAAATTGTATAACACTATGTGACTATCCTGTTGTTTTCTTCTAATAAACGGAAGTTTTAACAGATTTTTAGTTACTTCTCCTCAACATATGGATGCATATTTTCTTGTTTCGTCTAAAAACATTTCTTTGCTAATGTATTACAATGTACAGGGTCATCAGTAGACTATAAAAGTTGGAAAGATTTTTAATCAATATAATAGATTTGAAATCTGCATAAAATTTTAAGGATTTTTTATAAAATTAGTTTTTTATATAATTCTTTATTTAAAGGCGCAAATACAAATTAAGTTAAATAATTTTGAGATCTGTGATTGGTGGATTGAAAACTATCTGCGCTCTGATTGGAGAAGCTTAAGTGACGTACATCATTCAACCAATTAGAGCGTAGGTAGTTTCCAATCCAGCTATCCTATTGGTCAAAATTTATTAAATTAAATCGTATTTGCGCCTTTAAATAAAGAATTATATAAAAAACGAATTTTATAAAAAATCCTTAAAATTTTATGCAGATTTCAAATCTATTTAAAACTTTTATAGTCTAGTCATCAGATTAAATCGGCGCGGTAATAAAAAAGCAAAAAATCCACCAAAAATCAAAATATTTTATTTTCAATTGAATGCCTGGGTGAAAATACTGTGACAGGGGAGTTTTTTCGTCAATTTATTTCATTATTAAAAACGTATTCTATGTTAATTTTGTTGACACTGATATTAAAATAATCAGTTATGTTTCTAACCCCCATCACTCCTATTTGACCGGTAAAGCAAAACATATAAAATAATTCAGCTATGCACCCTGTCCATCTACCTATCAGGTATCTTGTGGTGTGTGGATCTAATAAATAAAGCTACGCACCCTGTATAATCTATCTATTTATCAGGTATCTTGTGGTGTGGATCTAATAAATAAAGCTACGCACCCTGTATAATATATCTATCTATGAGGTATCTTGTTGTGTGGATCTAATTAATAAAGCTACGCACCCTGTATAATCTATCTATCTATGAGGTATCTTGTGGTGTGGATCTAATAAATAAAGCTACGCACCCTGTATATAATCTATCTATCTATGAGGTATCTTGTGGTGTGGATCTAATAAATAAAGCTACGCACCCTGTATAATCTATCTATCTATGAGGTATCTTGTGGTGTGGATCTAATAAATATGTAAATCCAAATTTAGCCTGTTTGGGAAAATATGTACGACGCATTTTGCTCACTGTTTTCCAGGGATAGGACATTAGGCGATAAATACATATTCTTATTAATATACCAAATGAAATTATGTCTTCAATAAGAAAGAGTTTATATAATTTTCAATGTCATTTCATTATACTTTATTGCAAAATCTATCTAAGAGTTCAATATTACATTATCCTTATGTAAATCTAACAGGATGCCTGTTATCTGTGCGAATAGCTTACGAGTTAACAAGCTAACTTATAGCACAGTGAAGGTTTAACCCTTTATTTAAAAACCTAACCTTACCAACGATGTGCGAATGCGTAACATGTTTCACCACAGTCGCTGGTGACATGCAATTAAAATAAACACCATTATATTTCTACAATTGAATAAATTCAAGACAAAAAAACATCTTTTAGTAAGGTATGTCTATTTACAGAAAACAAATATCTAGGCTTTGTAAAGTAGATTTGTTAAAATATAATTTACATTTTAAAATGTTGTCAATAGCTAAAGTATATAAATAAACCATTGAAAGCCGTTTGGAAAAAATCATTAAACTTCAGTAAAAAGTAACAAACAAAATATAAATATACAATATTTATCATGTTCTTTTTCCTGAAGAATCCTTACTTTTACAACATCTTTTTTTACATTTTGTGCAATTTTAAAATATTTGGAAACAAGAAAGTTTAAATCTGTCTTTTTTATTCAATATTTCCTTGTTGTTACTAAAGATACTCTATAAGTTGTTTACATTGGTTTATAAAGGATGACAAATTCGTTAAAAAGAATGAGAACTTCTTTAAAAAAGAATGACAACTTCTTTAAAAGAGAAGTTCTAAAAAACAGATGGTACGACAAACTACCATTTACACTTTTATAGTGTCAGAACATAATTAACATAATATTTATTTTTTAAGACTAAACAAACTTGTATATATTTTTTTTTCCTTTTTCTCATCAATATTTTTTTCCTTATCTAATTATTTTTGAAAAAATGTTTTTTATACATTTTTTATTTTTTTTGGCAAATATATATTATCTGAAAACCTTCACCAACAACTTCTTAAAAAACTAATAAGGAATTACGCATTTGTACGGTCCTAGTTGACTTTGTGTTATAATTGATAATTATTCTTTTTAAACGCGAAGCTTTTCTATAATTAGGGTAGGTCCGTCCGTACGTCCGTAACGGATAGCTTTTTTCGTTAATTTGGGCATGTTAGAATTGTCCTATCGATTTCAAATTTTGCATGGTGATTCCTTTAATAGTTAGGTACGATTTAGCAACTCTAAAATCATCACCATAATGTCTGTACATTCATTTTAAACATGTTGATTTTTTTACTTTTTTAACAACAAATTTTTATGTGATCTAATCATCCGATTGATCTGATTTTTGGTATATTGATTCCTGGGACAACAAAGTATAATTTAATAAGCGAAGCAACTCTATAATCAAGTCCTAGAAATGTAAGTATGTCCATAAACATTATCCTGAATCAAGCAGTTTTTCAACACATTTTACTTACAATTTTGCTTTGACTCTTATACATTTATATTATGATTATTCAGTTCTGACACTATATAAGTGTTAATGTCCGATTGTCCTACTGATTAAGTGCTTCGCTTTTATGGATGTTGTCATCCTTGTTTAATCTATGTATTTCACCATGCTAAAGTTAAATAAATGTTATATAAATGTTACATGTAAATGTATAAACTTGTGGCAAAATTTCTAAAATATAGGATTAGGGACCTACTTACATTTTTATTACTTGATTATAGATTTGCTTTGCTCATAATATTAATGTACCTTGTTGTAAATTGTTTAGCATGTTTTAAATAAACGCACGGACTTTCTGGTAATAATTATAGAGTTTCTACTCTTTCTAAATCATTCATAACGTAGGTAGGATATTGAAAGCGTAGCACCTTTATAATCGTTACCAGAATGTCCTTACGTTCATTTTAAACATGTTGATTAATAACTTTTTTTACAGCATATTTTTATGTGATATATCGTTCAATTAATCTCATTTTTTTGAGTACTAATTCCTAGGACAACAAAGTACAATGTTATAAGCGTAGCATCTCGATAAGCATATACTAAATATGTAAGTATGTCCTTAAACAATATCATTTACTAAAATTGTGTTTCTTCTTTTATACATGAATATTCTGATATTCAATTCTGACACTCTACAAGTGTTAATATTCGTTATTCCTTAATTTTTAGAGCTTCGCTTTAAGAATTCTGTCATCCTTGTTTATCACCATTCATATTAATTTTACTTTGTCTTCATTTTAACTTCCATCTATTTCATTTTATATTGAGCCAATATTATTTTTTCTCTGTCTAAAATATTTTAATTTATCTTGTAATTTACTTGTTTTGATTTTTTTCTCCATTTCTTTTTATATTTGTATGTATATTTCTAAAAGCGAAGCTTTTCTATAATTAGGGTTGGACCGTCCGTACGTCCGTCCGAGATAGTTAGCTTTTATTCGTTAATGTTAGAATCGTCCTATCGATTTCAAACTTTGCATGGTGATTCATGTAGTAGTTAGGTACGGTTTAGAAAGCGTAGCAACTCTATAATCATTACCAGAATGTCCGTACGTCCATTTTAAACATGTTGATTTTTCTACTTTTTTAACTACAAATTTTTATGTGATCTAATTATCCGTTTGATCTGATTTTTGGTATATTGATTCCTGGGACAACGAAGAACAATATTTTTAGCGAAGCAACTCTATGATCAAGTCCGAAAGATGTAAGTATGTCCATAAACATTACCCTGTTAGCTAGTTTTTTTAAAACAAATTTACATACAATTTTGCTTCGACTCTTATACATTTATATTCTGATTATTCAGTTCAGACACTATACAAGTGTTAATGTCTGTTTGTCCTACCGTTTCAGTGCTTCGCTTTTATGGATGTTGTCATCCTTGTTTTCTCTATATATTATGTTTTTAACCTGGTATGTATTTCCTAATTCCTGGTGTATCCCTATCTCTGATTGAAAAAAAATGCATTCTCCTAAAATTTGTTCTGTGACATCACTTCCGCCCATATATTACTTTATTTCTATAACAGCAGAGAAGGTGCATCTTTAAATTTCTCAGCAAGGGGACATATTAATGTAAAATAGACCACACTGCGTTCGAAGGTGCTTTGACTATAGTGTCAGAACCAAAGGGTATAATAATCGCAATAAAGATAAATTAATAGATTGTGCTTATTTCAACAAATGAATTAATGTGTTTTAAAAAACCTGATTATCAGTCTCACAGTGCATATGAAGGTGCTTTGACTTTAGTGTCAGAACCAAAATTGGGACATAGTGCATTTCATTACCCTAGGTTAAGTAACTTCATTTCACTTTTTAATAAAATCTAAAATGGAGCCGTTTTTGAGAAAATTAGATTTGAAATTTTCAAGTTCAATTTTCACCCACTAGGAGTTATCGCGTAACCATGACAAGAAAAGCAAAGATTATTTATTTTGCTTTTTTTAAGTTCTTCATAAAACCACTCTTGAAGTGAGTTGAATCATGGCCATTTTTATCAGTTGCTTTGCTAAGGTCACGGAAATTCAGCCTTAAATAAATCATATATAGAGAGGTTTTATGACAGACTTTACAAAAGCAAAGTTGTTACAAATTTTAAATAAAAAATCTTTGTTTTTCTTGTCATAATTATGCGATAACTCCTAGTGGGTGAAAATTTAACTTGAAATTTTCAAATTTAATTTTCTCAAAAACGGCTGCATTTTAGATTTTATTGAAAAGTGAAATAAAGTTACCTAACCTAGGGTAATGAAATGCACTATGTCCCAATTTAGGTTCTGACACTAAAGTCAAAGCACCTTCATATGAACTGTGAGACTGATAATCAGGTTTTTAAACACTTCCATTCATTTGTTGCAATAAGCACAATCTATTAATTTATCTTTATTGCGATTATTATACCCTTTGTGGAAGTGATAATGTGTGAAAGTGAATGCACAGAAAAATTTGTTTCTAACACAGGCTACAACATTTTATCTGTTCAATCTTTTATCTATCCATCCCTACACCTACCCTATATAATACTTTAAACTAAACCAGCTTGATGTTTATACATATGTTTGTGTATAAGATCTCGTTAACAGCTTTGCTAATAGCTTCACAAATTTTAGAGAAACACTTCAAACAATTTTTATTATTGTTAAATATTCTTAAAATTAGAAAATCTAAGCTATTTATATGTCCTGGAAATGTTCTTTAATCTCTAAAGACATGTTTTATTTTCCTCCACCTCCTGCTAACTCTCTTTGAGTTGCCCTAGATGCCTGAAGGGGCGTAGCCGCTAGTATTAAATATAGAGTAGTGCAGTGTATGTAGATAACTTTATCTATTGGAGAAAATGCAGAAAAAAAACAAGGATAACAACATCAAGAAATGGCAACTTATCAATTCTAAAAGTAACATTAATATATAACATAAGATGCTTCATTATGCATTTGTATAACTTGATAATATATATTAACATCACTTTTTTTCCTTATTGTCCTAAGAATCATTATTCCAATAATAAGGATTATTAAATCATGGAGAAGAAGCTAAAAAATCCACCTGCTTAGCATAGATGTACAAATATATGTAAAAGTATAGATATATGATTTAGATAACTTCCTGTGAAGTGTAGAGGAACTTTCTGCTTGGCTGTGTTAATATTTACGACGCTACAGGCTGATATTCAAAGAACCAATTGAAAGACGACACAATGACCTCGGGGTGGTGACATACGGTTATTTAACCCCTTTCCCCTCTATTGTTTTACTTTAATAAAGGACGTACTAAACAAATAGAAAAGTTTTGCTTTAAAAAATCTTTCCTTTTTGCATTTTAATCTAAATCTGATATTTATGTTGAATTTATTTAAACAAAGAATATTTAATTTCTTCTGATGAAAATAAATTCTCATCATGTCCTATTGAAAAGTATAATCTCTTGCTTATTCCCTGTTAAAATATTGTGCAGTTATTATATCAACATAAGTATGCTGTCATTATGTAACAATATCATCATGTCAGCATGACCACTTTTAATATATGCCATATAATCTATCTATCAATCTATCTGTCTGTCTGTCTGTCTGTCTATCTTTCTGTCTATCTGTTTGTCATTATGTAACAATATCATGTCAGCCATGAACACTATCTATCTATCTATCTATCTATCTATCTATCTATCTATCTATCTATCTATCTATCTATCTATCTATCTATCTATCTATCTATCTATCTATCTCTCTATCTATCTATCTATCTATCTATCTATCTATCTATCTATCTATCTATCTATCTATCTATCTATCTATCTATCTATCTATCTATCTATCTATCTATCTATCTATCTATCTATCTATCTATCTATCTATCTATCTATCTATCTATCTATCTATCTATCTATCTATCTATCTATCTATCTGAGTTACCTGCTCCTATTGAATTGGCAAACTACATTTCAGTTAATTAGTTGGTGTCTAAGTTTGAAGTATCGCCCAGGTGGGTATTGTTTCTCAATCTTGATTCTGCGTACCATCTCATTTTCTCTTGCAGGTCAATATACAATACTGCTAATATTTATAATAACCAAATACAATATATCAAGGATAAAAACATTCATTCAGCGAAGCACAACAAGTAACGATAGTAGGAATACAGATCTAATATTTTAGAAGTTAGTTAGAAGGCCGAACAAAATTCTCAAATTCATAAAACTAGGGTTTTCTGGAACTATAGGGCAATACTTTTAACAGTTATAAATCTATCTCAACCATAACATTTATAAATTAGTAACTACTGCTGCTTCATAACGAAATATATTTCAAAGAAAAAAATCTTCATTATCAATCGCATCTCTTAGTGAAATGAATCAAGCAAATTTAGCTTGGTCAGTTTAGACAAATATGGCAATATTTTTATAATCTTTGTTTCCAACTATAAGTTAAACATTAACATTATTGTATACTATACCTATCATACTAAACTCCATTATATTTATATTTATTTTGCTACTCAGCCTCAACTTTAAATTTTATATGTCTGAAATATAGAATGCAAATTTAGTACTGCTATATGTTATAGATCATGTATTAACAGGTATTTAATAAGAGTTCTTTAGCTCATCGTTTTATAATCAGATTTCCACGAATATTTGAACGAAGATCATGAGATTAAAATATGTTTGTCAACCTTGAGGGGCCAAAGCTTCGGACTAACAAAACTGGGATTAATCTTATGTTTTCATTTTAATATTTAAGTAATTTGTCTGTAATACGATGATATACTTAGTTTTTTTCAGTATTGCTTAGAACCGGTTCTAATCCAGCGGATCTTAAACGGTTTAGAAGCCATGCTGGAAATTAAATTAAAGTGTTGTGGCAATTTTAAATCCAGCAACTGGTGCAAGAAAAAATATGGAACCGCAGCTAAATTATTTTACTACAAATAAAACCATAGGAGTAGAAAAAACATACAAACACAAGCAAAGTTTTAATCATATAGTCTGATTTTATTAAGCCTGAATTACCCGCGACCATAGCTCAACACGTAGGGCACACGCTCGTCCTCATGAAGGTGATAGATTCGAATCTCGGCTGAACACCGCATCATAACTATAGAAGAAAGACATGGTTCCTACGGCGGTTATGTCATAAATGGTAAGAGTAGGGAGAATGGCTCGTCCTGACGTACGTAACGACCACAAATGTATAGAGGCTCGCTTTTAAGCACTCTGTACTGAGTTTAATAAAAAACTTTTTTATTTTCTAAGAAGCAAGTCTGTAAAAATAATGATAAGATTTTTTTCAAGAAATTTTAGAGGGAGTTAGAGAATGAGAAAAAAATCTGAAGCTCAAGTCGGAAATGTGAAGTAAATCAGTGGCTTCAAACAATGGCTGACAGCACAACTGTAGATATATAATTACTTAGATGTTGCACCAGATTTTCATGTACTCTAATATCATGTTTCTCCCAGCTGGCTTAAAAAAAACGATACATTCCCTTTTCCCCATCCCCAACCCTACTACTGGTTAAACCAACTGACCAATAAATGAGGTCCATTCTTGCAATCCATATTGACGACAGATTTCCCCTGTATATCCACGTATTCTATGTATATCTATTATCATAGCACACATTTTCTTAAACAAAGAAAAATTAAGCTTTAAGATAACAATTGTAAAAATAACAGGAAATGATATTGATCAATGTTTAACTATCAAAAGCTCATATTTTTTTGATGGAATGGACCTCCTTAAAGATATTGTGAAAACTTAGGGAAAAAAACATTTATACTATAAGCCTCATGGAAATCAACCTTTTACAATTTAATAAAAACTGGATATCTAAACCTAAACCAAATGTAGAAATCATCCTTTCAAACAAATTTCTAAAGCATCAAAACTGGTTTTACTTTGAGGCTTCGTAGCAGCTGACGCATGGCTACAGATTTACTGTACAAAATTGGACCCTGAAACTTTATCATCCGTTATTTAGATGATATGGAGGCTGATCTTCATATTTGCAACCTGATCCAAATTGCAAATTACATAACAAATTTGAAAGAATAAATGTATAAATCTGAGATATATTATATATTACCATAGAGTAAAATAAAATATTGTTTTATAAACCTTAAACAAACGCATAAAATATATTAGATAATAACAATTTTTATCCGTAATGCTTCTGAATATACATAGAAGTTTTTCTCCTGAAATATAACCGGCAACAGGCTTTTGGTTCATAAAAATTACGAGAATAAAGTATTATTTGTTAATTTGTGAAAAAATAAACTAGAATAAAAAACTTTCATTTACACTATAGCTTTAATAATGAATTTAGTGCAAATAATTTTGAATATAAACTAAATTATTCCTGAACAATAAGAGAATTATATTGACTATTATCTCCCACTGTATGTAATTTTTTGTTATATTTGGCTTTTTTGATACCAAAAGTGTATATGGAATTACGCCCTATTTATCTTGAATTGTTATGAATAATACAAAAATGTTCCAATTTGCCAGTGCCTTTCACGGTAAAATGCTCCTATGATCTTTAAAAGCTGCTAGCTGCCAATCGACAAACGTATATGATATGCCAACCCGCACATCATAATTAATATGCGACAGGAGAAGCCCTATCAAGAGATAAATTTGTATTATTGAGTAATTGTTATTCCCTATAGTTTTAGACCTTTTTTTGGTTACAATATTTTGAAAATATAAAAGATACGTTAAGCCGTTTGACCGCCAGTAATGCAATACAATTGATACCAGGAACATACCCGCGAACTTCACTAGATTTGAAATTTGTTATTGTAGATTTATAAAATACTTTCTAAATAATCTCTGTTTATTTGTTTTTGAAATTGTTAATACTATATATACTTGTGATTAACAGTTGGGGAGTTGAATTCATTTTTATAGAAGCAGAAATATAATCTATGATTACGGTTTTGACCTTCTAAAAAACGTAATCTACCATTCCACTTTCCCCTCTCTTGGTGATGATATCATCAACGCCGACACGATTTTTGAAATGTACCATTCCACTTTCAATAGAGGCGAAACTGGAATGGTACATTTATGTTTACATATCAGCGTATTCATAAACATTGATTTCCTTATTTAAATCGACATAAAAGGAATGGTATATTCTATAGTTATTATTTTAATTTACATAACAAAAATTTTAATTATAAATAGTATTTTATACATTCCTACGATTAACATAATTTAAAAATAGTATGTATGATTTCAATTATGTCAATGTCAAAAGTGTAAACCACCATTCCAGGTTTGCTTGTCTTGAAAGTGGAAAGGTACATTTCAAAAATTGTATCGGCATTGATGATATCATCACCAAGAGGGGCAAAATTGGAATGGTAGATTACAAAAATCATATCGGCGTTGATGATATCATCACCAAGAGAGGGGAAAGTGGAATGGTAGATTACGTTTTTGGAGGGTCAAAACCGTAATCATAGATTATATTTCTGCTTCTAAAAAAATGGATTCAACTCCCCAACTGATTAATGTTAGTCTGACTGTCTGATATTAAGATCTTAACCTTAATGTATGTTAACATCCTTGTTTTCATTATCTAATGCAGAAACAACAAAAGTTGGCAAAGTATGCATTGGTTTAGATTAACTATTACAGGCTGAGCAAACAATGGCAAAAATAAAATTTTAGAATGTGTGTTTGTCAGTTTGTATATATACTTAGTTTTAAAAAGAAAAAAATTGGGGGGGGGGGGGGGGTTGGAGGGTGTCCCACCCTCCTAGAAAATAGTTTTAAGTCTTCCCGGGACCTATGAGAAGCAGTTTGCGAGATCCTTCGGTACAAACAGACAGACAGACAGACATCGTTCTACTTTGTAATATAAAGGTAGACAGGTAAAACGTTTTATTTAGTACATGGTTTTGTGGTTGGTATTTCAAAATTAATATTCAAATTTCGTGTTGTACATCTTTTCGATACTTTAATATATCTGTCTGTCTGTATAAAGCATGTTATTATTAGAATACCCTTATTTTTAATCCCACTTTAAATGATTTTTAAATGCAAAGCGTTTCTATAATTAGGGCCGGTCCGTTCGTCCGCCCGTGTCGTATAGCTTTTTTCGTTAATTTAGGCATGTTAGAATTGTCCTATCGATTTCAAACTTTGCATGGTGATTCCGATTTAGAAAGCGTAGCAACTCTATAATCATTACCAGAATGTCCGTACGTTCTTCGTTCATTATTAACATGTTGATTTTATCACTTTTTTAACAACAAATTTTTAAATGATCTAATTATCTGATTGATCTGATTTTGGTATACTGATTCCTGGGACAACAAAGTACACTATCATAAGCGAAGCAACTCTATAATCAAGTCCTAAAAATGTAAGCATGTCCTTAAATATTATCCTGCATCAAGCAATTTTTCAACAAATTTACTTACAATTTTGCTTCGACTCTTATACATTTATATTCTGATTATTCAGTTCTGACACTCTACAAGTGTTAATTTTTTTGTCCTACCATTTCAGAGCTTCGCTTTTATGGATGTTGTCATCCTTGTTAGTTTATAATTCACATGATTATTAATTTATAACTTCCACGAAGAAAATTAAATTTACTGGACTGCTATTAAAGATAGATATCTTAAATTTATTATTAAGATTAATTATTAATCAATTATCTAGTACATAATCTGCAATTTAATGGGTCTGTTAGTTCGTCCAAAATTCTGTAAGAAAAAACTTTTTATTTATTTAACTGTCATACAGTTTTAATTGTTCTGTTTGTCTTTAACTTAACTTAATATAAAGTCTACTAACGAATTACTTTACGAATTTATGTATTAGTTTACTTATTTTGGTGATACTGCCTAGGTTCTATAAGTTTTAAGGGATCCAGGATACCTTTGTTTAATATATTTTGGGCAAAGTAGACAGATCCATAGTGATCTATTCATGGTTACACGGGCAGAACTGATTAGGATTTAGGTTGTTTATTGTTATAGTAATTTTATTATGTTTAATGAGATTTTACTATATTTCTACTTTGGTCCGTCTGTTCAGCCATAACTTTATATCCAAGTCTATTCTAGATCACCAAAGCCACCCTGTAAAAAGTTTTACAGACAGTTTCCATGTTTCTGGTAAATTTTATATGAACTAAACTTTATTGTAAACGTCATTATACATAATATCTAATATCAATCTATCTATAATAGTTTTATCTTATGAGTGTAGGTGATATGGTTCTCCTTTACAATATTGCTTTTTATTAAAAGTGTATCCCCATCCCCCGAATAAAAATACCCCCCCCCCCCACACTCAATTTTTTCTTTTTCTTTTTAAACTTAAACTGAGGGAGAAATGACTTTACCCATCCCTCCCTAAGTGCCCTTAGAGGCTTCTAGGGACGAAAAAACAAACATTCTTTTATAAGTCGGAAAGAATATGCATAGTGTGTTATTAATAATCTTGGGTAAAAAAAATCTATGCTTTAAGATGTTTTTAATGAAAAATTTAGCTAATCTATACATCTGTGTATATTGTAAAGAAATAATATTATTATATTGTTCCATGTTAACATCTAATCAATTATTAAAGCTACTTTTTGCACCAATTTTGTCCGACACATTTCTACATATGCTCTTCATACAAGGATAGAAAGATAGATTGAAATAATTCTATATAACTAGAGAATTTTTTTCCAGGAGCGCTTTTTTGAGAGGGTGGAGGTACCCTTCCCTAAAACCTTAACTGAATCTATTAGAAGCTATGAATGTGAACCATATAGGTCAAGTAGTTAAAGAGATCATATACTACACAAACACACACCCACAGACAGATAGACAGACTAAAAGACGTTCTAGACCGATTTGAAGATTCTTATGTGTTACTGGAAGGTTTTTTTAAATTCTTATTTAAACTCTATCAATGGGGAAACATGCAACTTGATGGGCAACCTTACCCCTTCTCCTTTGATAAAATGGTTAAATATTTAAAAATAATAAAGGTATAAAAATTACAAGTTTTATATCATTCTAAATAATATATATATCTGGTATTTTAAAAGTTTGTTTTGTAAAATTGAACAAGAATCACCCATATTTCCTGTTATGGATTGTTCAACCAATATGATTTATAGAAACAAACTTTCAAGACAAAACCCTTTCAACCAAATTACAATGCAATAAGCCCCCTTCCTTTCTTCAATAAAGCTTTAAGTATCATCATGTACATCTATTTTTCGGCCATTGTCTAATCCTTTTAGATCCCTGATAGTTCGGTTAATTAAGATTCAAACCAATCTCAGAAAAAGAGTTTCGCCTTTTTTTAAAGTGATTATTAAATCTAAGAAAGGGGGTTGATTAGTGTACCACTGTTGGAGTTGGCTTAGTATACCAACTTTTCTTTCTATCTTTATTTCCCCTTCAACTTTTCTACCATGATAGGAAACAGCATGGGTCAGCATTTTTTTCATTATCATATATAAAACTTCACTTTTTGTCTTCAATTTTATATTTCCTTTTAAGATATGGATATTCATATTTCATTTTGTCATTAATTTTAATTTTTCTTTCAATAGTATACCTCATATAGGTTATTTCTTCCATAAATCTTTAAGTGCATAAGATTTTAAAAAATGAAATATTCAATCTTGACATTTAAGTTTAACTTTAATATTCTAAAAAGAAGAATTTAAGTTTAAGAATGTTAGGAATTTAAAGGTCAAAGTCTGGTATACTGTCAAGGAATTTCTTTTATAAAGCAAGTTCTAAACATAATATATTAAATAGTTATTGGATTTTGTGAAATTGTTTTTTTTTCATTAACTTATCACAGACTAGCAGTTAAGCACCTATGGGCTCTCTTTTTAAAAGGGCAGAGAGGGGCTAGAAACATAAATGAAAAGAATCCTAAGACTAAAAAATAGCCTCAAACCTTAATAGGACATGTGTGATTACCTAAAATAGAAGATCCAATTGGTTCAGTAGTTAAAAAAAACGTTACTACTTAATTTGACAGGATGACTAAGGAAAAGAAATAATTATTATTATCAAACATTAACAACTTCAGCTATTAAACCTGAAATATTTTGTTGTTTTTCTAATAATATTAATTATAACAAAATACAAAATGAGTAATTGACTTAAATTCGACAAGGAAAAATATAAAAAAAAAATTAATTTTAATGAACAGTGTTTTATTTTATGCACATATACACTAATTTTCATCTGCCAGGTTGGGAGGGAGGCGAAGAATGTACCTCCTCTGAATTGTCTTAATTTGCTAGAGACCTATAGTATTAGGACCCTGAGGACCTGGAGTTGACTAAAAGATCCTGTCAGGTATGCTGGCACCCTTTGACCACCGGAGAAAATAAAAAAATAATCTATTTTCAACAGATGTCTAAATACGATCTACCTTTTACAGACAGAAAATGAGATGGTAAAAGATATTTCCTATCATTAAACATCAAATCTCATACCTAACCTTAAATGTTTCAAGACGTACATAATTTTTGAACACTCTTAATATACTTTAAAATTAGATATATAGGTATATATTTATATTTGTATATTGTATACTATGAACTATTGTGTATAAGTTTGCCAACAAACTCTTTTGCCTTCTAGCTAAACCAGAGCCCCTTTAACTACAGTTGAGTAGGATTTTCATGTGGTAGGCTGTGCATGTTTGTGTGTTTGTTCTTTTTACCTTAGAAAATAAACATTAGAAATAAATAGAGGTTATATTATCTAAAATAGAAAAATCAAATACAAATTTCAGTTCAGTAATTTGATTAGGTGTTTTTAAAGACGAGTTTTAAGTAAGAACTGTGACAGGCATCTGAGAGAAAATCTCATGGTTATAGACTAAGTGGATTTCGCATACCCTGATAAGATTTATCCCAGCCGGCTAATATAACGTTAGCCTCCTCTCCCTCATTATGACTTTACCCCATCCCCTCCCATTATGAAGGAATGTATTGACAAATAGCTGAGGACTATATTAGCAACCTAAATTGACGACAAAGATTCCCCTGTACATGTATTAAAATTTTTTATTTTTGGAAACTAACAGGAGGCGATTTTATAAAGAGGGGTTGTTAGATGTCATTTTTCTATCTATAAAAATATAGACAAATCATAATAGAAAGTATAAAGGCTTTAAATTGGCAGAAAGTCAATCAGACAGATGTAAACTTAAATACTTTGTATATTAAGTTTACATTCTGGAAATCTGTTTCTATTATTCTTTGTATTAGATGCAATACAAGTATGTACAGATTAAGTTAGAAATTTCTCTCTTTTCCCATAAAGGATCAAGTAACTCCTTACATGTATTATTAAACTGCATTAGAAGAATTTTGTTATTCTGATTAGCCTTAGACCAGAAGTTAAATGTGCATAACAGCCTTGAATTGCAACCTAGAAACATAAAACAAATGGACAGTACCTTTCTACCTACCTAACTAGATATGTAAATAAAATTTCAAAGTTTAACTAAATAATTATTAGAAATTCAATACAAATGCATCTTATATATTTTCACTACATTATAACCTTTTATTTCATGGACATTTTATTAGCATTTCTGCATCAGTTTAGCATTGTTTCTAGCTTAAACCCATGGGTTGAAGTACAATGTGCATATTTTTTTTTATGCATAGGCAACCTTGGCTACAAAAATAGGACACTTTTTAAAATGGAACTTTTTAGTAATTTGATAAGTTTGATTCTAGTTGTTTTGTTTCCTAATCTATAATAAAAATTAGAATGATTTCTGTCAGTCCCTTTGTTAATCACTTACGACCTTGCTGACTGTGCATTGCTTTGAATCAATATATTTATAATTTTTATGAATATTAAATTCTATGGGCAACACCTATTCCTGTTTTGAATAAAGCACCTTATGGCTAGGTGCTCATCCATCTATATATAAATATATATTGATGGATAATTACAATCTTAATTAGGAAATGGATGAACAGAGAATTTAATTTACTTTCTTTCATTTTCACTCATCTCAGACCTTTCCTTTACAAATAAAGCTACAAATGAATCTGTCAAAATTTGAAAATCAGAAGTAATAGGAATACCTACCTAAAAATTATCAAGATCTATCTTAAATATTTATTAATGAAACATTAATATCAAGCCCAGTCCTAAACATACCAAAGACAATATCATAGTTCACAGTTCTATTTTGTCTTAATTCTCATATAATGAGTAAAAGTTGAATGGATTCCCTTTATCTTGGATTTTGCCATCAACTATATCTATACCAATCCATTTATTTTGCTTAAACTTCTTTTTGATTTTACTTGAAAGAAGGCTTATTCCATGTGTAAATGAATTGTAATTATCCATCCAATTTACTAAATCAAAATTGTTTTCTTATTGCCTCGTCAATTACCTCATATGGGCGGAGTTGCTGTCCATGATATGAAACGCCATGGTCCAACAACCCAGGATAACCAAGGGGAACCAAATGTGTTCTTTTCTGTTCAAACACCAAATTTAAATGCGCCTGTTTTGGATCAAGGCATCTCCCCTACTATAACTATTAATGTCGCGCACCTGAAATAGTAGCAGGAGGAACCATTTTTACGTCTTTAGTTATGACAGGGTGTTAAGCCGAGATTCGAAACTATCACCTCCCCAACAATGAGCAAGTGCACTACATGTTGAGCCACAGTCACGAGTTATTTTCTTAATATTATGCATTATACAAACATTAAACATTAGCTAAGAGTTCTAAATTGTTATGTCTATAAATGTTTTATCTTTGTAAATTGCACTTATAGCATGGCATAATGAGTTGTGCAATAAAGTTATTTTTATGCAATAATCATGTAATAATTTGAGTACTAATCTAGAACATAACCATCTAACATATTAATTTTCCCTTTGAATCTAATTGTACATTAGTTACATTACATATTATTAGCAATTCAGCATCATAACTTAATTCATTCATATTCAGTGCTTCAAGTTTCAACCCCGGTGAATTCTCATTAACTGGAGAATTAGCATATTTTATGAATTAATATGCATTTAGAACAGAATGAAAAAGAAAAATTGTGACAGAAAGAGAGAAAGGGTAAAAGTGAGCAAGAATGAGAGAGGAAAAAAAGGGTCCTAACTTCTAATATAACTTTAGGGAAAAGTTTTGGAGCAACATTGAAGAAGTAATTGCATTTGCATTTTAAATGCTAAAATAAATAAGAATTTTTTTAATGTTCTTTCATGGGTAAAATCATTATTATGTAATAATCTTATAATTGTGTTTAATATTATTTCAAATTTTTCACCATTTTTGCCTAATTAAAAAATTGGAAAGCTAGTAACCTTTAATGTTCCTGAACTATGAAAAGTTTAACACCAGGTATTGTATTGAATTTAAGGTAGGTATTGTTTTAAGTTTTGTAATTATCAACAAAAGATGCATTTCCTCCCTCTCCAAAAGTAAAGAAAGTAATTGAAAGTTGTTTGTGGTGTATTTGTAGTTTTATATCTCCCAGCACTTTTGCAAATTGTTCCTGTGAGTTTCCACCTTCGGGGATGAGGAAAATTGAATGTAAAGTGTGCAATAATTTTTTTTAATTTTGAAGGTCAAGAACTTGCTTAATATTTAAAAAAAAGTATATTCTACCACAAACAGTTTTGTTTATTATATCAAAGTCAAAATAATTAAAGTGAATATTTTAATAAAAGTAATGTTTTCACTTAAATCAAAAATATCATTAAATATGATGCATTTATATTACTATTGATTAATAAGCAAATCCATATATATGCAGGTAGTGCATACTTTTTCTTCTTCAGAAAAAATGCAGGTAACAAGAATTATTTGAGATTTTTCATCTAACAAGATATTGTTGTTGCTATTTGCAATGTGCAGCTGCTTAATTCAATTACATGCAAATTCTTAGGTAAGCAAATTTAAAATCTTTGGCTAAATTTATTGATATTACATTGTAACAATTCTACGTAAATATGTTTCAACAAGTAAAGATATTTAATGATCTAGTTCTACTAAGACAGACTTTAAGGGGCAAATTAAACTTTAAAGAACACACTTTTGTTTCAACAAAATTTAAAATATAAAATGAAAAAGAAAAAAAAATGTAATTGAAAAAAAGTATGAGGTAGAGTAAAAAAAGGAAAAGTTCTTAAGAATAGAAGAGAGATATCCAGAAAATTAGGAAGATATATAATTGGTTCCATGTATTTCATTACACTCATACATTCACTGAAAGCATAGATAGAGAATAACAGATGGGAATTTGGATTTATCAGTGAATGAATTCTATAATTCCAATTGTGAAATAATAAACTTCTTTTTGGTAGGTCTAGATATCATCATACTATGTATAAACTCAAATTAAGACTACAATTGAATTTGATTGAAGCTAAATTAAACACACTATTGAATTGTCATAATGTAACTATTCAAAACATATTTGGAAATTGATTACTTGAACATTTGTGTAATACAAACCATATTGGGGTTAATGAACAATAAAGTATTAGACCAATTTTGCATGTATGAAGGATTTAAAGCAATCAGGTATTTTGATTTAATTTTTGTACCAAATTATATATCATTCCTTATGTTGTCTGTCTGTCATGGGAGAAATGTCATAATTAGGCCATTAATTTGGCTGATATTTTTCGAATGTTTACATGGCTCTTATGCATTTTAACCGTTCAATGATTAATTTAATGGTAATTAAAGATATGGGTTACTTAGCTGTTATTAGAAATAGATTTTATTTTTGTAAATATTATAATTTCTAATTGGATTTGTTATGAAATTTTTATTCATATTTTTGTGTTATGATGCTTTTTTAATATTTCCATACTTGTTTTTAAGTTTAAAGCAAAGATAAAGTCTTTTATCATAATGGTCATTGTGATAAAAGACATAAAATAATCTACATTCAGGGGTAGTAATGTCCTAGTGCACCATTTATAACAAACATATGTAGTACATTCAAGGAAAATTATTCAAATAGATAGAGCAGCAATAAAAACCTATATAGCATTCATTTATAATGTATAATGAGTTTTTAAAGTTATATATGACAACAGTTAGTCTAACAAAGCCTTTTCAACAAAAATAACGCTATTTCCATATATATACATAGTTGCTTTTGTCACAGTTGTGTTATTGATTGATTGTGCATGCTAAAGTATTTCTTAAAGAAAATAAAACTAAGAAACTATATCACACGTGCACAGAGTTTTGTCAGTGGGTACGCGAAGCGTAGAAATCCATTTTGGCATTTCTCTTATATGTATCAGCTATGTGGTGTATCAGAGGTTGTAGGTAAAGGGGTTTTAACTCCTATGGGGTGTATAATATATACCCACCTTGCATACAATACTCTTCTATACGTCTCTTAACTACATACATATTACATTCATCGTTTATATAAAGTTGAACTATAACTAAATGACGCAGGACATACATTCATGTCCAAATTGTAGAGACTCTATGCTTCTAAGAAATATATAAAAGACAGTACAGAATAAAATGTAAATGCAGAGGTTCACATACAGGCACATACAGCAGCAACAATTGCCAAAGTTCACAAGATGCATTTCTGTCAAATGTTAGAAAGAAAAGATTTGTAAATGACAATGTTTAAACAAAAGGTTTTAAATTTTGTCAAAAGTAAGCCGCAGCACAATGAATAATTGAAATACCTAGCTACCCCCCCCCCTCTCTCTCTGCTTATTGTTGATAAGGGAAAGAGGTAGTTTTTGTTTTGCCTAATCTCTATACCTGTGGTGCCATAACCCTGTGGGACAACCATGTACACAATATAACCATATCTAAACAAGCCTAAGAAGAAAACTTGAATTTGTTTGAAAAGGAGTCTAATATCTCTTACAGGGTTTCAAGCAATTCCACAACAAATAGCCTAAAACCTACCCAAGACCAACACTAAAATTGTCCGTTTACAAGATCTTATTCATATCACACACACACACACCCCCAGCTTATTACTTCTTATTATGGAAGTTTCAACACGCTTTGGATATCTCAATACCTTCGGATTAGACTTAGTCATGTGTGCTATGTTATCTAGAAGGTCTCTGTTTCTGTGTCTGCATGTATGATAAAACAAATATATTGAGTTGGACTGGTATTGCATACCCTACAGTTACCAGGAACCATACCTGACTTTCAGGCAGACAGGGTACACTCTAAATATAATCCTTATTTAAAAGTAACAGGATGTGGGTCTATCTTTACCAAAGGATCAGGGTAACCACTTTATATAGGACCATGGAAGATTTATAACTATTTTAACTATTTTAAAGGAAGAAGATACCATCACCCTCTGAAGAGAAATCGCCCAAAGAAAGATTACCATTTTTTCTTGTTAAAACCATGATATAAATAAGGATGTTGAGTGACCTTTCTTACCCCCCCCCCCCATCCCTAGCTTAAATTCCAATAGAAGCTTCTAGGGGCGTAGCCGCTAGTACCATAGAATAAAATAAAATAATTCTATAGATCCTATAAATTTTCTAATTTTAAAGTATTAAAATGTTAAACTTATTCTTTTTGACTTTTTAAAATATTACAGGAAAATTACCTAACACAAATATGGAAATTCTAAATTCTAAATATAGACGTGGAATTTTCACCACCAATGACAAATTTCAGGTATGAGTTAAGGTATGTATGTGTGTGTGTGTGTCTGTGTTTCGGTGTGTGAAACTATGCCAAACCTAATATCGGAGAACATTACTTTATATCATCACTAAGTGTTCTTGTAATGTAATAAATATTATTCAACTAGATATAAGATATACATAGATAAATAGATTGTATCTTAGAAGTTAAGCTACTCTAGTAATTTAATATTTCTATCCAATAGTTTGCGACGGAATGAATTTTTCTAGCCCAAGGTACAATGTCAATTTTTGATCAAAAATTGGAATCTACATGCCTTAGTTTGATGTCTCATTGAGATTTTAAGGAGTAATTTTGTTTATTATTACTAGGGGGTACATTAGTAGGTCTTCATCATAATTCTGAATCTTTGAATCTAACCTAAATTGATTATAAATAGGCTTTTTGTTCTTTATACTAAATTGATATTACTTATGGTACATAATTTACCAGAGGCCTCTTAGTTATAAACTTTCCCTTTGTCAATAAGAAGCTTCTTAGTTGTGAATATTCATAGCAGTTATTGTGAGATTTTTGCTACAGCTAGACAACTTGACATCCTGTTACTTTAATTACCCTTATCGTTTATACCATAAAAATAGGCCTACCTAATTATATGCTTTAATTTTCAATAATAATTTGAACAATTTTGTATTCGCATTTAATTCGATAAGTCAAGGTCTACGAATCCACAAATTAAGAGACAATTTTACAATTCTATAAATATATACTTTAATTTGATGAGTTTTTGAAGGACCAAAAACAATGAAACAATGATGATAATATCCATATGTTGCTTAACATATAATCATTATGAATATAATTCAGATTGGAACACAGTAATAGTGTCTGACTGATTATGACGTAAGAAAAAAAATTAGCCAATGAGAGGCCGTTATTGACCAATGGTAAAATTTATAGTGGCCTCTCATTGGCTAATTTTTCTTGTTACGTCATAATCAGTCAGACACTATTACTGTGTTCTTCAGATTGAAAAGAACGGTTACGAGAAATAGACTTCTAAATTATATTCTATTTCTGAAAACTTGGTGCCCGGCCGCATTACTCTGAAATTGTATTTGTTCGTCTGTCCGACGGAATTCTTGGATATTATCATTCTTGTTTAAAATTTTGAAGTTGATATGACTGTTTTTTTAAAAATATTAAAAAATATATCGTTGAGTAACTAAAATGCTAACTTGACAAATTTCTTATTCAAATAGGTAAAATAAAGAAAATCAAGGATGAATACATTCATACCAGCGAAGCTCTACATAAATTAAACAACATTCCACAAATCATATTAAAAAAATGTGTTTAAAACTAAAGGACTAGCCATGTTTTTATTGGACGAACGGACGCACGTTCTGGTAATAAATAAATTATACAAAACTGATACAAGGCTTAAAATCGTCAGTTTTTAAAAGCGAAGCTTTTCTATAATTATGGTCGGTCCGTCCGTACGTCACAAACAAATAGCTTTTTTCGTTAAGTTATGCATGTTAGAATTGTCCTATCGATTTCAAATTTTGCATGGTGATTCCTTTAGTAGTTAGGTACGATTTAGAAAGCGTAGCAACTCTATAACCATTACCAAAATGTCCGTACGTCCATTTTAAACTAGTAGATTTTTTTACTTTTTAACAACAGATTTTTATGTGATCTAATCATCGGATTGATCTGATTTTTTTGTATATTGATTCCTGGGACAACAAAGTGTAATGTAATATGCGAAGCAACTCTATAATCAAGTCCAAAAAATGTAAGTATGTCCATAAACATAATGGGCAGTTTTTCAACAAATTAACTTACAATTTCGCTTTGACTCCTATACATTTATATTATGATTATACAGTCCTGACACTATACAAGTGTCCGTTTGTCCTACTGTTTCAGTGCTTCGCTTTTATGGGTGTTGTCATCCTTGTTAATAAACCATAGAGCCTTATATTAAGCGGACAGATTGCCCAACCCAATATGTAGAAAAGCTTCGCTTTAAAAAAGTTAAAAGATAGAAAAAAATTATATACATAAAATAATTCATTGAAATAAAAGTAAATATAAAAAAGGCTGTATTTTGAATAGTTCAATTTAAACAGAGTCAGATAAAGTGAGTTAAGTAGCAGATACATATTGGTATGGGAAATCTTATTTGGAGATTCTAAAGTTGTACAGATTTTAATATAAAATTTAATATAATAAAAGCAACGCACCTTACTTATTTTCTCAAGAATAGTGTTATGTCAAGCATAATCACTTTTTTTGTAATGTCAAACATTTGACATAAATTGAATAAAATGTCCTGTTGATATTATGTCAGCTATTTATAATTTTTACTAATTCCATAAAGAATTTAAATTGCATAATTAATAACAACTGAAAACTAAAATGAATCTCTAAGTTATCTCTAATGGTTTGATGTAAAACATATTGCAAAGGAATAGGAAATAGAAACCAATTCTTTTTAATACACAATTTAAGTTTTTGTATTTTATAGCAACCATTTACAAATATTTATATCCATACAAACTGGACGTTTGTGCAAGTAATACAGGAATACAAAAATCCATGGCAACAGATGAAACATGATTCTAACTCCTAACAATTTCTTTTATAATAAAAAAAACTCTTTTGTTATTTTAATCAAAATTAAAATAGGCCAATCGCCAATATAAATAAAGATTTCAAAATGGCTTCTACTGCTGCTATGAGATGTGTGACAAAATGATAAATAGTAGGGTAAATGTCTTGGCCAAGACAAGGCTTATTACATGCACATAGTACAAAGGTCGAGTAATAAAAGAGTTTATCGTATGTAAGACATTTGGCCGCATTATCAAAATTTGGCTCACCTTTAAAATATGAAACAGGTTATTGAATATTAAATAGTATATTGTTATACCTATCTTTTTCTAGGCTTAGGGCGAAGGTCTGCGGAATTTGTAATTGTGATTTATATGAATATTTTATATTACATGGTTTTAAATCATTTTCAAGAATGAACATATCTCTCTTTTCATAAATTTATTTACAACGATTACTGATTTTTTGAAGAAGGTTACCATGACAGAAAATTACAATACTCACCGCTTTTTATATAAAAAGCTTAATACATCCATCAGTAACAGGATGTCTGTCTTTCTATCTGTGTGTACCGATGATTTTTCTAAGCGATGAACCGATTTGGTTCTCCTTTACAATAAAGCTTCTCATAGGTCCGGAGAAGTTGTATAACTATTTTAAGGAAGGGTACCACCAACCTTTCAAAATAAATCACCCCCTAGGAAAATGCTCCCCCTACCTCAAGTGCCTTTAGAGGCATCTAAGAGCATAGCCGCTAGTAATATATATATTAGAAAGAGAATCAAAATTTGGATTTTCATATATTTAAGATAGTCGAGATACTGCCCACTTACCCATCCTATTAAGTCTAGAAGTTTTTGAAAAGTTTTGAATGTATAAATGTTTCAATCACAAGGGAAATCAAATAGAAATCTTAACAAGATATTGGATTTTCAATATCTCTAGTTTTATAGCGAAGCTATATTTTTTATCCGTATATCTGTCGTTCTTGCTTCAAAACCGTAAACCATATTTATTACAAGGGTTTCTTGATGTTTTTTCATATCTATTTAAACATCCTCTTAATAACTAATTTTGTCTGTTTTTCCATATCTGTTTTTGTGCTTTCTGAAAAATATAGGTTTATAGATAATAATAATCCTCTCATATAAAGTAGTAATATTAAACGTGGTAAGCGAATTTTTTTATATGTCCTTGAATTGTTTTGTACTTTTTGAATTTAATTTTATATATTGGGATGGTTTTAGGCTAATATTCTGCTTCATAAAAAAGAATGTTAGAATACCAAATATAAGAAAATTATAAAAATACAAATATGAATAAATATACAAAATACATATATGTCTTTTAACCTTATTTCATAATTACATGACATGTAATTTTGAATATTCAGCCAAAGATGTGAGTGTTCCATTTATCCAACAGTTTTAAAAACAGCAAATAAAATCCTGATATGAACATAAAATAAAAATAACAATATTTTGGATCTTTTAACTAAATTAAAAATGAAGGGTGTGCATTTTTGGGAAAGGTTTAACCCTGCGGGGCTACCAAGCACCCAATATTACCTAAACTAACCTGACCTAAAGTAATACACAGACGATCGGAAAACTACAAACCCTTATTCTTACAAATTGCTTGACAAAATAGGTTAGACTTCTTAGAGACGCTTTTTAAACCGTAAAAATATCTATTGATCCTCAAGTTAATTAAAGTATTGTATTGTTTTTTTTCTATCTTTGAAACCTCAGGTGGTTTTAAGCTATTTACGCAGATTTTTGTTATGTACAAACATATAAAGAGGAACTTTGCATTTCCAGGAAAATACTTTAGTCAGCTTAATAAAAACGTTCTGTATGAAATAAATTCACATTTTATTAAGCAAAAATATAAATAATAAGAAGGATAGAAATACATTTACACAGTTATTTAGATAAATAATATAAAAACATAATCAATATGTTCTATTTGTTAGATATTATAGGGTTGTTTAAATGAAATCTAATAAATCTTTGTTAAAAATAAATATGTTGACATGAAGCAAAAAAGAAAATTGATTGAAATATGACTATGCACTTTTCTTGTACAATTCAAGAACAAACTAAAGTGACAATTCAAAAAATCAAGCTGAAAAAAATGGGAACAAGAATTGAAATTACAAAATTTGAATATCTAAACAAAAACAGATTTATATTTATATTTAATTACTAGCGGCTACCCAGTTGACTCACAACACTGAAAATTTTATTTAAAAAATATTTAGGGGTGGGCATTTTTTTCTAGGGGCGATTTAACTTAGAAGGATGATATTAACCTCCCTCAAAATAGTTATAAACCTTCCCGGGACTTTAAGCACTGTAAAGGAGAACCAGATCGGTTTAGCAGTTAGCGAAAACTATTTACTTTATTATAAGGATTGTCCATATCTATGTAGTAATTTCCAATAGATTTTGTTCATTACCTTACATAATAAAATTGCAGGAAAAATTGAGAAAAAAAATATTAATAAACATGAAGAAAAAGGGCAAAAGTGACAACTGAGAGTGTAAAAGTTGGAAAACTTTTGTGATATTCAACATTTTTTAAACCTTTACTATCAAGAATTTCAAAACTTTAATTTGATCAAAGCTAAAAGTTTTGGCGTTTTTCACACAGTCTTTAAACTCACTTTCAATATTTATTCTAACTTTCTTCTTTTCACGTTGAATAATCTAATTTTGTAGAAATTTTGTCTATAAATAGCTTTACAGAATTATAGGAGTAGTGTCTTTTTATTGAGTTAAAATTATCAATAGTTTAGGTTCTTTTTTTGGACGCTTCAATACATGTAAGTAATTTGTATTTATTTAGCTTTTAGTTCCTTATTGATGTTGAGCATTAATAACCCCTCTGCCCCTTATTTTTAAAATATATAGTAAAGGGTGGTGGGGTAAGTTTTTGTTTGTTTGTTTATTACATTTGGTCAGGTTATTTTGGGGTATATTGGGTTCGGAGGTCAGAAAAAAACTAAATTACACTTAAATTCTAACAAATTTAAAATTAATCATTAAATACTTAGGAATTTTATCTCTGATAACAACAAAGATATTATATATGTATAATTTCAATATCCTCCTGAGCTTTACTGAATTACTGACTAATAAAGTAAGTTGTATACTGGTTGCTCATTAGTCAAGTTAATCTTCGCACGAAAGATCAGTCTTCCGTCGTATAAAACAGTCAAATATTACTTTATTACCATGGCGTTGTTGACGGACTGACTTACTGACGGGCAGACAGACAATGTGAATTATAGAGTAGCTACGCAGCTATAGAATATAAAGAAGGTTTGTTAGTGTCTCTGAGTGTATAAATTCACAAATAAATATATCTCACTGTATGAAAATCTGCTGTTCCAATTTGATCTACATTATTTTCCGTCCTACTAATGCATGCATCTGTCCTTGTTAAATGTTGGTTTTATTTTAAAATTACACTATTCTATTATCTTATAAAGTTTTAGTTTGAAGGTTAAAGTCTTAAAGTTAGAATAGAAATGCACAAACTATCATCATTAGATAGGTAGATAGATTCAAAATAAATATTGTTGAGGCACAGCTGCTCTACAAGTCACTCATGTTAGTAACCCATTTTTATTACAGCTTTTCTTATTTAGAAAATCGATTTTAAGGCTTTTTAGGGATCTTGGACAAAGTAGCCTCGGACAAAGTAGCCTCAGACAAAGTAGCCTTAGACAAAGTAGCCTCCGGACAACGTAGCCTCTGGGACAAAGTAGCCTCAGACAAAGTAGCCTTCCGGACAAAGTAGCCTCCGGAAAAAGTAGCCTCCTAAGGAAAGTAAATGTCCAGAGGCTACTTTGTCATAATAGAGGCTACTTTGTCCAAATTCTACTTTGTTTGAGGCTACTTTGTCTGAGGCTACTTTGTCTGAGGCTTCTTTGTCCAAGATCCCTTTTTAGAGGATTCATAGAAAAATAAGTAAAATTCTTAAAGACATATAAACTCTACTATAATTGTTAGAAAGACTGCAGGTCAATTCAATTTTTTTGTTGTTGATAGTTTAACACATTATATTTATGTGATATATTAAAATTATTTTAACAGCTAATCCTTTCGAGAAAGCCCAATCTTTCCCGCTTTTGTATTACTTTTGAGGAGTACGATTCCAGTTACGTCATATACGTTTAGGAAAAGAAAAAGGGAAGGGGGGAAGAAAATCTCTTCAAAAGAGATGGGAGAAAAGGGAAGAGATTTTCTTACCCTCCTCCCTTTTTATATGACGTCACAGGAATCGTACTCATCAAAAATTATACAAAAACGGGAAAGATTGGGCTTTCTCATCCTTTCTCCCTTATATTATGTTTCTTTACACCAAAGGAGTGTAGAAGGGGGTGTAGGGGGAGTGGATCCATCCACCTAGTTAAATAAAAATGGGTGGACACACCCGCCTAAGTATATATACCCTAAAACTCCATTTACATGGTTTCTACACCGGTCTGATACACCCACCTAAAACAGCTAAGGGTGACAAGTTAAAAAAATAAGGGTTTAACAAAAAAAAAATTGCGCGATATGTGTGTAAATTTAGCAACTCAGGGACACCTATTTGACTTTTTGTAAGTGTGTGGTCACATAGCGGGGTGTATTATTCACCCTCCTCACACTAAAATACACCCCTATTATTTCGTTACACACCTAACCTCGAATTTGGTTTTGGTAAGGATCCTTTGCACGCCACTTTTTTCATTTATCTGTTTGTTTTATTTTTTAGTTTAGTTTTTTGGCTAACCTTATTAAATTAGTTATTTAAACCAAAAACTAAATGATACAAAATGTCTTAAAACAATATTTAGCATAAATGTGCAAACGTTTTATTGTTAAATAATTGATTAAATTGTGAACTAAATGCAGCCACCAAATTATGCAAATAAAATGCACATTCTTAAAGGTAATTTTTTAGAACGAAGCACTTTTTTTCTACAGGCTGTCCGCAAGTTCATTTGTAATCGATAGCTTACCCATCACCTTATCGATAAAATTATAACAACAAAGTATTATTTGTAAATTAATTATCATATCAAATTTATCAAGAAAATTTTATTTTATAGGAAAAATTAAGAGGTTTGAAACGTAATTGTAAAATAAAAAAATTACGGCTCTTGAATTTAAGCCATTTTAAGTCAAATTGACAGAACAAAGAATCCTTAATTTTTAGCCTGTGAGATAGAAAATAAGAAGTTGAAATTGGCTATTTTTATATTAAAATTTTATTGGATAAACATGACATTTTGTTAATTATTTTTTACTAAAATGAATTGTTTAAGTTTTAATAGATTTGTTGCTGAAAAAAAGATTATCTTCATTATATAATTTATCACCACTTGATTTGTAATTTGTTGTATATAAGAGATACACACACAGTGCAATAGATTAATAGATCAAAACTCATGGGTATAGTCCCTTTCATGACAAATCCTCTAAGGGGCGTTTCGTCGTATTTTTACATTAAATTTTCCACTATTACTAGCCCCTGCAGGGGGGACTCTAACCATGCGTTGCCAATTGCCACATATCATAAGCTACACTGAAAATACGACGAAACGCCCCTTAAGAGGCGTTGCCACGAAAGGGACTATACCCAAACTTATTTATATATGTCTTGCCTAAAATTAACCTATTTTGAGCTGTCCTAATTATAAAATACAATAATAGTTATTTCTCGCATCGTATTAAACGGCTTTCCGCGGATATAGATGTACAATTATAAAATTAAAACCAGTTTTTTTAGCCCCGACGTGCCGAAGGCACGGGCTAAAAAACTGGTTTTAATCTTACGATTGTACATTTTTATATTCGTAGAAAGCTGGATATAATACGATGCTAAACATAGTTTTTCGTATGGATGAGAACCGGTTCCTATCCACCGGATTCGAATGAATACGAGAAAAGGAATTTAATATGGTAGGACAAATAATGTATATAAGGTAACAAATATATTTTGTCAAATGCTTTGTTGAAATCAAAGTGTACAAAATATACAAATATTGTCCATTACTGTCATTGTCTTATTCCTCAATATCTCTGATTGTAATCTGTAGACCTATTTGAAGTAATAAGAAAGAGATATAAACATTACAAAGTTACATTAAAGTCATAGTGAGGGAAGCTAAGGTTTGTGTGAAATAGCAAGAATGACTACATCTATAAAATCGAAGTAAATTTATTGCAAAACTTCTTGAAGAGCTGGATCTTTAAATCATTTCAATTGTGCGCCAAATCGGGGTGCGCCGAATTTCAGCTAATCACAGCGCGGCATTTCGTAAAATGTTGTGCTCGCATCGGTGGAAAGTTGGCTCACCCCGATTTGGCGCACTATTGAAATGATTTAAAGATCCAGCTCAGGATAATGTTTAACCCTTAACGGTCGGGGGGGGGGGGGGGGGGGTTGAACGCCTCCCCATCCGGTTTTTTCTATCTCATTTTCTGTGTGTGAAAGATAAAGAGCCCAAACTGCGTGACTTTTTAAGTTTGGGTATGACACATAATTGAGAGTTGGAATTTTTTGAATATCTCCATCCTGGCGGGCACAGGATGCCAGCAAATCTGGCAGGGTCATCTAGGTAAAGAGCAAAAATATTTTTTTGACTTAAAAAAAGCATTTTATCTTACCAAAATACTAAAATATCCTCTAGTAGTACATCCTCATATTAAATACAGGTGTTCAAGTCAATTTCAGGTTCCAGGTATGATCCTGCAGGTCATGATCCTCCAGGTCTCCAGAAATCTTAAAATGGCTCCTGTGGCCGCAATTTTTGACTAAGATACTTCAAATTTTAAACTTAAGCTTTTCTTACATGTCTACATAACGTATTAAAATTTCATAAAGATCCGCCGCCGTTTTCCCGCCGACCGCCGACTGCGGCGGCTGGCAGCTGCTAAGTACAGCTGCGGCCGCTGAAATTGATATTTTGATATTTAAAATATAAAATTTACATAAAGATTAACATTTTCTGCAAAAAAAATTTTATTCTAGGTTCAAAAATAAAAAAATTACAGCCGTTTGAAATTTTTAAGTAAAAAAGGACCTAAAAACAAAGGTTGTTAAATAAAAGGGTGAAGGAAGCGAAAATTGACCTTGACTTTTTTAAGGTCGGAAATTCATCATAACACAGGGGACTTACACAAAAATTTTTAGCCCTCTAGCTCTAATAGGAACTGAGATAACATGGGGGGGGGGGCGTTGAACGCACCCCCACCCCCCCCCGACTGATTAAGGTGCGGCAAGGGGCCCGACTGTAAGGGGTTAAAGACATACTTATAATTTTTGGACATGATTATAAAGATGCTTTCCTAATAACATTGTACCTTGTTGTAATAGGAATCAGAATACCAAAAATCAAAAGAGCAGAATAACTTTCTGATAACGATTATATAGTTGCTAAGCTCCTTAAATCGTACCTATATGTTATAGGAATCATCATGCAAAGCTTGAAATCGACAGGAAAATTCTAACATTTATACATTAATTAAAGAAGTTAACCGTTCCAGTCGTATGGACAGACGTACAGATGGACTGACGTACGGACCCTAATTATAGAGAAGCTTCGCTTATAAAAGGTTTTGTGTTTGTGTGTTAGATTTTGTGTATAAAAGCTTGTTTACATATCAGCCCTTTTGCTAGAAAATGTGGCACTCCAATAAAACAACACACTTTTTTAACTAGCTAGTTATGAATATCCTATTACATATTACGATACCACTAGGACTTACTATTTTATTAACAAAGGAGGCTCCTCTTTTTTTATGGGGGGAGTGATATAGAGATAAAATTTCATCACCCTTCTCCTCCCAAAAAAGCTTGGACGTCCCTGCAAACACACATTATTTTTTTTTATAGAAATTGCTAATTTAAATTCTGATTTGTTTTTTAGAACACTCTAAAATTTGATTCCACTCCATTAAGTTGGAAAATTGGACAAAAAAGTAGGCACACAAAAACATAATACCAAAAATTCTCTTTGGAATCTTCAAAAATTTAGTTTACGTGTTTCATTGTAGACCTTTTGTTGCAGTACCTTTCTATCGAGGTTTAAAACAGCATTTCAATAATTCATACCATTAATCTGACATAGCAGCATACAATTAAAAAAGAAACATTTTTCAAAATATTTGAATTATCTTGAAAGGTTGACAAGATGTAATTCTTTGATAACTATTTTATGTTCTTACATTGAAGACGAAGAAAGTCCCCCAATGACGTCATTAAAATGAGGGATGAGGAGAGAAGGAGTGGGAAAGAAAACCCCTAAAAAGAGATGGATATTCCCTCGTTTTTATGACGTAACATGCTGATTTTTTTAGGGACTTTCTTTGTCTTCTCTTACATTTCAAACATGTTGAATGTAAATATTACGTTTTTATACTGAATTATTAAATAAGATAATCGTTTTATCTCGATATTGAAAACATGAACCCTAGTAAGATTAAGCCTCAGCTACGTCAGCCGCAGCCACAAACTAGGATTCAGCCGCAGCCGCGCGGCTGATAGCGCGGCTTCCGAACCCTGATAATTACATAGTTTTCTCTCAAATTTAACATATTTTTAAGCAGTCTGCATTTTAATCAAATTAAAAATTAAAATTTAAAAAGCATTTTCTGGTTATGAAATATGAAATCGCTGTCTTTATTTACTTAAAACAACAACCGTGTGTACACAACTATTCTATCTATCTATCTATAGAATGTTTTCCTTTATATTGGTTTGACTGATGGAGAAATTAATTGTTTATCAAGTTTAATCTTAACTGAAGAGTATATAATGTACGTACAGGTCAATGCAGTGGTGGTGAGCCAAAGCCAATTTCCCCGAGCTTGGTTTACATTCTAAGGCGTCCAAGCTTTTTTATTACCACAGAAAAATTACCCCCGGGGGTTAAATTTTCATGGTAGCCCTCTCAGTGGGATGGGGGGAAACTTATGCCTCTAAAATTATTTTTTTGGAGGAGAGTAAAATCGAATTGCTAATCCTAGGACCTTCAATACATGTATTCCGGTGCTTTCCATAAAAGTTCCTAGCGAGTAGAGAATCCCCCCTTCCTTTATTTAAGAAAGAATTTGAAAAAATGACTTAATTAACAAGCCTAACTGATCTACGGTCATTTCATATGTAAATTTTGATGTATTAAACCTATTACAAAAAAGTCTTTTAGTATTTCTTTATACATTTGTACACAAAAAAAGATGTATAAAAAGAACGTATTAATTTTCTAATAGCAAATTTACTCTAAAAATATAAATATCTGCTCAACTATATATTAGTCCTAAAGCAACTTGGGTAATTCATCTTCTATTTTTTAAGACAAATGGCTGAATTATATATGTAAATATATTCAAGATTTATAAACAATTAATATATGTTTTTTGTGACTTTGTCCATTAGAATATCTCAAAACAAGGATGACAACATCCATAAAAGCGAAGCTCTGAAAAGGTAGGACAAACGGACATTAACACTCGTATAATGTCAGAACTGAATAATCAGATTGCGAATGTATGAACCCGGTATTAGTGTCTTAGAAATTATCTTAGTGACGTAAAAAAAATAGGATGTGTCGATACTACTAGGATTTTTAAGAATTGTTAATATAGGCCTGAAATCAAGATTTTTTGTGCTTTTAAAAAATATTAAAAATATTTCTAAAATTCTACATTATTTTTGCTCACTTTTAAAAAACAAAATCAACTTTTTTTTATTTTTTTTTTATAAAATTATCTCTCAAAATTGAAATAAGATCTATCAGCTGATATTGTACTTCTTACATAACTCAAGAGTTGACTTACAATGTGTAAATATTTTATAGATTATTTAGCAAAATAATAAAAAACCTATATGTAATTTCGTGATTAATAATTGGCTTAATCTAACATTAAACATTGAATGATTTTAAATAATTTTCAAATATTTGCTTTTATAATTATACTTATTGTATAAACCCTTCATAAGTTAGCGCAAAATGCTATATATTTTATCACATATGAGCTATTTTTTAAGCCAGCTTTTTAGTCAAAATTTCAAACCAATAACAATTAAATCCAAAGATATTAGGTTAAAACTAAATATAAACGAGAGTAAAGAAATAAGATATTGCTATCAACAACAACAAAAAAGGGTTTTGTCTAGTTTTTGGTAAAAATAACGCATATTTATCATTTTAAATTAAAGCTATCTTTTCAAGATTACATCTATAAATTCGTCTGTATTTTATAACTTATACCTGTTACCATGAAAAATCAATTGATTTTCCATAATAATTTTATTTCTATATTAAATTTAGAGACAGCTAATTTTTCTTTAAATATAATGAGATGTTTATCAGAAATTTTTAATTAAGAATAATAATGTATATATAAAAAAGACAATTACGAATAAAAACAAAACAATCAATTATTAGATTATTTATATCAATAAATTTAACGGAATTTGAACGTAATTGTTAAAAAAGCTAGCTTAAACAGTTTTGCCATTAAAAAATAACCTTCTTTATGAATGGTACATTCTAACAAGGGTAATGATATCCAGTTGAGCAACATATTTAACAAATATGTCTTTAAATAATCAGTCTATTTAACAAATATCTTTTTAAAATGCATAAGTTATATTACCTCTCACAAGATTGTTTAGTCCTTTGACACTGTACATAATTATTATTTGATTGATCTATCCTTAATTTTTATTCATATTCAATTTTATTGTTTGTATATAAATATTTAATACCTGTATTATAATACGGTTATTATTTTTTTTGCTATGTTTTTATAAAATAAATATCTAAGCAAATGTTACCAATTCTTATAATTATCTGGAATTGAAAAGAATTACTTTCATTCGGTTGCTAAAAAGAGGAGAAAAAGAAATGTATTGAGTCAGATAGTAGCCTTAACCTGTACAGCTTTACATTTATTTCATAGATAAATTGAAATTGAAATTAGATAAAATTATTAATTGATTTTAGATTATTAAACAAGACATGTTAGAATTATCCTATCAATTTCAAACTCTTCATGATGATTCCTATGACAGTTAGGTATAATTTAGAAAGCAACTCTATCATTGTTAACAGAAAGTCAGTACGTCCATTTAAAACATGCTTTGTGTGTTTTTTGGCTGCTATTGAAGAAAGACAACTGAAATTTTAAGTGAAAAGGTCTTTTAAGAGGTGTTTTAATGTATTTTTTTTTACAGTAGCTTTTGATGGATTATTTTAGGTTAGGTTAGGTGATTGCCCTGCAGGGTTAGGAAAATGGCCCCGCATGGATAGAGCCCCCCCCCCCCGCAGTGGCTAGAAATAGGATAAAATCTACTGTGAAAATACCAAGAAACGTCCCTTAAGAGGCATCGTCATGAAAGGGACTATACCCAAGATATATGTGCATCTACTTAACGACTTCCAAAATTTGAGGGTGCCCTCAAGTAATGACCCCTTCCCCCCCCCCCTGCATCTACTCTATACATTATTTTGTCTGTCTGACTGTCGGTCATGCTTAAAAAACCTTATTGTTGGAGAAATGTTATTTTCACGACTGCTTTTTTGGATAGCCAGCTGTAAGTTTTAGTCAAGATACCTTATATTTATACAGATCTGCTCCATATATTTATTGTCTGTCTGTCTGACAGATATACTTAAAAGGACAATTTAGTTTTAAAAGAAAAAAATTTAAAAAATGTTGGTGGTTTTTTTTCTAAGCGCGTGAGGGTGCAGGTACCCTATCCTAAAATAGTTAAAAACCTTCCCATGACCTATGACCTATGTCCCTGCAAAGGAGAAGCATATTAGTTAGGAAGATCCTTCCATGTAAATAGACACACACACACAAACATTCTTTTACTTTGATATAAGGATTAGCATTTTGTTACTGTATCCTATTACTAGCGGCTACGCCTTAGAGGCCTCTTGGGGCACTTGAGGAGGAGAGAGTCCAATTTAATAAACCAATTTATTTTTCTAGATTTTAAAAGAAAAAGACAAACAAACAAACAAAGAGACAGACAAACAGACATCCTGTTACTTTATTATATCCTATTATATAAATTAGTAAGCTAAGCTTTTTTTGACTGTAGCAACGGATCTTGTTAACCGATGAAAATAAAGCTTATTATAGGTATAGAAAAGTTTATAACTATTTAGGAAGAGGGCTCTTTACTCTCCAAAAAAAATAACACCTAGAAAAAAAGTACCATCTCCGCAATTTTACTTCTTTGTTTTAAAACTTAAATTGAAAATTGGAAGAATGAACTTTCCCCCTTACCACCCTAAAAGCTTCTAGTGATGTTACTGCTAGTGATAATATATTATAGTTTATATCAACATAATATGCGGATTTTAAGAAAAATTTAATCAAATATGCGGACTTTTTTCAACCTTTTTTTTGACAACATTTATTAGACATATTAGAATTATACTATTGATTTCAAATTTTGCACGGAAGTATGTCCTTTTACTGTATGCTATATTTACGCAATTTTGCAACAAATTTATGTGCAATTTCATTTAGACTTCAAAATTAATATTCTGCTTATTAAGTTCTGACACTCTAGTTATTGTGCGTTTGTTCTACCTTCTGATTTTTGTGCTTCGTTTTTATGGATGTTGTCATCCTTGTCTAGAAAATACAAATTAATTAATCTATGGTAGAAAGTACAGAGAGTATAAATTATTTCCTACATTTTCTTTATCAATTATCAATTATCAATCACCTCTATTATCCATCTCTTTTTTAGGGGTTACCTTTCCCACCTCCCCTCTAATCCCTCGTTTTTAGTTACGTCACTAAGATAATTTCTAAGACACTAATACCGGGTTCCGAATGTATAAGAGTCAAAGCAAAATTTGTTGAAAAACTGCTTGATACAGGATAATGATTATGGACATACTTACATTTTTAGGACTTGATTACAGAGTTGCTTCGCTTTTAATATTGTACTTTGTTGTCCCAGGAATCAGTATACCAAAAATCAGACCAATCGGATAATTAGGTCACATACAAATTTGTTGTTAAAAATGTAAAAAAAATCAACATGTTTAAAATGGACGTACGGACATTCTGGTAATGATTATAGAGTTGTTACGCTTTCTAACTCGTACCTAACTATTACAGGAATCACCATGCAAAATTTGAAATCGATAGGACAATTCTAACATGCCTAAATTAACGAAAAAAACTATTTAAAAGAGTAAAAAATATCAACATGTTTAAAATGGACGTATGGACATTTTGGTAATGATTATAGAGTTGCTACGCTTTCTAAATCGTACCTAACTACTAAAGGAATCACCATGCAAAATTTGAAATCGATAGGACAATTCTAACATGTCTAAATTAACGAAAAAAGCTATCCGTGACGGACGGACGGACGGACCGACCCTAATTATAGAAAAGCTTCGCTTTTAAAAATGATAGTACAATCTTTATGAACAGCTAGCCAATCATTTTAAAAAAAGGAGTAAAAATGAAAATCTAAATAATCCTGTCCATTGATATGTAGTTGACAAAAGTTTGGTTGCTTGCAAGGAGAGAGGGACAGGACATTAGAAATAGGTTTATTAAAAATATTTGATATTTCGTGAACATCTAAGAGGAATAAATGGACGTGAATTAATATTAATCGCCATTGTCCATTCCTTCCCTGCAGGATGGTTTTATGGAGTGTCTGAATTTGAATGAAAAGACCACTCAACAATGTTCCTGCAATAAACATAATATATCTAGATGGTTTTTCTGACCCCAAATTTCGTCAAAGTCAAAAAAGGAAATTCTTGAAGTCAAACACCTTTATTTATTTTTGTTAAGCACGTTTTTTTAAAATAAATCCAGCGACGATATTTTTGAGGATAAAATTTTTCCGAAAGCTTTACATTATATACAAAAGCGGATTAATTTTTATACAATATGATTTGATTTAGAAGAGCTTTATCCTAATTAATGCTACTAGTAATAGCTAGCTCAGTATGCAAATTTAATAAAAAGATGACCGCTCTTTCTATCAAATACTAACCAATAGTATGACCGGGTTGTTCCTAGTCTGTTTTCCTATTGGCCAATTAGAGGGTGTGTCTCTAGATTAACTCTATGGTTCCTACACAATACACATATATACGCTCAGGGATCAAAGGATAATTATTAAGTGTCATTCATTGGTCATTCAATATTGTAGATAATGCAAGTTAAACAATAAATATTGATTGTTTCAGAGACGCACAAGTTTTTATAAGGGGTTTCAAAGGTTTTGGTGGGGGTAATCGTATGTAATTAAACTTTGATGTGGGTAATAAAAGGGTACTCAAAGTTTGAGGGGGTAATAACTCCTTTAACCCTCCCCCCCACCCCCACCCAACTCGGACGTTTATGGATTGTTTTATTGTCGTTACTTAAACATGAAATGGATTGAATGTATGGTTAATTTTGAAAATGTAAAGCGATCAGTTGTTTAAACCCTTTTAAAATGAACTTTGTGACCTTTATTACATAAGCTAAAACCGAAAATAAATACATATACCGAAGCAATTATATTATTAAAATGAGCATAAAGCATACATCTATATTATTCTCTCTTACATACATTAGAAAATTTATATACAGGGTACTGATACCATTCTGACAGATTTTCATATGTTATAAGGATTGTGAAATTAATAAAATAACAGTAAAAAATCCAATTGGTCTTAGTCTCGAAGTAGAAAAAGGTTTTCAGTCTACAATACATTGTGTATTGTACTACTGTACAAAAATTTGTAACAGGAAGAGAGAGAAAAAAATAATTAAAAATAATTTCTTTCATCATCTAATTAGGTCTTCAAGAAAGAATATTGTAGCTGAAGTCAATTACTTAATCCATGTAATAACCCATTCGTTTTGAAAAGCGAAGCTTTTCTATAATTAGGGTCGGTCCGTCTGTAAGTTAGTCCGTACGTCTGAGATAAATAGCTTTTTTCATTAATTTAGGCATGTTAGAATTGTCCTATCGATTTCAAATTTTGCATGGTGATTCCTGTAGTAGTTAGGTACGATTTAGAAAGCGTAGCAACTCTATAATCATTACCAGAATGTCCGTACGTTCATTTTAAATATGTTGATTTTTTACATATTTGACAACTTATTTTTATGTGATCCAATTATCCGATTGTTCTGATCATAAAAAAGTGCAAATTGGTTGAAAAGGTAAATTTACTAATTTCGATACAATAACGACGATACAAAAATATTTTTTAGCATCTTTATTAAATACAGATTAATTAAATCGATAATGACACCAAAGAATATAAATCAGTCTTTCCCTAACAGCCTAGGCGAAAATATTATTGCTTAATTGTAAATTTCTTAGGATTAATCAAATCGTCTTTGTCCACTCTCTCCCTTTTCTTGGTTGTCTCTACTGCAAGTGTTAATTTTATTTCGGTCCTTTTCCTGCGGGCCATCTACTTGCTATGTTCTTACCCTGAGGGGGTAACCTGAACCCTAAATAACCTAACCTAACCTAAAGTAAAAAAAAAACACAAATTTTACTCTTAGTTTGAATTATGTTCTGTGCTGGTCTAGGAACTTTAAGAGAAACCACCGTAATTTTAATTTCAATTTTAAACTTTTTGTTTTAAAGCCCTGTAATTTTTCATACATATAGATATAGCATATAACTTACTTAAACTTTTCCTTTAATCTTTTCAATTTCTCTCTTTCTTATTTCACTCAACAAAATCTCAATCTTTCTCTCATTTCTTCTTCTCTCTATAATTCACTTTTTAGCGAAGCTGCTCTTAAAGCGAGGAAAAAATGTGCAGTTAAAAATTAATCCATTACGCTGGGCGAAACGGATAATCAAGATCTAAGTGCTGTTAGATAAATCATTACTTTCTATGAATATCCTTATCTTTTATTGAGACAAAAGGTAAGAAAATTCAAATAGAAGATAAATTTTTTTTCTTAAAAATCTTCAATTCAATTACAAATTTGCACATAATTAAAAAGGGTTATGTAATAGCAGTGTTACTTAATATATTGTTCTATGTATTTTATAATTTTATTTTTTTCTCCTACTCTAATATTAATAGTTTCATTACATGTAATTTGATTTTCATAATTTAATGTCACCTTGACTTAACAGTAACACTTGACTCAAAATATAAGATGATCTATAAATTTAAGTAATTAGATGTCTATATATCTGTATCAGTAAGATCTTGTAAACAGAATTGTAATTATATACTTTTTCAAAATCTTTTACAACACTATTGTTTTTTTTTGTTTAAGAATCCTAATTTAAATCTGTACCAATTTACTATAATTATAGAGATTTTATTGTTTTCCTATAGGTCTATAATGCAGGTATCTAAAGGGATAAGACAATGGCCGATAAATTGATGTACAATAACATGAGGATACACAAAAATAACTTTTCTGTAGATTACAATTAGTGGTTGAAACGTTTTGACTCTCAAATAAATAATCCAACCAATCAAAATTCAATAAAATTCTCCAATGTTTTTAAGCAAATGAATAAGACATCGTTATTAAAAGGCTTTGGGGACTTGTGTAATAAACAACCCAATGTTCTCTACTTTCCTGTCTATAATGTCAAATTGTACTTTTAGATTAGTGTCACTACTAATGAATTATTAAGATAGTTGAGTGGTTCTGATAATTTTGGTTATCATATTTATGAGCAATGGTTAAAATGAATTATAAGTTAGTGACAGAAATTTTAACTTTCAATGCTAGGTGTTTAATAAAGTGTTTCTACAAAACAGATTAAAACAAGTAAACAAATAGATTATATATCCTTATATAAAAGGAACAGGATCTGTTAGTGTTCATGTCTGTTCCAAAATATCTCGCTAATTACTACACACTTTGTTTGTTTGTCTGTACCGAAAGATCTTGTTAACTGCTACGATTATATTATTCTCCTATAATTTAAAACTTTTAAATTGACTTCATATACATTGATAATTAGTGAGATTGATGAGTTGGGTAGATTGATGGATATATTGATTCATTTTGCTAAATCGTTACAATTGTGTTAATTTTGTTGGACGACTTTTAATTCAATTTAACTTTAACCTTAATTATACTTAGCAAGTTTTTATTAGGGCTTTGCAGCCGTGAGTCAGTCACATGTTAGCAGAAGATACATTGAGGTCTATAACTTTATTAACCTGCTGGATGTCTAAACCTGCTCCCTATATTTCATTCTAAATGTTAATTTACAAAGAATGACAACATACGCAAAAGCGAAGCTAAAATTCAGAAGGACAGAACTTAATAGAAAGATTTAAAATTAATTTGTAAGTCTAAACAAAATTGTACATAAATTTGGTGCGAAATTACGTAATTACAGGATACTGTATAAGGACTTACTTTCAATTTTAGGATTTAATTGTATGGATGATTTGCTTATAAAAAATCAGCACGTTTTAATTGTACGTACGGGCTTTCTGATAGCGATTACAGAGTAGCTACGCTTCTAAAATCGTACCTAAATGTTATAGGAATCGGCATGCAACGTTTGAAATCTATAGGACAATTGTCTAACGTATTTATATTAGCGGCATCCATGCGGCTACCAAGCCCTGGTTACTATATTCACATATCATGATTCAAAACACTGACACTTCTAGAAAATTTGTCAATTGTTAAAAGCAAACTTTTCTACATTTAAGATGTACTTGTTCAAAACCTATATAGCTTTAATAGTTTTTTAAAGCAAAGCTTTCCTCTAATTATATTCTGTCCGTCCATCCGTTTGTTCGTCCGTAACGGATAGGTCTTATCGTTAATTTACTGTTATATGTTATAATTGTGCTATTAAATCTAAACTTGGTTATAGTTAAGTCAAATTGTCGCACATGCCCAATTATAATAACACAAGTTCTTCTTCTGTGTACAAAAACTGTTAGTTTTTCAACTCTGCTAGTTGGTCTAAGCCAATAAAGCCAACAACTGAGATTACCTGATATGCTAACTTTGGGGACTCTCTCCTCCTTGGTATTAAGGAAGGTTTAAAATAGACAATCCATGGATTTTATTGCATTAAATTTTTTAAAACATTTATTTACTTTTTTTTGGTTTCAACGCTAAGCTGCGAAACTACTTTTTAACTCAAAATAATGTTATTTTATAAGAGAAAGCACAAAGTTGAATATTAGAGATTCCTCCATAATCTAATCAATTTTGCAACTGATAAATTGATTTAATGGTCTCAACTAAAAGTACATCTTTTGCACATTATATAATTTGCTGACAAAACAAAATTAGATTTTGTAAAGATGACAAGATTTTGTAATACCTTTTGGAGCAAAGATTTTTTCCTAAGGGTCGGTCAGTATGTACGACTACGTCTTATTCTATCTTGTAAAGGATTTAAAACCATCTGCTATCTTCAGCTATTATCTGGTAAGTATTACAACCCTATGAATATTGTCTCTCAAAAATAAAGTTTACTTTTCAGGGTCGTCAAGAGGGGTAAAGGTAAATTTACCGCCCCACCCCCCAGAAAAATATAAAATCTGGAGTTTTGAATTACACCAGATAATAAATCCATTAAAATAGCTAAATTTAACATAATTAGGCTTTGGTACAAAAAATCTTTATCTTGTTAGGTTGGATGAGTCATTATGCCTGCATAACCATCAAGGACATTTAACCCTTACAGATCGGGGGGGGGGGGGGCTCAAAGAGCCCCCTCCTCTAGTTTTTTCAATCTCATTTTTTTTGTAGGTAAGATGGAGAGCTGTATTTTCATGACTTTTTAAGTTTAGTAATTATACGTCGGCAATAGTTGATTTTATTAGGATATCTGGTCTGTGTCAGTCGTGGTGTCCGGTCAAAGTCGGTTGGGTAGCAAAAAAAATTAGAAAAAATTCTAAATAAATCTTAATTTCTACATTATGACTTTTGTGTATAAGGTAGAAACCTAAAATTTTTTTGATGAATACTTAAATATCAATGACCTTCTGAGAAAAGTGGTGTTATGACCGTTTGACCGCTCCCTGACCGACTTTATGACCGATTTTTGTCCGGCTTTTACTACAGATATAAATCATGAATATCGTGGCTTCTATCACAGCTAGAGACCTATAATTTTTTTTGGTAAATCCTTGAGCAATAATAAACAGATAAAAATATTAATTTGCGCCGCCAACCGCCGTTTTACCCCGTAACCGCCGAAAATGGCGGTTTCCGTTATTTGCCGTTTTTTGGCGATGATCAGAAAAAGTAATTTTTTTGTTATGAAAAATAAAAGTTCGTCCTAAAATTTGGTCATCATAGCTGCAAAATTGGCCGCTCTACGGCTGTTTTAAAATTTAGCGGCTGGCCGCTAAAAAGCGGCTAAGGAGCGGTATGACTGCTATGACTAGAAAAAGTAATTTCCTCTAAAAATACACATGAACCACCAGAAAAAAAATTTACGTCTTTATCTGTACCCCCCCGATCTATCAAGGTGGGAATTGGGGCCCGATCTGTAAGGGTTAACCTATTTTCTGGAGCCATGGGACATATGAAAAGATTTGGTCTCGGATGATAACAACTATTACCATAGTATTATGTATTTTTGTAAAAGTAAAAGTAATAATCATTTTGAAATAATTTTTGTTTGGGAAAGCATGGGATGGGATGTTTGGGATGTAAGATATACATGGATATTATGACAGGGGATAAATTGTCGTCATTTATGTTAATTTTATTGGTTAGTTCGTTCATCCAGTAGAAGGGGAGGGGATACTGTAAAGTGGGTGAATTAAATGATCTATATTTTAGCCAGATACAAGTTTCACTTTTTTAGAGTACATGAAATTCTAGTGTAAGATCCAAGTAGTAATAATTCAATTAACACATCAAATCCTATACAATTTTCTAGGCTAGCTCTAGAGGAAGGGTTTCTATATAACTGACATAGACATAACCTACTCAGTATAGGCTTAATATACCTAGCCTAAGTCATTTTATAGGAATTATCTTACTAGTTACCTACCTCTTATATAAAATCACTCAAAATTAACATGTCTTTTTTTATCACTAACAATTACAACAACATTCAAGATATTAAATAACAAGAACGAGAATAGTAATAATTAGGGCATCAATAAGAAATTTCTATATAGATGGAGTCAAAATAAGTCAAGATGGATAAAATTGTTGAATTCTTAAGTATTTACTAATATTTATTGTACTTTATTTCAAATTTATTGATATTTTGAAACAACTGCTAATTACTTTTTCATGTATTTATAATGGTAGGCTTAAAGATGACAAGTTTACTTTTAACTGAACCAAATTTATCATTATATCCACCTAAACACCCTCAAAGCACCTCTTTCTTCTTATTCCCCCACTCTTATTACCTTCCCAGGGGTCTTGATTTTTCCTTTCCCTTTACCTTTCTAAAATTTCATTCTTTAGATTGAAATGGTAGATGCCTGAAATTCTAGAGAGGAGTATTAGAGAAAAACCCAAAGGGGAAGAGTAAAGGGAGATATGGTAAATAGGAAAGAGAGGGAATGATAGGAAGAAGAGAGAGAAGGGGTGGGGGGGAAGGGGCAGAGTAAATTTATCTCCGCAAGAATTGTTTATTCTAAGGGCTACTGAGTCGCCATATTTCCCAAAACCTCGTAATGTTCGCAATTCCTACATTGTTGCGAATTTTTTAAAACTAATTTTAGCAAATGGTAAAAATAAGAAATAGATTTACTGTGCTAGACTCAATAATGCATGGTAGTATCGCATCGAACATAGATACAAGAAAAATTCACTTTTACACTTTTCACGTTTCTTTTGCTTTATGGCTATTTAAGAACATTCAAGTTCTTTTTATGGCAGTTATAACGATTTGCAAACAAAACCAATATGTTAAGCTAGCTGTATTATCGCATGTGGCGTTTAAAAAGACTACTCCAGCTATATTATACTGTGAACAAAATTGAAATATTGCAATTTTTTTGAGAATAATTTGGTTGAATTGTAGTCTGACTAAACTCTCGGAGCACCACTGGAATCACCTGGCGAGAAAATCTCGTGAGATATCCCCCTCATCCTCTCCTCACTTCATATCTCCAAATTTTTTACTCAATTTCTAAAATCTTTTCCTAAATGATCTATACTATGCAAAGTGTATTACTAGTTGATTAGCCCACAGCATCTAAGGACTCTGTAGTAAAAGAAGTGAGTAAAAAGGGAAAAATCCTAAGCCAACCCAATACTTGATATTGTATAGCTTTTTAGGGGTAGGACTAACCACCCTTCCAAGAGAGATTATTTTTTAAAAAAAATCCACCCTTAATTTTTTTCTTTTTTAAACCAAAATTGAAAATGGGTTGAAATATAATTACCCCCTCCCGACCTAGATAACTAAATTTAATGTTAACAGTTTAGAGGGAATATAACAGAATACATTTGCTTTATAAAGTAAAAGAATAGAGGGGATACGGACAAATATGTAAATCTACCCAACGAGGCAATGCAGCTACAAAAGAGCAGAAAACAATTTGACAGGCGACAAAGAAGGCTCCACCACTAGGTATTACTTTGGGTTACACATCTATACTTATAAATTTATAGAGCGCAGGCTCTGTTGCAAATATAAAATATGCATGTCTACTTAATGCAAGGAAATAGAACAAGGTTTTACTAATTTTTATGCTATTAATTCAGAAATTAGTGGTATTTATGTTTGTATGCTTGACATTTTATAATTATTTGCAAAAATAAACTTTAACTATATTTTGATAAAAGACATTCAAACAATGATGAAAAAAAAATATTAAAGTATAACAAAACAAAGTCAAACAAAAGCCAAAAGCCAAATAAAGCCAAACAAAATCCCATATAGAATAAAAAGAAAGAAAATATAAACTTCTCAATATTTGAAAGTAGATAGTTACATTTTTAGCCCTGGCATTTAAAACATTATTTTTAAAACAGCTAAAAAGTCTATTTTTTAGAAATGAACTTAATGATTGTAGAGCTTCCCCTGTAAAAAATCTGTAGGATAATTTTAGTATCATTGCTATACCTTTTACATATGTGATAAAATCGGAAGTGTCGGAAGTATTAAAAGCTTTTATATTTTGGCTGCTATCAATTTTCATTAAAGTGAAGCATAAAATACGTAATCTTTCATCGTTTTATTTTTACAGCTTGACTTTAATAAAGCGTTTGATATTTACGAAAAATATAATCTACCATGTCTGTCCGTCTCAATTTTAATAACTTTGATAACTTGTACAATTTTTATATGCTAGTGGCAAAGCCGCTAGTTATTCATATGGTAGGAAACTTTCGACTAAAATTGCATAAATTTTATAATTTTGCAACTACAGCCTCATCGTGTTTTTACCATACAACTAAAAGAGAGTATAGTCTAAACTTTTCAAAAATCTCAAGTGAACAAGTCAAGGACTTTCTGGGAACGATTTTAAAGTTGCTACACTTAATAAATCGTTACTGATTGTTATAGGAATTATCATGTAAAGTTCGATAGGTTATTTCTTGCCTGTTTATAATAACAAAAATAGCTAAATGTTCCAGACGGACGGACTGGCTTAATTATAGGAAAACTTCGATTTTAAAAAGAACATACGTTAATTTGCTTTATCCTTAAAAACTAAAGTGTTCTCTCGATCTTTTAAGAGGCAGATTTAATTACGTTAAAACACTGCAAAAATAAGATACATTCAAAATCAATATTTTTTTGTAAAATAATTGTTTTATCACAAAGTAAAAACACCGTAAATTGTTTTAATTTTCCGTCTTTCTAAAAAATAGGCATTGTAGTATAGGTATATCATAAAAGGTGAAACAGAATTTTTTTGGAATTTGACAAGTATATCAACTTGCTAATTTTTTTTGAATAATAATAAAAGCAAAACGTTTGGAGAGCATTATTGGTCTCTTGCCTTTTTCTAACCGTTCTTCTAACAATTTTATCCACCAAAAGACAGAGAAGACAGAAAATAATTTTCAGTACGGCTGAAAACCGTTTCTAATGTAAATATTTTCTTATATAGATTTATATTTTGATTGCTATATTAAGACAAAGTAAATCATCGAGTAGCTTCAGCTGCAAAATAAAAAGAATTATAAATAAAAGAAATTGTGCATTCTATGATGAAAAAAAAAATGAATATGGCATTACTATTTTTGCACTCCTGTGTAATACTTTTCAAGTGTACATTGTTGTGAGTAATACCAATGGGCTAATAAGGATAAATTCTTAGAGATGTAGCCTCTCTGTAAGTAATGTCTATTTGAAACCAAAAATACAAGATTTATGTCTATTTGTTGTTACGAATGATCTTTCTAACCTTTGGACCAGTTTGGATTATCCTATTACGTTCTATGAAAAACTTGATTGTGTAGAATCTTAATGAAAATAAAGCCTAAAAAACTATTTCCCCTCTTCCATTCTTATCCTTCCACCTTTTAATCTTAATTTTAAGGCCCCAACTTCTTTCTTCAAGTTATTCCTGTTATCAAATATATGAATGAATAGAGAATTAAAAAGTGTACTTAAATATTTTTGATCAAATTTAAAGGTTTAAGTTTATTCTATTAATCTACTATTATATCTACTTAGTTTATGTTTTCAATGTAATTTCCAATCATCGTTTTTAAAAAGGCTTTTCTATAATTAGGGTCGGTCCGTCCGTCCGTCCGTACGTCCGTCCGAGATAGTTAGCTTTTATTCGTTAATTTAGGCATGTTGAAATGGCCTATCGATTTCAAACTTTGCATGGTGATTCCTGTAGTAGTTAGGTACGACTTAGAAAGCGTAGCAACTCTATAATCGTTACCATAATGTTCGTACGTCCATTTTAAACATGTTGATTTTTGTACTTTTTTAACAACAAATTTTTATGTGATCTAATTATCCAATTGATCTGATTTTTGGTATATTGATTCCTGGGACAACAAAAAAATATTATAAACGAAGCAACTCTATAATCAAGTCCCAAAAATGTAAGTATGTCCATAAACATTATCCTGTATGAAGCAGTTTTTCAACAAATTTACTTACAATTTTGCTTTGACTCTTATACTTTTATATTCTGATTATTCAGTTCAGACACTATACAAGTGTTAATGTCCGTTTGTCTTACCGTTTCAGTGCTTCGCTTTTATGGATGTTGTCATCCTTGTTTTAATTTATTTATGAGTAACCTTATTATATATATGGTAGGTAAAGTTATATAAAATAATTTTTTCCTCAATTTCAACTTACATAACTTAAATTGCAATATTTTGAGAATAACCACATGTTCGAGTAGCGTTTTAAATGGCTTTGGATTTTTTAAATGATGATTCCTATAACGATTAAGCACAGTGTATATGCATTTTTTTACTTTGTGGTCATAGAAAAATGTAACATTTTTAAACATCTTACATTTAAGCAATCGGAGCCCTGTTGCGGTAGATATTTGTGGGGTAAGCTTCAGCGAGGGGAAGGCAGACATCTTCCGGTAAGACAGTTGACTGGGGCTTGGGGTTGTAGAGGGGCCGCGCCCCTCCCACTATCAGAGATGTCCAATCTGACCGCTGCTTGTGAGGTCTTGGCAAGGCCCCGGAGGGGCAGGGTGAAATGGTGATAATAGGATTAGCGCTGGGTTGTAATTTGATAAGCCGCAGCATAGCAACTCTATGAAAGGCTTGTCCGTATACTGCCGTCTTACCACAATTTCACTAATTGTAAACAGTCTAAGCTAATGAATATTCTATTATCCTTATAGCTATAATACAAAGTAGAATGATGTTAGTCCGTCCGTCTGAAGCTTAAGATCTTGGAAACCACTGAACCGATCTTCATATATACATACTGGTCCAGTGACGGTTTTAGGCTTATATATTATTATCTTTCTATCTTCATCACTAATTTTCTTTTTACCATTTTAAAATTTTGGTTTTCTAACGTTGTTTGCTATGTCATTTTACCAATATAAAATTGTATACAATATCGAAAAGATATTATGTAACACTAATATGCATTCTGCTAAAAAAAACAGTCGGTTAGAAATCTTTATCTTTATCTTTAAAAGGAAGTCTTCTTTATCATTCCGAGATATGTTTCAAGTGAGAAATACTCATTATCAATTGCATCTCTTGCAGAAGTGAATCATGCAATTTTAGCTTCGTTGTTTGTATTCTTTTACCCATGTCATGTACATAATGAGATAAGCTTCAATTAAAAATATCTCTATTAAAAAAAAAATAAAAGTCATCGGACTCATTCAAAGCTTCCTGGAGAATCAGAATCTGCAGGATCTTACTTGGAACCGGGCTTGATTACTTCTATTTCATAATAGATTTATTAACATTGATAATTTAGTATTTATCAACTTTAATGCTTTGTAAAGGTCCTAATAAAATTGTTCTATACCTAAATTGCCCAGCAAGGTTTACTGGCGTCCTGTGCCTGCAAGAATGGTAAAACTAAAAAAAAAATAATGACAATATCTAAAAAGTAAAACTGTTGTCGCCGTCTATCTTATCACCAAAAATACCCTTCGATTTTTGCGGATGATAGAATTGATTCTTCTGTGGGTTGGTATTTAAGATATTATTGTGTAGATTTCTCTGTCCGCTGATAATCTTATCTTTATCACACCTGTATGTCTGTCCGTCCATAATTCTACTAAGGGCATTTAAATTGATGTGTATATATAATTTCTTGGATATTGTGTTTAATTCGCAGGCGACGCGTAATGGCTGTAAAGTTTCCTGGAGATAACTTAAATTATAGAACATTCTAGAAAATTTTAATATGCAGACATGAATAAAAACATTTTAATACTTTAAAGTTGAAAAAATGTCTCCTGAAAATGCAATTGTACTGTTCGAAGCATTTTTACTTAGAAATAATTTATGATCAATTTATACCTTTCTTACTTTTCTCCTTCCTTTTCACCTTCTCTCTCTCCCTCCTTCTCTCTCACTTATCTATCTTTCCCTTTTTATCTATAATACAAAGTAGAAAGATTTATGTCTGTCTGTTTGTTTGTCTGTCTGTTTATTTGTTTGTAGCGAAGGATCTCGCTAATCACTGAACCGATCGGGTTCTCCTCTACAGGGTAGCTTCTCTTCTCAGGAAGGAAAAAATAAAAAAATACCCCCACCAATTTTTTCTTTTCTTTTTAACACTAAAAATGAAAAAGTGGTGTGGACTAACCCGATGCTGTACGTATTGGTGCAAAAAATGGGGACAAATTTCAAATTGTTTTGGCGTGTGACGTCATACCCCCATCTCTTTTATAGGGGGTTTCTTTCCTCCTTCCCTTTTCTTTCCCCTCACTTGTGACGTAAATAAACAGCCCCGTCAAATCAATATAAAAATTGTCCCCATTTTTTGCACCAATACGTACAGCATCGACTAACCCCCCCCCCCCCCAAACAAAACAAGAAATCACCTCACCCCCCAAAGAAATTTTTTTTTACATTCTTATTTTTAATCTAAAATACAAAAATTTGGTTCGATCAAACCTCTTTGGGCCCTAGCCCCTAGAGGCTAGGGGCGAAATCGCTATTTACTTATTTTATGTCGAATTTTTTCTCATATTTCTCTATTTTTTTTGTAATAGCGGAGCTTTTTTTATGTAGTGTGTTTCTGTGTCCAGCTTTAAGTTCTTTATGAAAAGATTTTATAATAATATTTTACCGCAGCGTATCATAGACAGCTTTCCGCGGATATTAAAATTGAAAATTATAAGATTAAAACCAGTTTTGTTATCCCCGAGAGATCGAAGGGCCGGGCTAGCAAAACTTATTATTTTTATGTTTTTTAAAAATATTTGTGGAAAAATCTTTAATACAATGCTGTACATAATTTTTCAGTATGGCTGAGAAACGGTTCTAATCCACCGGATTTTAGTCGGTTTCGAACCCATACTGGCCATAATTATTGATTAACATAAATATTTATTTTAAACTTCTTATTTTTTAAAGCAAAGCTTTTCTATAATTAGGATCAGTCCGTCCGTATGTCGTCCGTTACGGTAAGCTTTTTTCGTTAATTTAGGCATGTTAGAATTATCCTATAATCGTTACCAGAATGTCCGTACGTCCATTTTAAACATGTTGATTTTTTAACCTTATTAACAACTTTTTATGTGATATAATAATCCGATTGATCTGATTTTTTTTGGGTACTGATTTCTATTACAACAAGGTACAATATTATAAGCGAAGCATCTTTATAATAAAGTCCTAAAAAAGTAAGTACGTCCTTAAACAGTATTCTGTTTTTAAGAAGTTTTGCATCTAATTTACGTATAATTTTGTCAAAACTTTTGTATTTATATTTTGCATATTCAGTGTTGTCCCACCGTTTTAGAGCTTCTTTTTTGTGTATGTTGTCATCCTTGTTATACAAAATTTTACTATAGGTATCCAACCATCTGATTTAGTGTGCTTCCTTTTTTTCGTTGTTGCCATTCTTGTTTCTTTACTTCCTGACGAAGGATATAGATGATAATTTTTAGAATTAAAAAAATAGACTAAAACCAGCTTACAACTTACTTAGTATTTATATACATGTTTTAGTAAATCTCATTCTAAATATCCTTATAGTAGAACAAAACTATTTGAAATATAGTCAAGTCACTCTCAGGTTCCAAGAATGATCCTGCAGGTCCTGATCCTCCAATCTAAATAGATACTGTAACAGCAATTTTTGACTTCTAGATTCCAAATATAAAACTTATGCTCATCGAACATGTTTACATGACATATCAAAATTGTCTTATTTAAAAGAGATTAGCTTCACAATTTTCATCCCTGTCAATGACTGGAATGCACTTTCAGAGAAAAAAATAAACATAATCTTTGATTGTTGACCTTTACAAATCACATTCATAATAACAACACTCAAAAAGGGCGATGAAACAAATGGCGACATTAAAACTAAGGTTTACTTTAAGATATAAGCAGTTTTATATAAAAAAATGTATTGCAATGTATAATACACTGGAAATAATATTGAAAGATTAAATATGCAATTCTTAAAAATCGTAAAATAAATAGAAGGTCACAATTTGAGTTATGCCATTAAATTTTGTCAATACTATGAAATTGCAGTTCTGAAATTGGCATCTGAGAATTATATAGAAAGTGTAAAGGAAGGTGGGAAAAATGGAGAGAAAGTGAGAAAAGATGAAAATAAGAAAAATTTTAAAAATTGTATTTGTGAGATATAAACACAAAAATGGAAATATAATGCTAATCTAAAGATAACCCCCATGCATCCCTTTTACCCCATCCCCTTCTCTCCTACTGGATGAATAAACTGACCAATAAATTGACTACATTTTGTCCCCTGTCATAATAAATGCATGCATGATGGTTGTTGAAATCACAACCACACAATTTCAACAAATGGTAATTTAACTAATTAAAGCCACAGCAGGTACCAAATTGGGGCAGAGGTACAAGAGTATTTTTTAATGACGTCACCGAAACTGTCCCAATTTTGTATAACTTTTGCGGAACAAGTTCCAATTACGTCATATTTTTTTTTCCCGAAAAAGAGAAGGGGGAAAGAAAAAAAAAGGGAAGGGGGGAAGAAAAAAGAGATGGGAGAAAAGGGGGTTTTCCCCATCTCTTTTGAAGAGATTTTCTTCCCCCCCTCCCTTTTCGGGAAAGAAAAATATGACGTAATTGGAACTTGTTCCGCAAAAGTTATACAAAATTGGGGCAGTTTCGGTGACGTCTTTTTTTTAATTATCCAGTTGTAGCCTAGCTCTTTTTACATCTTTTTTTTCACGGCCTTGATTTTCAGATGTTGGAAATGTGGTTTAAAAAAGAGATTTAACTTCCTAAAATAATAAAAAAAATAGGTATTATGGATTGTTATTTGCCTACTTTAATGTCTCACATCTAAATAAGCAGTATTAGGAAGATGTTTTAAACATTTAGAGGTGGTTTTAATATCCTTACGATTAAAAATAAATAAATTCATATTCATAATTCTAAATGGGCAACCAAACAATATAATTAAATAGTTTATATTAGCTTTTGATAGAAAGATTGTATGTCTGTGTATCTACCTATCTATCTCTGAAATGAAAATTAATTTATTTCCGCTAGTTCACCTAATTATTTGCCTGGCTTGTTTGAAAAGATAGTTCAAAAACATTCAAATTTTAAAATTCAGCCAAAACATATTTTTTTCATCATTTAGTTTATCCTTTTTTAATATAATCTTCTGGGTTTACTTTGCTTAATTGGTCTTGCTATCTCTAATAGTTTCTAAGATGCCCACTCCTCCCTGAATATGGGTTTTGGATTCATATGAGCTACCTTAATGGCTTGCATCGTTGGCAAACCCCCTCATACATATTAATTTTAATTCCAGGTAAATAAATTATTGATGTCATAAATTAGCTTTGTCTTTATTGTATGAGAGCTTCTTGGACAAACCTGCGTACATCTGATAGTTTAAATCACTCATTCAAGCTCTAATAAAAATATCCTAATTAGAAAGCGGAAAGCCGGCGATTGGCAGAGCGTGATAAAAAACTATGTATAGTATGCACTGTAATTGACCAATGATAAAATTTATGCTGGCCTATTTATTATTTTATCGTATGACTTCATAATCTGTGGAGGGACTTAAATCATTTTCGGATTTTATAAATAATTTTAGTCGAAAGCTGTACTGAAGTCAAATTGTCATAATTATATAAATAATGAAATTAACAATAGCTATGCAATTTTTAAACTAATTATAAACATTTCTCCACTATTGCTTCGAAACCAATTAATTTCCACAGGATTAGAACCGGTTCTAAGCTATACTAAAAATTTAACAGTATCGTATTACAGAAAATTTTCCACAAATAATAAAATAATAATAATAACATTAATACCTGTTTTGTGAGCCTAGGCCTTCGAACCCTCGGGGCTATCAAAACTGGTTTTATTCTTTTATTTTTTTATTTAATTATCTGCAGAAAGCTGTTCATAATACGATGCGTTAGAAAACTATTCTAATATTAATATTAATTGTTCAGTTAAATTTTTTTTTCTCTTTACAATTTACTTAAAGACTACACATAAAACAAAATATGGACAGGGCAACTGAGAGAGAAGATAGAAATTAAAAAAAGAACACAAGATAAAGAAAAAAAAACATTTATATATGTGTGTGTATATACCATAGACTTATTTGTAAAAATTGAATTTCAAATAGAAAAATATTTCTTTTCTTTTCACTTTTCATTTTGTGATTGAAATTTTTATGGATTTCTTTTATAAATTACGTAAAATGAGTATATTTTTTATATTTTCCTTTCATTGGAGTACATTTTGTAGCGAAGCTACTCTGTAACTCACTTTGTCAGTCGTTCAACAATAATCCAGGGAGAAGTCATCCCTACCTAGTAGATTTGGCACAAATTTTATAATTTTATAATAGACATAAAAGTAATGCCTAGTAATTGTTATTTCTGAAATTGCTTAACATAATTACTAGACTATATAAGTTTGAAGGAATTTTAATTAATATAATAGATTTGATATCTGCATAAAATTTTAAGGTTTTTTTTTATAAAATTTGTTTTTTATATAATTCTTTATTTAAAGGCGCAAATACGATTTAAGTTAATTAATTTTGACATCTGTGATTGGTGGATTGAAAACTATCTGCGCTCTGATTGGAGAAGCTTAAGTGTCGTACATCATTCAACCAATTAGAGCGCGGGTAGGTTTCAATCTAGCTTTCCTATTGGTCAAAATAAATTAACTTAAATCGTATTTGCGCCGTTAAATAAAGAATTAAATAAAAAACGAATTTAATAAAAAACCCTTAAAATTTTATGCAGATTTCAAATCTATTATATTAATTAAAATTCCTTCAAACTTATATAGTCTAATAATTACATCCTTTTGCAAGCAAATGATGCCCTAAATAATCACTTGCAATCAAAGGACAATCCCGCTCCAATGTGGTAATCACTATTAACATAAAGTATATAAAGTTATAATTCAATTTTAGAATATCGATATTCAGAAAATAAGTCAGCTATGACCATTGATTAAAAATAGTTAATGTCTTTTGTCATTTGAAAAATAGTATGTCAATGCCACCTATTAAATGGAATATAGTTGACTTTAAAAATTAGAAAATATCTTATATTCAATTGTAAGTACACTTTTGGAGTTTGTCTAAAACGTACTTTATCTACCCTACATCAGTGGTTTTATTAAAGTCCACGAACACTATATCCAAGATTAATAGCCCTCTCTCAACATGGAGAGGGGAAAATTTACCCTGAGGGGCAGAAGCCAGTCACCACACAAAAACACCCACATTTTCATAGTAAATTGCAGGTCTCGCCAGCCGCGACTAAGCCTGAAATTTAAAGCTGTTATAATGCTTTGAAAAGAGCGACTGCCACGTTTGGGTCAGGTTTAGACTTCCCGTTGATTCTTAAGATTAGAGCAGGTTAATTTTCTCGAGGCTTACATTTGGCTGACGTGCGGCTGCCGAACGCTAGTAAATTTTCTAGTTTACCTACATACTAACTGGACGATTTTAACAATAGAGTTACAACTTTTAGGTGGTACATTCTGAACAATAGAGATACACCTTCTAGATGGTGAATTCAAGTAAACCGACAACCTTTCATACACATTGAGACACAGCAAGATCTTGAAAACGACGAATAACGTTAACATTGTTTCAGGGCAGGTTTAGGCACTTTTGAAAATATTTTTTTTTTGTGGAGCTGTTGTAGATGAAAAAAGGCGCAGCTTGTTACAAGCTCTGTCTTTTGTGATTACAATTTCTAGTTTTTAATTTAATGACATTAACTTAATATTAAAATAGAATTTTATTGATAAATTTGTAATAAATAGAGAAGATGGTAAAATCTGAGAAAAAATGCATGTAACAAAGTAGTTTTCTTGGTGAACTATGCAAGTGTTGATGTTGCTATACTTGTTTCCTAAATAAGTATAAAAGTACATGATTCAAAATTTAATTATATTCATTTATACATAGTATTTTAACATAAAATATAACATGTTATATAATTGTATATATTATATCTTGCAAGTTGTTTGAAAAAGGAAAAAAAATTCATCATGTTTCATGTTTTCTTTTCTTAAAAGAGAAGCTTTTCATTGAATATAGGTTACGTCCGTCCTTAATTTAGGCAAGTTTATAGTTTGTCAAAAGAATTGTCATATCGACTAAAAACTTTTCATAATAATTCCTGTAAAAGTTAGACATGATTTATAAAGTGTAGCAACTCTATAATCGTCACCAGAAAGCCATTCATCCGATTAAAACATGCTAATTTTTAACTTTTCTGACAAAAATTGTGTAGGATAAATTTTTTCTATTAAAATAATTTTTGGAATTACATTTCCTAGGACATGTTATGACTAGGTACAACATTTGAAGCGAAGCATATCTATAAACAAGTCCTAAACATGTAAGTATGTCTCTAAACAATATCCTGTAATTACTTAACTTTGTTTAGACGTTCAAAAATATTTTCTGTTTGGTTCTGACACTCTACAAGCGTTAATATTCGTTTTTCCTACTGTCTTATTTTAGAGCTTACCCTTTAAGTATATTACCTTCCTTGTTAAATTTTTTAAAAAGAAAGAAAATAATATTTATGTTTAGAGTATTCACATTTTATTCTATTTAAAATAAGAAAATATATATTCAACAAAACATTTAAAATCATAATGTATAAATGAACACACCATCCTATTATATCATCTATTAATAGATAAACACGAAATAGCTTTCAAGTTAAAAGTTTGTAAGTTAATTAAGGCTGAAGAGGGTAGGAAGTGTTGGGTAGTGTGGAGTTATTCTGCAGTTGACGGCTAGAGCAATAGGATCAACTCAAAAAATGTGTAATTAAAAATACGATCAAAAGTAAAAAAGTAACAAGCCCTTTTCACTCCACATGGGGAGCATAGGCCTAGTGAGTTGCACCTGTGGACAAAGGTGTGCACAAAGATTCTTAACAATTTAATTTTGTTTTTCTGCCTCCTATTTTTATTATGTGAAGGGTACAGTAAAGAACTTCCGGGTATAGTCCTTTCCACGACATCCCTCCATAAGGGGCGATTTGTCGTATTTTGAAAATGGCTTTTTATAGGTTATTTTAGGTTAGGTTAGGTTATACTGGGTTAGGTGATTGCCCCACAGGGTTAGGTAATTGGCCCCGCAGGGTTAGAGCCCCCCGCAGGGGCTAGAAATAGGAGAAAACTTACTGTGAAAAATACGAAGAATCGCCCCTTATGGAGGGATGTCGTGGAAAGAACTATACCTGAACTTCCTAATATATAAACTTGAATTATTTATGTCTTTCTTGCTCGGAAAACACTAAATGTTAACGATAAAAAGCTTACTAAAGACACTTTTTTAATGGCCGAAGATATGTAAACCTGGCACCAGAACTAGCTACTATCTGGAGTGTCCTGCTTACTTTAACTGGCCATAAAGTCAAAATTATTTATAGCCTAATAGAAATTTCAGGAAACATTTATTTCATTTATGTACGACAAAACAATTTCTCGTTTTTATTTGGACCATTTTGATAAACGGTAATTTTTTTATTACCCACCATTAACAAGTAAAAAAAAAAGTTTTTTTTCTTATTCCAATAAAAAAAAGTATAATTAAAGCTGGATATTGAGAAAATGCAAAGGAGTATTATCAAAGTATGCACCTCTTATTTCTTAAGATTAACGATAATAGATAACCATTTAACACCGAAATAGATTATCTTAATCAATAATATCAATAAACAAAACATTTAAAGTGCCACTAGAGGCCTGTAGGGGCGTAGCCGCTAGTAACGGATATATTAGTAGAAATATTGAAGAGGTGCATAATTTGATTATGCTAAGGTTTCTGAGATAGCAGGTGGGTTAAGAAAAACCCTCCCGCCCTTCAGAATAAATTCAAATCTTTCTCAACATTTTTTTGAGCGCAGTTTTTGAGTAATTCCTTGCCTAACATTATAATCCAAATTAGTTGTACCATGAATAGGAAAAAGAACTGGAAAGTATTTTTGTAATAATTATAATTAAAAAATAAGTTGCTCTTGTTAATTTTTAAAAATGTTTTTATATTAAAAATTATAGGTGATTGCCCCACAGAGTTAGGCAATTGGCCCCGCAGGGTTAGAGCCCTCCGCAGCGGCTAGAAATAGGAGAAAAGCTACTGTGAAAAATACAAAGAATCGCCTCTTAAGCACCTTAGTGCCACGATAGGAACTATACCCAAAAAAATAGTACTCTGATCATGTTACAATCCTTTTGTTTAGTTGCATGAAGATAATGATAAGCTATTAGTATTACTATGAAATATAATCATCTTTGAAGGTAAAATAGGTAAATGTTGATTTTATACATTATTATATTGAATTTATTTTTTCCAAGTCTTTAAAATTAAATTAAAGAATTAAATAATATAATAAATTATTAGAGATACATTGCACTAAAATTGATTTAAGCACACTAAATATTCATATTTAACTTAGAAAGACCGTTCATTGGTATACCTTGCACCAGAAAAACCGGAGACCTTTAGCGTCCTGTTGACTCTAGATAGCCACAAATTCAACATTTTTCAATATTCCGAACAAAATTATGAATGAATCAAAAATAGACAACAAAAAAGGTGAATAAAATCCAAAGTATAAGATTTAAAATCCGAAGGAAGGGTACAGAAACAATAACTCTTGCAGAGTGCCAAAACTTAATAAGCAGAACATAAATTACTGAGTCTAAGCAAAATGTTTTATAAATTTGTTGCAAAGTTGCGTAATTATATCATAATTTTCATAATGAAAGATCAGTGAGATAACAAAACAAATTTTAGAGACACTTTGTAGCAAGCAATTTGTTTATATGAATGTAAAATGTACATACATTTGTTTATGCAAAGTGGAAATAAAGAAAAACAGAGATGAGAGAAGTAAAAATATCTTCAATTAAACTTTCAGTTTGTGTATGAAATTTATTTGAACAAAACCAACATGTATGTAAACTTACATTCTTTCTTTTTATAAACTCTGCAATATTTTGCTGCTTACCTCGCATCTAGCCTTTAGGGATGTGTAAAATTAAACAAGGAATACCATATACATGCATAAAAAGCTCAAAAGCACTACATTTCAAACAAAATTATAAAGACTGATTTTAAAAAATTAAAGTTTACATAATTATATCGCAAAACTTATTTTCATTTTATACATGGTTATTGGTTATTATAGCCACGATTATAACGATAACTCTTGTAGAGTATCAAAACTTAATAAGGATGATATTAATTTGTATGTCCAAGCTTAATTGTGCAGAATTGCATAAATACGGGATACTGTAAAAGGACATACTTTCATTTTTAGAATTTGATAATAGAAATGCTTTGCTTCCGATATTTTACTTTGTTGTCATATCATACAAAAAATTATTGTCAAAAAAGTTAAATCAACGCACGGACTTTCCTGTAACTAATATAGATTAAGATTTTATGCTTCCTAAATCGTACCGAACTGTTATAGGAATCATCACGTAACTTTTGAAAACAATAAAAGAAATTTGAACATGTCTAAATTAATAAAAAAAATGCTTTCCATACATATGTACGGATGGATCAATCCTAATTATAAAAAGGTTTGCTCTTAATAAGCATGATTTTCCCTGTCTGCTAGTTTTTAGTTTAACCAAAGAATGAACATAATTTATTTTCTTTTTACTTGTTTTCTCACATGTTCAAATTACACCTAAACATTAATGAATTCCATCAACTTGAATTTTAGCAAGACTATAGACGGAATAGCAAACAGCTCAAATCATAATTAAATACAAACAAGGATGATAACATCCATAAGTAGCAAAGCAAATCTTGGATGGACACATACACAATTTGAGTAGATTCGCTAATAAAAACGACGTTTGTTCTATTAAAACAATAATGGGAAATCGTATTTTTAAAATGGACTTTTATAGGTTATATTGGGTTACGTTATTGCCCCACAGGGTTTGGCAATTGGCCCCGCAGGGTTAGAGACCCCCCCCCCCCAGGGGCTAGAAATAGGAAAAAGGACTATACCCCAATAATGATAACATCCATGAAGTGTAACTAAAGAACACCCAGACCAACGAACATTAAGAAAGTAGTGACAACGTTTTTAATATTTGAGAAATAAAATTCATTAAAAGTCTCAACAAAAATTCAAAATAAATCTGCTACAAAATTTCTCAAGGATACTTTGCTACATATGGACGGACGTTTTTCATTTAAGATTTTTTTTGTACAAGTTTTAAATAGTTTTAAGGGAATGCGCCTAAATATATTTCTATTTAAAAAGAATCAATTACAAATGGCTATTACAATGATAAAATTTACTTGTTTCGATAAATATAAAAAAATGCTTGAATATTATGACAAAGGAAAAATATCGTCAATATAGTTTGCTAACACGGACATCATTTATTGGTCAATTCATTCGACCAGGAGAAGGGGAGGTGATAGGGTAAAGTGAGGAAATGGGGTGCCGGCCAGCTACAAGTTTCTCTTTATTAGACTACATGATAATCCAATTAATAAATCCATTCTGATATTGATCTCAAAAAAAATCTTGTCAAAAGATACAATTAACAGACATTTAAGTGTGTAATATGAGAGTTAAAATGGTGTATATATAATTAATTATATTTTCATTTTAAGGTTTTAAAACACTTAAGTTTTAATCAGACAAAGAAAAAGCCATCCCTAGAAATTAATATTGAAATAAAGATCATAAAAATATCGTCTTCAAAGTTTTGACTACAAAATTAATAATTTGTTGCTTTTTTCATTTTCCAGCTAAATTATCTGTTACTAGCGATTGCGCCCTTAAGAAGAGAGTAGAAAATAGCCTAAAATCTCAAGGCTTAACTCTAAAATTTAATTACCCAAAAACCATCCTAGGACATAACAAGAAGCTTCCCTAAAAAAAGGAACTGTAATAGTTCAGTAGTTATTAAAAGCTTAAGCTTCAGACCAAAAAGTATACAAAAGTATAATAGGATAGTAAATTTTGGGATTAGGATATCTAGGTTGTATTCATATCGAGAATAGAAGAATTACGAGGGGGGGGGGGAGGAGCACCTCCATCTATCGTTTGTTTTGCATATCATTCACTTTTTAAGTTGGGCAATTAGTTCAGAGGTCAAAGTGACCGTATAAAGTATAGGGTATAGAATTTCTACCCTTTCAAAATGTTCCAGCTGTTTGTGGAATTGACATGCTAAAATTTAATTCGATACGACGATTTTAACCTCCCCAAATTTAACAGAGCTATATCCATTTGGGATGAACGTACAGACCCTAATTATAGAAATGCTTTAAATGTAAAAAAAAACTATTGAATGAAAAATTAAATTTATTTTAACGTTTGAGTTATATACAATATATATAATTTTTATTTACAATATTTCAGAATAATCATTTAAAATCAGTTAAAATTTACCTATTGCATAATGTTTACTTTTGACTAGTAACTAATTAAACTTATAAGCTGTACAGCTATTCTATAAAACAGAATTGTACGTCTAGCGTCGGGTATAGATTATATATTCTTAACGAACCTTAAAAAAAAAAACTAGAAACGTAAATTGTGAAAATTTACTTCAGACAAAAATCCAGCAACGTATTGGCTTAGAAGACACGTTTGGTACATAAATTAAATGATGTTAATGTTAGGTTGCTATTGCTGCGCTACATATGGACGAAATAGTTGTCCTTGATAAAATAAAAATATGAGATCAGAATGACTAGCAGTTAAGAGTTTGTTAAAGACAAAGTTTTTTTTATATAAATTTAAATGCACAATAATAATGTATATCAATAACATCGTAAAATAGACAGCACTCCATGGAAAAAATCATAAGATTTATTTAATAATTTTTAGTTTTAATATTCGTAGAAAATTGTCTGTAATACGATGCTATACATGATTTTTCAGTATGGCTGCGAACCAGTAAAAATCTATCAGTTTCATGCCATACTGGAATCCAACTGAACAAGACAAGAATCAATCATGCAAAAACTGAGCGGCTAGCCGTTTGTCTGCTAGCAGCTTTTAAAGAATACTATAGCTTTTTTACATGATCTATCATTTTTTCACATAAGCACAATTTTAATTCATTTATACATCTGTAATTTCTTTACTCTTGTTCATTCTTTTATATAGGTTTATTGTATCTCCAAGCCTTAACAAAAAAAAAACAGTTTCAGAATTTAATTGTAAATAATGATAATACAGAGCTGGATCTTTAAATCACAACGATGCCTCAAGTGAGCCGATTCTGAAAGAGTAGGAAAAACACTGCCATTTTGATTTTAAAATCCATGTTTTATTGGCAGCACTGGCAGTGGCAACGGCAGGGGCAGTCGTCAGCAATAAATGATTTAAAGATCCAGCTCAGCAAAGCTACTTCACACGTAACATGAGGTAGTTTGTCCATGTTCAATTTTGTTTCGAAAGCAAATGGACATTTAGTATTACCAATCCATTCAAGAATGTTTTACCTATATTATACCTATTTAGATTATGTGGACTAAACTACACATTTTTTATTATAAGGGTCGTGCTAAAGTACTATTTATAAGTTCTAAAATAAGATGTAACTTATCATCTTACATGACCATTTCTATAACAAAATCAATTAAAATTCGTACAATCAAGGCGTTGATTTATTTGCCTTTTTTTTTAAAAAAAAAGAAGGTACCTTTTTGTTTCTCTGTTGAGGGTAGCAGGATCTAGTCCTGCATTCCTAACATTGTCAAGAGAGGCAGTTAGTTCTTTCCGAAGATTCCGCACATCTGATGAAAGTTCCTAACAACAGAAAATCATTTTTGATAAGATGTAAAGAATTTATATACAGTAATAAAATGCCCCGCAGGGGTTAGACAAAGACATGTATGTAAGTATGTATATTGCCCTGATTCTATGGGGTTAGGGTTCAAATGCACACGGAAATTGAAAGTGAAAATCTTTTAACCAATTCTAGATGTGTTATCTTCGCCCACAGCATGATGGCACCCTCATAAAAATATGAAGCATGGACGAGGGAAAGAAAGATTAAAGTTGTTTTGATAGGTAATATTTCGACAAATCACCCTCCATTGAAAATATACAATCCCCTCGTTATTTTGAATTTATCTGAAAATAAATAATTAGGGTTCAGTGCTCTACAGACACTTTAAGGGAAAGCACCGAATATTCTTTAACATACCTTTGTAGATAAAACATACAACTTCTTTGACACATAATCCTGATTCATCTGATCTCTCAGCATGTGAATATGATCTTGGAGGCTCAATATTCTATCCTATATACAAATATTTTGGTTGTGAGTTTTCAATTTAGTGGATTTAAAAAAATGGAATGTTAAAAGTCAATATGCAAAGAAATGTTCTATAAATGTTAGACTTTTCACTATTTCTGATTTTTCAGTTTTCTGTTCAATTGCATTTTTGTTGTTTATTAGTATAATTTTTACATATGTGTTATGGGTTAATTTTTTCCATTACATTCTATTTTTATTTCATCCCGCTACCCTTTATTCTTTACAATTTAAGCTTATTTATTTGTTCTAATAACTAGCAACTCTATAACTAGAATTTGTTCGTTAGTCGTACGACATAAGAACATTATTATACTAGGTTTCGTAATTTTCTTTTTATTATTTCTATTTAAAGTTTATTTAAATCAGTGGCGTGCATAGCGATTCACCAGTGGAGTATGATAACATTTTTGTGTAAAAAAGGGGAGGACAATCCCTCCAAATTTCTATTTTAAGAAGAGTGTTGACTACCCCCTTATCTAAGAACTGATTATCAACTATATTTTTCCTAATTTTTAAAAATGTATTATATTTTACCTTATACATAGTTTCCCTATTTTTGTAGCTATTTTCGAGATCTTTAATGTCCTGCATGAAGCGGGAATGCTCTGACTCACGTTCTCGCCTCTTATCTTGTAGTAACTAGAAAGTTAAATATGTTTTTATTGTTTTACAAGCGAAGTTGCATATAAAGTCATCAATAGCAAGAGATTGTTGTTAAAATGATTTATTTTTATAAAAAATCATACATAATGAAATAAGTAAAATACGAAATAAAAATTAGATATGTGTTAGTAGGTTAAGGGTTAGCTGTTATACTTATAAAATATCAATAACTAACATAAAGACTAACTACACAATTAAATTAATAATGTTTAAATTGGTTTGGTGTTTCAGTTTCAGTTTGTTAGAGTTGGTTGGTTTGATTGATAGCAAGTAGTTTGGGCAGGAGTAGATTATGGAGTTGGGGGGTCCCAGTTTCAGCTTACTGGGCTCTTTTGGGGTCTTACAAAATTGATGAAAAGTCAAAATCGTAAGGCAGTCCTATAATAATAAAGACTGCAAAGGTTCTTGTCAAAGATTTCTTAAAATTCACAAAAAGTGACCTGCCCCTTGACATATGCAGGTAAAAATAACCCCATGATATGGGGGAGAATGCACCAGAATAAAAGGGAAATGTATTTCCCTTATCACACACAATAAATAGAATAGTAATAAAACACAGACATCACGCGGGAAACAGAGGTAGAACAGGTGTAGCAGAAGGGGTGATGACAGGAGTTGGAGGGGAGGGAGGTAGGTGAAACTGTTGTTGATAAGGCGGAGTTACTAGCGGCCATCTCGTCTAGGCTTGGTTTCAGATTTCAAAACAATATCTGCAGCACAAAAAATGGATATATAATAACCGAAAAAAACTTGAAGCGGGAAAAAAGTAGGCAGACAGAAAACTGATTCTTCTCCAGTGATGGTAGAAATCGTCTGTGTCCGATTACCAACAATATCTTCACAGCACCTATCGGAAAACAACGAAGATTTTGTTATCAAACAAATAACAAAGAATGTTGACACAAATAATGTGTGCAGCGGTTAGAGTAGCACACATGATGTGTGTTACCCGCCCCGCGTCCCAGCGCATACTTAAATAGCAAGAGATTGCAATATCCTTATAATAAAGTAACAGGATGTTTATTTGACTATGTGTCTGTTTGTTTGTCTGTATGTTTGTACCGAAGGATCTCGCTAACTGCTGAACCGATCGGGTTCTTCTTAACAGGGTAGCTTCTCTTAGGTCCCGGGAAGGTTTATACATATTTTCTTTGGGGGTGGGACACCCCCCCCAAAAAAAAAATCTCTCCTCCTCAAGTGCCCCTAGAAGCGTAGCCGCTAGTGGTTAAATATAGAAGTAAGAAAATTGACCCTTATAGATTACAATAAGTGTTTTGTAACGTTTGGACAATGAACTAAATAAACCAACCAAACAAAATTCATTGTAAAGCAAACTTATAAGAAAACGTTATTATAAGAATTTGGGGACTAGTGTGATAAACAGCCCAATGTCCCCTCCCTCCCTGTGTGTACCTGGTCAATATGCTCCATAGATTTTGTTTCCATGGTTGTCATTTGGGTCTCCAAAAACCTTATCCTCCTGAAAAAAAATATTGGGTCAGTAAGGGGTAAACAAGGATGACAACATCCATAAGTAGCGAAGCACAAAAAATCGTCGATTGGAAGAACGTAGATTTAAAAGGTTTTTACTAAAATCAAGAATAGATTTATTGGATAAAATAAACATGAAACCTTGTTTTATTTTGCATGATGACGATGGTCAAAGTAAATTATATTAAAGATGCTCATAACAATGGGAAAAATTATTTTGATACAGATATCCCATAAAAGTTTGAAAATTGCATCAAAATATACAAAGATATGGGGAAATATGTAAAACATATAAAAATAGCCAAAAACCTGATAAAAGGCAGTCTGGCCGTCATGGTTGTTTTATTAAAACGACAAAAAATTTATTTTTTAAATCCTTAACTGAAAAAATTTTGAAAATCGGACCATATCCACTGAAGATATGGAAAAAAGTGTTAAATATATAAAAATAGCCTAAAACCTGCCAAAAAGGCAGTCTGGCCGTCATGGTTATTTTGTTTAAAAGACGGGAAATTTAATTTTGATATATATAACTGAAAAATTTTGAAAATCGGACTATAAACACTGAAGATATGGAGAAAAATGTTAAATATATAAAAAAATAGCCTAAAACCTGCTAAAAAGGCAGTCTGGCCGTCATGGTTGTTTTATTTAAATGACGAAAAATTAAATTTTGATATCTATAACTGAAAAAATTTTGAAAATCGGACCATAAAAACTGAAGATATGGAGAAAAATGTGAAAAATATAAAAATAGCCTAAAATCTGCTGAAAAGGCAGTCTGGCCTTCATGGTTGTTCCTTTAAACGACGGGAAATTTAATTTTGATATCTGTAACTGAAAAAATTTTGAAAATCGGACCATAAACACTGAAGATATGGAGAAAAATGTGAAAAATATAAAAATAGCCTAAAACCTGCTAAAAATCGGTCCGAACGCCAAAGATGTTTTATAGTCAATTGTGCTCCTTAATGATGGGAATGTTGTCAAAAAAATTCAGCATTCTATCTTTTATAGGAGCTGAGTTACGGACTGACGGACTGACTGACGGACGGACGGACGGACAAAGTGAATTATAGAGTAGCTTCGTTACTAAAAACTACGTTTTTCGATTTTCTGAGAAAACCAAAAAAATATGAGAAAAAAAGTACTTTATCTAAGCTAAAAAGTGCATAATATTTTATTCAGATATTTTATAGTAACTTTAGAAATAAATGATATAACAATCTAATTGTTTATCATGGAGAAAAAAAAATCAACTTTAATTAATCGACAATTGTTATTAGCTATCAAAAGTAATTAAAATAACTATTGATTTGTCTTCAGTTGTTAAACAAATGTGAACCAATTTTTCACCTTTGGTATCTTTGCACTTCTTTTTCTAGAGCTCTAATCTGCACTTCATGTCCACCACATCCATAGTTATCATACTAAAATATAAATTATAGTAATAAAGGCCTGGTAAAATTAAGATGGTTATTTTTAAATTTAACTAAGACCCAAGCCCCCCCCCCCCTTCTCAGTTGTCTACCCTCTTGCACACATTCATGGGAATGTATTAACGATCACGACCCCATGACACGAACCCTTAAGACATACATTAGTAGGTAGTCATTATAAAAAGTCACACACCCCTTGACACCTTGTTTGACCCATTTAGTATGAAGTGGGGGGTGACACATAGAAAGAAAAATGGTGGTGAAAAATCACCTCCATGACAGTAAAATTACACCCCTCCTGTTGTCCGTATTTTTGCGCACCATTTATTCTATCCAAAGAAATTTTCTTATGTTTCTGTTTATTTTGTTTATGAAATTAAGTGTAAAAAGGTAATTTTCAACAAACAAAAACATAGGACAATTTATCTGCTGCAATCCATTTTTGAATTGACTGAGAATTTAAATTATACAGTAGCAGGGCTACTGTATTGGCTTGAATACCTGCTTTCCACTCATTAAGGGTATCTGAGACCTAACAATCTTGTTGGATATTCTGAAAAAAAAATCAATGATTGATATTTATATAGTTATCGTTTCGATTTATTTTTCTGATCACAGTTACTTATTGTATATAAAGATATCGCTAACCACTGTCCTGATCGAAATCTTAATTTACCGGTATTAGGTTATTTTCTGTTATCTCCCTCCCCCTTTGATTAAAGGCCCCTAGATCCAGGGCGGAAAGCGATTAAGTAGACTATACGTGGATATCATGACAGGGGAAAAGTTATTGTCAATTTAGATTGCTAACATGGACATTATTTATTGGCCAGTTCACTTTATTAGAGTACATATAATCTGGTATAAGATCCAAGTAAAAATCCATTATTAATACAGACTATTTCTAGAATAATTTCTCTACAGGGACGTACAAGCTTTTTATTTTGAGGGGAATAGAATAAGGGTTTTCAAAGGTTTGAGAGGGGAATAATTCAATGTAATTTGAATAATTTTTGAGGGGGGTAAAATGAGTTAATTTAAAGGTTAAAGTAAACATTCATTTGACGTCTCTGATCATCTACTAAAAGAAAATCTGACCTTGTTTCAGATTCTGAGAGTTTCATAATTTTGACTCGCTTCTCCATTTCCTCCAACTTCTTATACAGAACCTTGTTTTCCTTCTTCGCTCTGTTTAGCTCCTAGTAAAAAATAAAAGTTAAAGAATAAAACATTGGAAAAATATTCAATCCTTATCGAGATGTCTGTCAGTTTTTTTTTGTATGTGTGTTTGTACCGAAGGATCTCGATAACAACTAAACCAATATGATTCTTCTTTACTATGTATCTTCTCATAGGTCCCCTAATTACATTTTTATTGACAAAATATTTTTCTTCTTTACTATGTATCTTCTCATAGGCCCTCTAATTACATTTTTATTGTCAAAATATTTTATCACTTAAAAGGTAGAAATATATTTTTTCCATATTTTTGTCCTGGCAGACAATCTAACTGTATTAGTATATATTCTAATTGACCAGCAACTAAAACTTCTCTAAACTTAAACTGCCGAGCCCTGCCCAAAACTATCAAACCTTTGTTATTTTTTCAGGTTTATCTTTCCCTTCATTCTCCAAGGTAGAAAGTTTATCTTCAACACATAGTCTAATTCTTTCTGATTCTTGTAACCTTTTAAAACAAACAGGGTTGTAATATATAATGATACTAACGGTTACTTCCCTATCCTCTAGGGCAGTGTGTTGTAGTTTAGGAAAATAGTCTAAAACTATACCAAGATAAGAAGAGCAATAGACAATAATTTTTCGCGGATAGTAAAACGAAAAATAATAAGATTAATTCTAGTTTTGTTTTAACTCTGGACAGAAGGCCCAGGTCAACATAACCGGTTCTTATCCAGCTCTTATAGATCGGTTTTGAAGCCGTACTGGAAAAAGCTTTCTAATTTATCAGGGAGGTAACTTTACAAAATGTCTCAAAAATCATCCATGTGACGTCATAAAATGATGGATTATCCATCACATGCTTATGGATTTTCTTTCTCACTTCTCCTCTAACCTCCCTATTTTTTATGACGTCACATGACTGAATTTTTAAACACTTTGTAAAGTTGACCAGGAAGGCAGTTGATCTCTGGAGAGAGCTGGTTACTGTCAAAATAAGGACAGTTTTGTCCAAAAGTAACAAAGTTTTAAAACATGAAAAATATGAAAAAAGAAACTTGGCCTGGTAAAAGGTTGTAATATAAAGTTAATAGTGAGTGAGCAAATACCCTAAATATGCAGAAGTTGCGGTACTAAAAAAATATTGACATACCTCTTAGTCAGTGATCTGATTCTTTCATTGTAGAAATCATTGGACTCCGCTCCTCCTCCCCCAGTCCCCTCCTCCTCCATCTTCTCTGTTAACAACCTGAATAATTTTTTTTGATCTACTGCAGTTCACGGTAAAATATAGCTGGTAAGGAATATTTCTAAAAATCTATGAATTTTAAAGGCTGCTAGCTGCCAAACGGCTGAAAGTACAGATCATGCCCGTTCACTGTTTTAAGCGGCATAAGAAGGCCTACAAATAATCTGGAATAGCCATAAATCAATAATGCATAATTATTTCACAGTGCAGAGAAATGCGTGAAAAGACCTATTTTACGCGTTTTTTCTTCAGTGAAGCTTTCCCTGTGCATCATTGGATCTTGGCTATTCCAGATTATTTGTAGGCCTTCTTATGCCGCTTAAAATGCTGTGCGGGTATGATCTGTACGTTCAGCCGTTTGGCATCTAGCAGCCTTTAAAATTCATAGATTTTTAGAAATATTCCTTACCAGCAATATTTTACCGTGAACTACAGTAAATCCGTTTTTTATTATATTTGGTTCAATGGGCGTGTTGTATCGTCCCTTCTAATAGGTACTTGAGAACCTACATACATACGGGATAGACAAACATCCTGTCAATTAAAAGACCATCAATACATTGCGATAAACAAATCTAACATTTTTAACATCTTTAGTTACAAGCGAGTCATCAACCCCCCCCCCCCCCTTCCCAACAGACAGCTAGCGGACGCGTAGGTTACCTGAGCCTGAGTTCCAGCTCCTCATTCTGGCGCTTTATACTCTCCAGCTTCTTGGTGGACACCTCTAGCTGGTCATTCTTGGCGGTCATACGGTCTGTCAGGTCTTGAATCTAAACAAATTTTGAAGCAATAATCAATTATTTTCTCCTTGTTTGTGTATTTGTATTTGCTGTTTTTGGTTATAAATTGTTAGGCTCTTGGTGTGTTGTGCAGTGGCGTGCACAGAGTTATTTTCCGGTCTAAATTTCTTTATATTTGTTTTTTATTGATATATATATATATATGCAAATAAAAATCTATAATTTCCAATTGCAATTTATCTCAGCTGCTATTTCAAATAGCTGGCTTCAGTGCCCTAATATGAAAAAGCATAATTTAATCTGCAGGTATATCAGTAATGCTATGTCTGCCTTAAAAAAATTTAATTCTTTGTTTTATATAATGAAATTTCTTATTGAAAAAACTAGTTCCACTCTGTTACTCTATTTGTCTGTCTGTATTGCCTGGTACTTTGATTTATCTTATATGTGTACCTGTCTGCCCAAGTCTCTATTTTCTTTCTTGCTGAGATCTAAACTATTTTGTAGATAGGTCAGGTTCTCTTTCAGCTTCTCATAATGCATTGCTTCCAACTTATCCTCTTCGGCATTTATCTAAAATTTCAAGGAACATGTCTGTTAGATCATTTCTAAGTCACAATTTTTAAGATAAAGCTTTTCTTGGGCAAATTGTATCGTGTAAAAATATTTTCCTAGTATAGCGTGAAGTACATGACAAAGACTTTAATATGTCAACTATGAATAGTTGGATTCCTTAGAATAAAGTTAGCTTTCTAGAAGTTACATATATGTATACTCGAAAAAAATCATCGCATGTATATATGTATGTATCCTTATACTAAAGTAACAGGATGTTTGTCTGTCTGTGTGTCTGTCTGTGTGTACCGAAGGATCTCGCTAACCGCTGAACCGATCGGGTTCTCCTTAACAGGGTAGCTTCTCATAAGTCCCGGGAAGGTTTATAACTATTTTGGGGGAGGGTACCACCACCCTCCCAAGAGAAATGACAAAAAAATCGAATTTTTTTGAAATTTAGAGGAGACTTCAACGTCAAATAAGGTGGTATCGTACATAAAAAAATAACTTTAACAAACAAAAACATTTAAAGTGCCACTAGAGGCCTCTAGGGGCGTAGCCGCTAGTGAATAAAAAATAAACAAAGGTGTCCGTCTAATTTATGGACCATCTAATTATAATGTGTCTATTCAGATATATTTTCATCACATACATAAAACTATTAATACCTGAGTTGTCTGAATATTCTGTCTTGTTCCAGAACCTTCCCTGATACTCTGTAATCTGGCAGCTTGACTTTGCATCTCTGTCATATTCTCTAACATCTAAATATATTGTTCTTGTTAAAAAAATATTGATTATAAATTTCTTCTTTGGACTACATATATGTGTTCCTATCTCTTCAGAGCTCATAAATAACTGGACTAATTTGTGTTTACTGTTTAGGTTATTTTAGGGGAAAACTATGGATGAAACAGGACAATTTTGAATTAATATTGCTACAATTTTATTATGATTTTACGTGAGGTTTGACTTACTCGTATCTAAACAGAAACCCTTTATTTTGAAATAACTTTTAAATAAGTAAGAAGGGAGGGGGGAGTGGATAAAACAGTTTTTTAAAAAAAATATTTAAGATGATGTTAGGTTAAGTTATATTGGGTACTGGGTTTCCCAGCAGATTTGGTGCTCCGCAGGGATTAGGCATGGGGGCAAAATACCTCACCCTTTTTTCGAATTTGTTTTGAAATAAGGATGACGGGGGGGGGGGTAGAAAGCAACATAATATTTTTTGGAAGTAATTCACCTTGTCTAGATTGTGTTTATAATTAGCAGCTAGTTCTTCTGTGCTGGTCAGCTTAACCTTTATTGCCTTCACCTCTTGATGAGCGGAGTCTTTTTGACCAGTTAATTCCTAAATTTGTACTTGAAAATATTTTTTATAAAACAAAATTACTCAAATGTACTCTATAATTTACTTTGCCTGTCAGTACATCTTCAACGCTGTAAATGTAAATTTCTCAGCTTTCATTTAAGATATACTGCAGATTTTTTTTGTGGTGATATCCCATCAATTAATAGTATCCAGTTACAATTTCCTTATTCCGTCGATTTGTTGGTCATGCTATAAAAGATTTACGTTTGTCAATCTATGATTTTTTTATGGATAAGATCAACCTCGTTTAAAAAAAGAATTTATTTAAATGGATAACAATGTTCGTAAAGTTGTTAAATAACAGATATATTCTGCAAAAAAATGATGTTTAGCATATTTTTAAAGGTCAATCATTGAATGAGGATTCATCTAACAAATAAGTAAAATGAATTACCTTCAATTGAAGTTGAATATTCTGCAACTCTGATTTAAATATTTGGATACTCTCTTCCCTATCAGCTAAAATTTCATCTGATGCAAGAATCTTGTTCTCCAACTTTTTAAGTTGTAGCTCAGCCATGTTTATTTGTTGCAGGAGTTGTGTCTTGTCAGTTTCCAGGTCGGTGATACATCTACGCTGGTTTTCATTTTCTGTCTTCAGTTTCTCTATCTGTCGTATTAGTCGACTTCTAAACATATCAATTACTATTACGACAACTAGCAGCTACTCCCCTGAGACACTTTTCAATTTAAATTTTTTATAAAAAAGAAAAAAATATTTTAGGGTTATTTATTATTTTCTTTTGATGGTGGTGATATTCTCTCTTAAAATAACTACAAACCTTTCCAGTACCATATATGAGAAACTACATAGTAAAGGAGAACGATATCGGTTCAGCGGTTAGCGATATCTTTCAGTAAATACAGACAGACACACATACACATCAACAGTTTTATATAAGGATAAATAAATGACCTTAACAATAAATGACAATAAATGGATTGTTGGCTCAAAAACAATAGGTAATTTCATTGAATTTTGATTGGTTGGTTCCAAACTAGTAGTGTTTTGACGTCTAATCCTTTAGATTTTATAAACAGAAGGGATAATTTTGTTTGTCATCACGGATAATTATATGTTTATAAATAAATTGTCTATCGTTCCAGATGTAAATTATTTTAAAACCCTTGAACAATGTGAAATTTCTCTAAGGAATATTACGTTTGTAACAAAACCATTGCCCCATTGTATGTAACCGTCCTTGTTAACCTATAATACTATACCTGTCTGCATTATATGATCTGGACAGGCCTGAGCTGTCTTGCATCCCTCTCAAGTTTTCCATTTCCTGTTGAATTAGCTCCAACTTGGACTCCAGTTCCTCCTTGTTCTTTTCTGTGTTCTGTAACCGACTTTTAAGATCTCCAAAGTGTTTTTCTATAAAAAAAAAACATTACATGTAATTATTAAAAAATAGGCTCGTTTTACTAGAATAAATCACATAAATTCATTTAAAGAATGATGTACATCATTTTTGACATGGCGAATAAAAACGAAAAATCTTCTACCAGAAATACCATTTTAAGTTGGACAGTATCATTTCATATAAGATTTAATCTAGGGTAATTACATAAAGATCGTAATTTGGGAAGTGGGTTAACAATTCAAAATTTACCTTTTGCTATTAGTTCAGATTCCAGGTTGAGTATCACACTTTCCAGACTTCTCTCCCGAGATCTAAAATCAAGAAAATTAGGTTCTCTCCAGTGAAATCATTTTTGAAATTAATTAGGGAAGGGTATTTTCATTAGATGACTAACTCCTGATGGGGGGGGGGGGGAGGGCTATCTTGGACCTAATACAGCCTAAACTAACCTGATGTGAAGTAAAAAACAAACACACGCAATACTAACCCCCCTCAACCCCCCCCCCCCCCCTATAATCAATTTATTACAAAATATGTGTTTTTGTGCTTGAATTGAATAAATTTATAATTATAATTAGTCCTTTAAATATGGATGTCATCTGTAGACAATAGACATATGAAATTTAATATAAGTGATCAGAGCTTATGTGATTCAGGCTACTTTGTCTGGTATTGCCTTTGATATAAATCATTAATTCTTTTGAAAATAATATTATGTCTAAAATAAAATGTTAATTGAATAACATATTTTTTTATTATACAAAATTTATGACAAAAGCTTAATACTGTTATTTTTTTTAATCAGTTAATAATGATACCTTGAATCTTCTAAGCTTCGCTCCACAGAATCCAGCCTCATTCTTGTTATTTCTCTCTCCTCTTCTAGCAAACACTTTCCAGTCTTTACCTCCTAGTAATTACTAGCATTGAAATCATAAATTTTATTGGTGCTTTCCACAAAATACGTTTTAAACACTGATGAACTCCCCCCCCCCCCACAAAAAAACAACTATATTTTAAGAATATATTTAAATTAAAGTGGGAAAGGGTGTTGTTTGTTTGTTTCCTATTTCTAACCCCTAGGGTGAACCTATACATGCAATGCCCTAACCCTAGCTTGGGGCTACCTCTTTGTGCATAATAAGCAGGGAGTAAGGGAGGGGACAATGGATCGAATATTCAATTTCTAGGAGTCTTAGACTTTGGGGACTGGCTTAAAGGGAACATGCAAGAATTTAGCAGTTTCTAACCAATCTTGGGGACCAATTATGAATGACGTCACGCAAAATCATGCATAAGCTCGCGGCAAACTAGCGCGTCAACAAAAAGATAAACAATAACAAGCAGACAGAATATTTTAATTTTGAAAATTATTTTGTAAATTGAATCATTACATTTTTTATATCTAATTCTTGTTTAATGTTAATTCATTCCGATTAGTTCGTTGTAGAAAGAAATTATATTAAGATTATTAGTTATTATGAGCAAAGCCTTCCTATAATTAGGTCCCGCACATTTGTACGTCCGTAACGATTAGCTCTTTTCGTTACTTTAGACATGTTAGATGTTTCTTATTGATTTAATGTAAAGGCAAAAGTTTTTTGTCTTTAGCTTAATATTTCTGTAATTAATGATCCGATTAATTTCAAAATTTTAGGGAAAATTCACGAAGTCCTGAGTTGTTCAAGATTTGTTTATCATTAAAATCTCGAGATGGTGTTATTTTATTTTTCTGTCCTGGATGCTAGGAGCGCATCTACCAGTTATCCTAAGATATGTTACTTAAACCTTAAGATCTTTAAAATTAAGATGTACTTATGTTCTCAACTATTTTATTTATGTAGTATGAAATTTTGACGCAAGGTATCTCATTTTTATTTCGTTAAATGAAATAACTCGAGTTAAAAGTTCTGTAGGAAGGTAATTGTTTTAGTAAGTTTTGTAATATAATTATTTAAAGGCTTTTTCATGTCTAAGCTTTTTAATAAATACAATAAAAAAATTTGGGTAAAAGAAGTTGTAAAAGTAAAATGGTCTGTTTCCTTAATTTTCCGAAGTTTAAATAATAACAATTATGGAAATGAATTGTAAACAAGGGTTTTGATCTCTAGAATTAAAGGCTTGTGGTATAGCATCAGTTTAAGGATGGTGCATTTCGAATTAAAAACAATTCAAAAAGTCAAAAATTTCCACTAAAGGTTGCTATATTGCAAATACTTGTTTTATCTGGAAATATCTGGGTTTTCAACCTTAAAGGGTCACAACTATAAAATTGAATTAACTGCCCATTGTCCCCTCCCTTACTCCCTGATAATAAGGCTTTTTAGGGATAACGTTTAAAAAAGTAATTATGATTTTATTACCTGTTCCAACTTTTTATTCTCATAGACAAGTTCAGCATGTTTGGCGTTCATTCCCTCACTAAAAAAATATAAATATTTGCATGCATACATTTTTCAATATTAGAGGATTTAGAAGGCTTAATCAATTCACAGTTCTCATTAACCTGCAAAGATTACTAGGGCATGTTATAAGAATGGAATATATTTATTATCAACATAATATTTTCTGAATATTAATTTCTGAATTTTTATTTCCCTGACTTTTAAATGACTTGTAGCTACGCCTCTGAGCTCCAACAATACTTCTCACAACAATTATCTTTTTTTTAACGGACAAACAAAAGTTTATTTTGTCATAAATTTATATTTCACAGGGATAAAATATAAATAGTTACTAATAGCATCCTTTATAGACAGCTTTCCTTGGGTAATGAAATTATAAGATAAGAACCAGTTTTGATAGCCCTAATTGGCCTCAGGACCTGGCTAACAAAACTGGTATTAATTTTAAGATTTTTTATATTCTTATTAGTAGAAAAACAACTGTAATACGATGCCATGCATGATTTTTCAGTTTGGCTGAAAACCAGTTCAAATTCTGTAGATATTAATCGGTTTTAAAGCCAAACTGGACAAAAATATTACCTCAAAGATTTATCCTCTGATTTATCATTCTTATATCTGTCTAACTCAAGCTTCAGCTCTATCACTTGCTTCTCCAACTTTTCTATTTCATTCATCCGAGCACTAAAACAAGGTGTAAAATATTAAACTGGTATAGTAATTTAGCTACAAGATCTTGTCCGTACGTTTGAAATTTCTGCCCAATCTAATAATTGATAATAATTTTAGATTTCGAAGATTGTTGAGTTTTACATAGGGTTTACTTTTAGGGAAATGGTGTAAACTTTTCAGAAAAGCTTTGACAATATCTTTTGAAGGTTTTACTAACCTCCCCCGTCCTTTCCTTGGTGATGCAACTAGTTTAATATCATGGTATAAAATAAGGTTTTTATGCTTTACATCTCTTTAGAATATATGATTACCTATAATCCTGATTTGCAATAACCAAGTCCTCTTTAATTACAGTAAGCTCTGAGATAGCCTGCTTCTCTTTCACACTCACAGCCTCCAGCTTAGACTCCAGGCTTTCAACCTTTCTATCCTTGTCTAGGGCAGCTTGATGGTTCATTTTCTCGGCTTCAAGAAGGCTGTTATGTAAATGTTCAATGTCACTTCTATACTTATCTTTCTCTTCCTCTAATTCTTCGATTCTTTTCCTGAAATATATTTAATGAGAGGATACACCCCTAGAGGCCTTTTAAAGGCATTCAAGGTGTGGGTTGGTTGGGATTAATTGCAATTTTTTGGGCAACATCCCTTCAGAGATTGGTGGTAGACTCCCCCAAAATAATTCTAAACCTTCCCAGGACCTATGAGAAGCTACATTGTAAAGGAGAACCATATAGATCCCTCGTTACAGACAGACAGACAAACACTGAGAAATCCTTTTATAGAAAAATTAACAATTCTATCAACTAATATTAATCAAAACTTGCAGCAAATACAACCAAATGACATGAAGCTAGTCCTTGTTTGTGCAACTAAGCATTTAATAAAACACACCATTTCCAATTTTTAAGAATACATAGAATTAGTAGGCAAATTTTAGTCTCTTTTTAAAATCCGTACGCCCGTCCGTCCGTAAGGGATAGCTTTTTTCGTTAATTTAGGCATGTTAGAATTGTCCTATCGATTCAGTGCTTCGCTTTTATGGATGCTGTCATCCTTGTTATGATGGGATTTGGGCTCATACTGTAACCAAACAACTGGAATAAAGATATTTTATACCTTGAATATTGAAGCTCTAACTTAAGTTTTTCAACATGATTCTTATATTCAGAAAGTTGTTCAAGGAAGACGCAAATCTTTAGATTCATCTCGTTATTTATCTCCTTAAGCTGACTTATTTCATCATTTAGATTCTCTTTGTCAACTTCAAATTTCTTTGTGATGTCGTGCAGTTCATCTTCTAAGCAAGTTATTCTTGATTTGGCATGGTTGAGTTCAGTTTTACTTCTTTCAACTGATTTTATAGTTTTTTTTAATTATAAAAAAACAGCAAAAATAATATGAAACCCCATAGCAGTTTTAGGCATCTAGCTGTAATAAGAATGGAATTAGATATAAGGGTACCGCTCCCCTTCTAATCTTTTATATATAAATTAACCCTTGTTTTATGAATTTAAAAAAAAACAATTCCTTCATAGTAATGTTCAGTTTCTTCAGTCTTCAATTGTTTCTTCAAATTTTCCAGCTGATTTCTCAAATCTTCTAACTCTTCCTCTGAAAATATTTATATTTTTTTTTGACCATAAGAGCTAAAGAAGCAGGATTCTATAAGTTCTTCTGTCTAACTATATGTCCTTTAAGATCTCATGAGCTACATTATCTATCATCACAGGTTTTAGAATTTTTTTTTGTATCCAGGGCATGTTTTGAGCTATTTGGCAATCAGCAGTACACGAACATTAGAAAATATTAAAAAACAAAAATATTTTTAGAAAATCAAAAGTTTTGAATACTTGTCCACCACCCCATCCCCCTCCCTCTAAAATGAAGGGATGTAGCCCTTCGGGCCTAGGTTGCAAAGTAAAAACCTAAAACTATTACAAAGTAATTATGCACAGAAATAAAACAGTAACATGAACATCTTATGAAATAGTAAATATAATATCAAAAATATTACCATCCACTAATCTGTGGACTAGTTCTTCCTTCTCAAGTGACTTATTATGATTTATTGGTTTTTCGCACGGACGTACTCTACAAACAAGAATAAAACCCAACCTGAAAGAATGTTATCAGAAGTTGGCACAGAAATATTTGCTTTCTCAAGCATATCCAACGCTTCTCCATATCTTGTGTTTAGATTATTGATAATATGATTACAGAACTCTATTTCATCCTTTAGACCTTTCTTTTCTGTTTCATATTTATCCACAACTCCTCGCAAATCATTTTCTTTTTCCATTAATAGTTGTGTTCGTATCAAATCAGATTCTTTCTTGAATAAATCTTTGATAGATTCATTTTCATTTGTCAACATTTTAATCTGCTTGTCAAGATCTTTTTCATTGTCTTTTAAAGTAGCTAGGTCGTCATTTACTTTGTTTACTTCATTTCTCAGATTAAAACAATCAGATTTAAGATTATCATTTAGCTTTGTTAAATTTTTAGTTTGCTCCTCTTTATCATTCAATCTATCCTCTAGCTCAAGATTAGCAGCAATCAATTCATCCATAGAATTTTTGTTTGCTTCATAAGATTTTCTATCAGATTCAAGTTCTCTGATAATTCTCTTACAATCATTGATTTCTTTATCTCTAGCAGAAAGTTTGTCTTGATATTCAGAATTTTTCTCCTGTAGTTCATTTGATAACTCTTGTAGATCTTTTCTTTGAGACTAAAATAAATAGAAAGGATTTATTGGAGCATAGCTCCAAGGTTCTAGGGATGGTTTAAAATTATTTTTGAGGTGGTACCATCGCCCTCCTTAGAAAAAAAGCTGACCCAACCCCACGGTTTTTTTTGTTTTCCTTTTTGAAAAATAAAATTTAATGCTGTAAACGCTAATTTTTTGTGTCTATTGTTCTCAAAGTAAAACATAAAAGGTAGCTTTTAATGATAAGACTAAAGGATTA